>NC_081362.1:93225686-93550186 GCF_030684315.1 Stegostoma tigrinum
GGCATGCCCCTTCCCAACGACTGCCTCCAGTCTGGGCATGCCCCTTCCCAATGACAGCCTCCAGTCTGGGCACGCCCCTTCCCAACGACTGCCTCCAGTCTGGGCATGCCCCTTCTCAGTGACAGCCTCCAGGCCAGGACTCCCCTTCTCCCAGTGACAGCCTCCAGGCCAGGACTCCCCTTCTCCCAGTGACAGCCCCCAGGCCAGGACTCCCCTTCTCCCAGTGACAGCCTCCAGGCCAGGACTCCCCTTCTCCCAGTGACAGCCTCCAGGCCAGGACTCCCCTTCTCCCAGTGACAGCCTCCAGTCTGGGACTACCACCTCCCAGTGACAGACCCAAGACCATGACTTACCCCCTCCCAGTGACAGCCTCCAGGCCGGGACTCTCCTCCTCCCAATGACAGCATCCAGTCCGGGACACTCCCCTGCCCCACCCCCATCACTCCTCCCTGTCCACCTCCCCAGTGACCGCCTCCAGTCTGGGACTCCCCCTCTCCCAGTGACACCGGACAGTCTAGGAGTCTTCGCCCAGTGACAGCCTCCAGTCCAGGAACCCCCATCCCTCCAGTGACAGCCTCCAGTCCGGGACCGCCCCCTATTCCAGGGACAGCATCCAGTTCAGGCCCCCCCACCCCCAGGGACAGCCTCCTGCCCAGGACTCCCCTCCATTCCCAACTGATTCCACACGAGTAAGTCTTAAAAATTAAAAAAAATGTTGAAGTAGTTTAATATAAACACAAACAAAAGCAGAAAAAATGGGAAGAGAAAAGAGAAAAAGGGGGATAAAGGATGGACAGAGTGGATGAGCTCTGCACAAGTGCCCTACTCCTCTGCTGCTTTTAGAAGATCATGTAGAGCTCACTGAGGATCATAACTTTGAGGATAAAATACTGCTACTCGTCAATCCTCGCTTTTTTTAAACTAACTCCCTGAAGTGGGTCTTGCACGCAAACGTCTTACTGCGTAAAAATACAAGCGATTAATTAGCCGCTCTTGTCAAACACTTGGCTCGATTCTTTGATGTCTGTGAAACATCATGAAGAACAAGCGGCAGGCCCTTGAACATATCTGCCCACTCATCACACTTCTCCAGCTGATCAACTAAGGGCTTCATCGCAAACTGAGCGTGATCTCGGCCAGCCGCACATTGTTGATCTCAAAGCTTCCCCACATCGTGTTCATGCCTTGGATAGAGAGGCTCAGAGCGTGCTCCCTGGTGAAGGTGGTCTTTCTGTTGGCTGTGAGGCCTGTGAAAACTGTCCTCTATTGGCTCTGGGAAAAATCAAACAACGATGGATCTTGACAGAGCCATAATTACTTGCTCTCCCTCTCCTCAGCTCACTGTCTTTTACAAATGTAAACAGTATAATATAGCATTGTCCTGAGGTTATTCCCAGGGCCCCGCATCAAATGAGCTATTCGGAACTCTAAGTTCAGGGTGAAGATGTATACTGTCAAACAAAAACATTATCAGTTTGTGGAGGGCAATGCTTGTGTCCTCTCACATGAACTCTGTGTTCTGAACTTCCAATCACAATCCAAGCTAGAAGGTGACAACACCCCAATTAGTTTTCTGCTCAGCCATTTCTTTTAGATGTCATTCCTACTGCAAAATTGTGTCAAAGTCGGAAGTCACATGACACCCAGGAGCGCTCCTGCTTTGGCACCTGGTTAAGGGGCTATGTTTATTTGTGATTTCAAATAAACCTGTGGGACGATAATCTGGTGTCATGTGACTTCTGACTTTATCTATCCCCGTCCAACATCAGCAACGCCACATCATGGTAACCTTGTCTCACATGGGATTTTCCTGGAACTAAATGCCATGCTCAGAACGTCACGTGTTCCCTTTCACAATACTCTCCAGTTTCACTTTGGAATCAAAAGCGATATCCCACAGGAAGAAGATACAGGCTACTCCTCCTCGTGCATGGATGATCACACTGGCCACTACCGCGTTGCTTTTCACTGTAAGAAAATTTGCTATTTCCTACATGGCAATAGTCCCAAAGTTCCTCATTGAATGTAAGTTGCTTTAGAATGCCCTGAGGTCATGAAAGGTGAATTATTTTCTTTCTTTGACTATGTGCTAAGGAATCGGCAGTGCTGTAATTCTGAGATAGTAGGAACTGCTGATGCTGGAGAATCTGAGATAACAACGTATCCAGGCTCATAAAATCAGCTTTCCTGCTCCTCCTATGCTGCTTGGCCTGTTGTGTTCATCCAGCTCTACACTTTGTTATCTCAGTGCTGCAATTCTGTTGACCAAACGAAAACCCCAAAAGAACTGCGGATGCTGTAAATCAGGAATAAAAACAGAAGTTGCTGGAAAAGCTCAGCATGTCTGGCAGCATCTGTGAAGAGAAAGTCAGAGTTAACATTTCAGGTCCGGTGACCTTTCCTCAGAATTTTGGTGACCATATGGCTTCGTATTTTTAATGCAAACACGTAAAAGAGAGACAGATGTATCTGCTTAATGTAAGGCTGTGAACTGATTAATGTTGCATTAGACTGTTCAGGTTGTCACCTAATGCAGAAGCAACATTTCCGGAATTTTGTAAGAGCCAAGTAGAGGTTTTTCAGGGCATCAATGAATTAAAGTCCCTGGGTGGGGGTTATTTGGTGATTAGCTATTGGCGGTCATAGAGTAGACCAGCTTCTTTGATAATTTGTTGAGAGAAGTTAATCACTTGCAATCAATTTTTGTAGGACCTCAATGCTGGTCGCAACAAGTTACAGTTCAGTGGGAGAGAAATTGAGATCTAATTGTTCGGATCACTTCTGGAGCACTGTGCATGACTGTGATCAGCATATATTCTGAGATGGATTAGAGATATTGGAAATGTTGCAGAAAGAACTTACTAAGGTGATGCCACAGCTGAGGTTATAATTATCAGGAGCAATTAAAAAGAGGTTTTATTTCAAAAACAGAAGTTTGGCGGTTGGCCTACCATCATTATTCAGAATTCCACTGGGTTTGATAGGGTGGACGTGGAAATATTTCCTCTAGTGGGGAAACACGGGCCTCACTGATAAATAAAGTAAGAAATTCAGGAGGTTCTTTAGTCAGAGAGAGGGAGAATGTGGAACCAGTGAATTATCAGGGAATTATTGCAATACAGATGGGACCATTCAGCCCATCATGTCTATCCTGGCTCTTTGAGGAAGCAATTCACCTGGTGCCTGTCAGCTGCCTTTTTCTACAATCTTTTCCACTTCGGAAAATGATCCAATTCTCTCTTGAATGCTTCAAATGGCACTGTCTCTATCACAGTCTCAGCTAGTGTATTCTAGCTCCTAACCTCTCAATGCATCAATATAATTTTCCTTTAGTCACATTTTTCTTTTTTTGCCAATCTGTGTCTCCTTATTTTCAATCTTTCCACCAGTTGGAACAGTTTCTCTCTATCTATTCTTCCATGACACCTCATGATTTTAAACGCTTAGATTAAATCTTCTCTCAGCCTTCTCTTCTCCTAGGAGATCATTCTCAACTTCTCCAAACGATCAAAGTAATGAAAGTTGCCTGACCCATAAGTATTGCCAATTCTTTTTCCAACATTTCTAAGAAAGCATTGGGTCTTTATTGGCCAGTACATTGAATACAGTAGTTATGACACTATGATGAGGCTGTACATTGGTTAGGCCACTTTTGGAACACTGCATGCAATCCTGGTCTCCCCATGATAGGAAAGATGTTATGAAACTTGAAAAGTTTCAGAAAAGATACAAGGACGTTGCCAGGGCTGGAGAGTTTGAGCTTCCAGGGAGAGGCTGAACAGGTTGGGGCTATTTTCCCTGGAGTGTCGGAGGCTGAGGGGTGAACTTATAGAGGTTTATTAGATCATGAGGGGTGTAGATAGAGTGAAAAGTCAAGGTCTTCTCCCCAGGGTAGTGGGAGTCCAAAACTAGAGGGCATTGGCTTAAAGTGAGAGGGGTAGGATATAAAAGGGACCTAAGGACAGCTTTTTCACGATGTGTGTGTAGAATGAGCTACTAGAGGAGGTGGTGGAGGCTGGTACAATGCCAACATTTACAAGGCATCTGGATGGTATGTGAATAGGAAGGATTTCGAGGAATATGGGCCATAGGCTGGCAAACTGGACTAGATTAATTTAAGATACCTGGTTGGCATGAACGAATTGGGCCAAAGGGTCTGTTTCCATGCTGCACATCTCTATGACTCTATCTGCGTAATGATTTCACATACCTCTGAAAGCACGGTGCCCAGAACTGGACAAAATATTCTAATTAAGCTTGATTCAATTCTTTTAATCAACTTCCAGGCTTTTGTAATCTATGCCCTTCTTACTAAACCTTAGGATTCCTTATGCTTTATGTGAACAAAGGTATGTGAGTTTTTAAAAAAAAACGAAAGAACTGTGGATGCTGTATATCAGGAAACAAAACAGAAATTGCTGGAAAAGCTCAGCAGGTCTGGCAGCATCTCAGAACTGTGGGCGGGTCACCGGACCCGACACATTAACTCTGATTTTTTCCTTCACTGATGCTGCCAGACCTGCTGAGCTTTTCCAACAGTTTCTGTTATGTGAGTCTTAAATGTTTCAGTATCAGTTGTGTTAGATTTTGGATTGTGAACTAATGGCGTGTGGGTTTTGGTCTGTGTTTACGAGAGGGCTTATTGATGAAATTTTCATGCTATCTGGGGCCATTGTTTAAAAGAAAATATAGTATGTGAAATTGTTCCTAGAGCATGAATGAGTATTTACTCACATTTGGAGAGTTTTGAAAATGTAAATAATAAATGTCAAAGAAGGGCCTAGGGCCGAAACGTCAGCTTTCGTGCTCCTAAGATGCTGCTTGGCCTGTTGTGTTCATCCAGCCTCACACTTTGTTATCTAACATCAAAGAACAGGCTGCTTTCGCCTGAATGGATCCAGAATTTTGTTTTGCTTTTGAAATACCTTCTTGGTTCAGTATGTGAAAGTCCTGGTCAAATTTATATCTGTAAAACAGTTTCTCCTGAAAAGAAAGACAGTTTAGAACTGTAAGAAATAGGTTACCTCAGTCTAAGCTGTTCAGTTTGATAGTTACAGACCAGATATGTTTGGTTAGAAAGTTATTGGAAACTGAGAAATTCTTAGGTCTGTTGCGTGAATACCCAAGGAAGAGGCTAACAAACTCAGAAGACAATCAACTGAAGGCAACAGTTAAGTCAAACCCTGTAGATGTGATAGTGAGAAATAAAAGTGCCTGATGTTTGAGGGTTGAAAAGGGCTGTTGCTCAGATGAATGGAATATTGCTTTTTAACGTGTTTCAAGATCTTTCAACTTGCGCTTTATGTAAACAGCTTAGTTTATTCCATTTTATCTTCATTTCTCTTGTGTAATAAAGCTCTGTGTTATTGTTAAGACTAAATTTGTGACATAATGTGCTTGCATTTCAATGAAAGACCACTTTGTTAAATTAACATAAAACAAGATATGATCTAATGGCTGATTTCAAACTTGTGTCAGATAGAATCAAGAGCATTTGTTAGCCTCTCTCTCTCTCTCAACATGTCTTGCCACATTCAACAATTTATACAAATATACCTCCAGGTTCTTCTGTTCCCATCCTCTACTGTACTCTTTATTTTATAAGGGACCTGAAATTCCGATTCAGGTTAGAAACTTCATTAAAAATGAACCCATTTACTTTTAAATCCATTCTGCATTGAAATTGCGTGGACTGGAGACTCCTGGTTATGACACAGGTAAAACCACACCCTTTTGTTAAAGCAATTATTGTAGGGTATTCTGAAGTTTAAATCTCCAGTAGAACAGCCAGTCATTTTGACTCTTTGACATCTTCTGTGAAAGGATACGTATGTAAAGTGAGAACTAACATGGTTGTTGCAGAAGGGGTGAGGGGGTTTGGTTGGTGTTTGGATGGCGAGAATCTGGAAGGCAGATGGAGTTCTAGAGATAATGGGAACTGCAGATGCTGGAGAATCCGAGATAACAAAGTGTGGAGCTGGATGAACACAGCAGGCCAAGCAGCATCTTAGGAGCAGGAAAGCTGACGTTTCAGGCCGAGACCCTTCATCCCCGAAACGTCAGCTTTTGTGCTCCTAAGATGCTGCCTGACCCGCTGTGTTCATCCAGCTCCACACTTTGTTATCGTGGAGTTCTTGGGATACAGGTTAGTGGAGGGGGGATGGTGCACAATGTGAGGGTGTGTGCTGCCAGGTAAACATTAGAGTTTACAGTTTGTTAATGGGATGGATCAGGGTCAAAATGTTGAGCCCAAAATTGAGGGGCTGGTAGATTTTGATGACTAAAAATGGATAGATGTTGCTATGGTGTAGTTTTCTAAAAAGTTAATATGCATTGATACAGCAAACTTTTCATTAACCAGCACCCACAGGACCAGGAGTGTGCTGGTTGATAAAATAATCAGTTGATCAAGAGGTACGCATACTCAATGCTAAAACACAGTGAGTTGCAGGGAATATACACGTCATTGCTGCACTTTATTTAAAACATAAATCACAAATAATAATGTGACTTTGAAATAAATAAAACCTATGGGCAGACAGCCTTCTCACTAGACCCATCAGCTGACTACTCGGGACATCGTGGAGATCGCAATAATAATACAGTAAACTGTTGGCATTTGAGGAATATATTTTTTTGCTGGATTGTCAAGAGTACTGGATCATAAGGTGCTGGTTAAAACAATGTTTACAGCTTCTGAAAGAAGAGGAAAAGCAGATTTCATGTTTTTTTTGTTGTTTATTCATTCACAGGACACGTACGTTATTGACAAAGCCAGAATTTATTGGCCATTCTTAAATGGCCCGAGGATCATTGAGAAACAGTCACATTGCTGCGGGCGTGGAGTTGCATGTAGGCCAGGGCAGGCAAGGACAGCACTTTCTTTCGCTAAGGGACAATAGATTATTTTTCCCCTGACAATTGACACAATGAGACTCTTGATTCCAGAATTTAAATTCCATCTGCCTGGGCAAGATTTGAACCTGGGTCACCAGAGCATCACTTGAGCAACCTAATGACAGCATCATTTGGACATCACCTCCCCAACAGTTTTGTAGAAGTGACTTCTTTTAAAACAAAAATCAGAAAGTAATTTTGAATGGTAAACTTATGACAAATTTTCCAAGAATGCATGAGACTCAAGTTAAATGGCTTGATTAGCTAACTGAGATAACAAGGTGTGGAGCTGTATGAACACAGCTGGATCAATCAAGCAGCATCATAGGAACAGGAAAGCCGACATTTTGGGCCTAGACCTTCTTTAGACCCTTCTTCCTGCTCCTATGATACTGCTTGGCCTGCCATGCTCATCCAGCTCTTCACCTTGCTATGTCAGATTCTCTAGCATCTGCAGTTCCTACTAGAGATAATGAGAACTGCAGATGCTGGAGAATTCAAGATAACAAAGTGTGGAGCTGGATGAACACAACAGGCTGAGCAGCATCTTAGGAGCACAAAAGCTGATGCTTCAAGCCCAGACCCTTCATCAGAAAAGCTTTTCTGTGAAGGGTCTAGGCACGAAACGTCAGCTTTTGTGCTCCTAAGATGCTACTTGGCCTGCTGTGTTCATCCAGCTCCACATTTTGTTATCTGCAGTTCCTACTATCTCCGATTACCTACCTGGGCAGTTAATGCCTGAATGTTTGCATTATTGAGTTTTGAAACAGATGACCAGGGGTTGCTAGTCAGTTGAGAACAGAAGAGAAACGATTCCAGAGGATGGGCAATTTTGATTAGTTTGTAATGAGCCACCAGGCCATGAGAGCAGGTAGCAACTTCCAAGCTGTCAGAAGTACGAAGAAATACCCAGTCTATCAGAACTAAAAACAAATCTTAACATGCTTTGGAGATAGTGGGAACTGCTGATGCTGGAGACTGAGATAACAAGGTGTTGAGCTGGATGAACACAGCAGGCCAGGCAGCATCAGAGGAGCAGGAAGGTTCAAACCCAAAACGACACCTTTCCTGCTCCTCTCTTGCTGCCTGACCTGATGTGTTCATCCAGCTCAACACCTTGTTATCTCTTAACTTGCTTCAGGAGTCTGAAGAGAAGGATTGTAAAAAGTGTTTACGTGAAAAAAGTAACCAAAAATTTAACATGGGAGTGGTGCCTCACTGGGATTGGATGGCTGTAATAGATGCCTTAGGGAAAATGATTGAAGCTGTCTATTTTGCTACTTACCTTAGCATCTTTCTAAACTGTCTTTGTTTTTAATTTTGCATAATATACTTGTGTTCTTTGTTAAAAGAACATTGGCAGCATCATGCAAATATGCTCAGAGACTGACTATCATGTTACATAAGCTGTAAAAATAAAAGTGATGGTCTAACAAGCCAGGTTTCACTCTGAGACCTGATGTGTTCGATTTTACCATCATCCCTAATCATAACAATTGGGCCCAGTGGAAAAGGTAGCAGTGCCTCTTTGAGGATAGTTTTTTGGGTCGGGCAGAGTGCAGGCCTCTGGGTGCAGTTTGGATGGTAAGGTTTAGGTTCGGGATGAGGAAGGAGACTGTAGCATTTTTGGAAAGGGGTGTGGTTTTCCAAATGGGGGTATATTGAGTCCAGTAAGGATAGTGTTAGCCAGATCGATGGGATGGGAGTCTCGGTGTTGACTCAGGAGGGATGAGTAACCAGTCTGGTAGCGATAGATGTGTCAGTTTGCGTCAGGACTGGGTGTTGGTTCAATGGGTGGGCTGGGCACCAGAGCCAGAGTGTGGGAAGGTGGTTGTCGGGGTCGGTGGTGAGGGTGGAGTGGCTATTGGATCAGATATGACTTCTGGGAAGGGGATGGGAGTGGTTTGTTGGGTCTGGTGATGGGAAAGTGTGGGATTAGCTTGGAGAAGCTCAGGATAGTTGGTGGAGTGTCGGGTCCAGTTAGATGAAGGGGTTCAGAGGTTCCAGGTGTTGGAGGGATGTTATTGGAGACTCAGTGGTACGTTGAGAGTTATCTTTCAAAGGAGGTGCAGTAGGGTTCTAACCCTCTAACCTTTCCTCGGTAGCTATTCAAGTTAAGTATATCTGAAACCTCTGTTTTTTTTATTGTTTTCAATGAGATTTAATAGTGGGTTTACTGGAGAATGATCCACTTAAAAGTTCAATTTACCAGACAATACCCCTGGTGCCCACTATGTTAGGCTTTGTGCATTCCCCTGATGTGTGACTCCTGTCTGGGGTCTATTACAAACACAGGTTTTCACTGTTGGAACTTCTGCCTATGGTCCCTCCATATTCTTCCGCCCAAAATTCACATTTTCCTGCATTAAATTTTATCTGACACTTGTCCACTCATCCCACCAAACAGGTTATGTCCTTGTGACATTCAATGCCATCCTCCTCATGGTTCATAATATTTCCAAGTTTCAGATCACCACTATAAAGAATGCAATACTACAATGAGCTCTTATCATGAATATGGAGCTCGGAGAAAGTTGAGCCAGAACATGTGGAAGAAGGAGTGTTGCTGATGTGAAAAGCTACAAGCTCATGCCCTGCATAAACCTAGCATGGGCTATTTGGGTTGAACGGCCTGTTTCTATGCTATTGACTGTGTAGTTCTGTCTTTCTCTGTTTTTGGGAATATCTTTGTACCTCTCTGAGTCATCTGTGTCATCCCTCAAGATTTCAAAGTACAGAAAGGGCCACTGTTAATTTCTCTTTTTAAGAAAGCTGCCTCTTTGCCAGGTCTCAGTTTTCAGACAAACCATAACAGAACTCTGGAATTCTCTCCTCAAAGAACGGTTAAGGATTGGAGCCATCCGAAAATGGCAAACTGAAATTAACACGCAAAAGAGGCCACTCAGCCCCTTAAAATAGTATCAGAGATAATGGGAACTGCATATGCTGGAGATTCCAAGATAATAAAATGTGAGGCTGGATGAACACAGCAGGCCAAGCAGCATCTCAGGAGCACAAAAGCTGACGTTTCGGGCCTAGACCCGAAACGTCAGCTTTTGTGCTCCTGAGATGCTGCTTGGCCTGCTGTGTTCATCCAGCCTCACATTTCATTAACTCAGCCCCTTAAGCTTGTTCCACCATTCCACAAAATCTTGGCTGAATTGACTATTGCATATTCCAGCCTATCCTGGATAACCTTTCACCCTGTGGTTTCTACATTCAAGTTAAAGGCCAGAACAATCTTCGCTCCTTATTGGCCTTCTCTTAAATTTGGAGTATCATGAGAAAACTAACTTTTTCCAGCTAATTGGGTTTTATTGCTAACGGTGTCCCTTTTAACTGTTTACATCAATACCCTGACTCACGATACAGAGGACTGAGCTGATGCACTGAAGGGGTTGTTAACAATCTTGAGGATTCAGTTTCAATAACCGCTCTGGTTCTTGTTACTGGAACTTTTCTCTCGGGTCTCTTGCTTCCTAGGACTCCTGCTAAATATACATTCCAAATTCTCTGCCTTTCGTATCACATCCATCAGTCTTCTCTGATTATGAAGATGCCAACACATTTATATTCCCGATTTCAATGGAGATTCCCAGAAACTCAGTCACAAACTCAGTAATGTACACTATCACAGACTCTACCCAAATTCGAATCAACAGATACACATGACAGTCCAAACAACAGGCATTGATCAGCTGCAGTAAATAAATGTTGGAGTATAACAGTACACTAAAATAATAGCCAAGAAAGACCGGGTGTACATCTGGTGAGAAAGATGGAGTGTATAAAAAGATCAGCAACAAGTGGAAAGTAAAACAGGTGGCTAAGAAAAAGTGTAAACAAGTAAGTGCATAAAAGGCAGAGTCTATAGCAGTCAGAGTGTCTAGAAGGAAAGTCTATGAAAGACGTATTGTGTAACCGGCAGGAGTATAATAGACAGATCTTCACAGACAGAGCATGTAAAGGCATGTTTACAGTGGGCATGGAGCATGATCGATGACATTTCTAATAGATGGGGTTTGTAATGGATGGTTGTGTAAGAGGAGAGTCTGTAACAAGTCAGTGTATAACATGCGAGTGTATAATGTACAGGATGTCTAATGGGTGAGGTATAGAAAGCTGAGAGTACAAGCAACTGATGCGTACGAGGCCAGTCAGTAAGAGATGATTGACTAACAGGTCCCATAATGTGGCGAGTGTAGCAGGTGAGTGTGTAATAGACAAAGCGAACAAAGGTGAGTGTACGATGAGCAGGGTAACTGATGGGTGAGCCAGTCTGACTCCGAGCTGGCTGGCCACAGCTGCTGTACTGCGGACGAGGTAGTTTGTTTCTTGAAAAAAAAACCAGGAGTTTTAGACCTCCGGAGTGAGATTAAATAAAAAGTGATTTGGTAAGAATTATTCATGCAGCAGGTAAGTGTTTAACGAGCAGGAGGTGAAATGTGTGGGATTTGTGATGGGCAACCGCCGGGGGGGGCAACGGCCTAGTGGTATTATGGGTGGACCGTTAATTCAGACATCCTGGTAACATTCTGGGGACCTGGGTTTGAATCCTGCCACGGCAGATGGTGAAATTTGAATTCAATAAATATCTGGAATTACAAATCTAATGATGATCATGAATCCACTGCTGACTGTTAGTGGGGGGAACCCAAATGGTTCACTAATGTCCTTCAGAGAAGAAAACCACCATCTTTACCTGGTCTGGCCTACATGTGACTCCAGACGCACAGCAATGTTGTTGACTTAACTGCCCTCTGGGTAATTATGCATGAATTTTTAAGAAAAGGCATGCCTATAATAGAGGATTGCAAATGGGTAAATGCATGAATTTGTTCAAATAATAGACAAAAGGCATATTCTACAGAATAAGATGGTGTGAATGACATAGTGGGCAGAGTGGAATACGCTATGTACAATGGGGAATATAATCAATAGCCAAACATCTGTTATGGGTTTTGCAACTGCTCACAAAAATGGAATTTTATTAAAAGAATTAGGGAGCAAAACATAACTAAGACAACAACAATCCACCAGTGATACGAAAATGCTAAGATTTGACGGGAGACAAGTTCTGAAATTCTGAGAAAAATTGAGATAAGGGAACAGACAGGAAAGCAAATAATTATACTCGACGGAGAAATTGCTGGGAACTTGGATCTATTGATAATTGGAAAAGCATATTGCAAGAATGTAATCTGAAAATGCAGTGGCTGAAATGTTTATTAATTTTGTTTCACTGGAATCAGTTCCTTGGGGACAGCTATCTCAATATTCTGTCAGCAGCGACCTATTAAATAGACCGAATGCAGTAATGTAATTTCCTGTTCAAACGGTAGCTTTGGACTGCCTTCCATCTTTGTGAATTGAAGGAACTAAAGCCAGATTAAACTTTCAGGAAGATATCTCGAAGGTGTAAATATTTTCCTAACACAGTGAGATGAAGGAGACATTTTTTGGATAAAACTGCTGGAAAAGATCTTGTCAATCCCTCATATGTTAATAACAAGACGGTGGGGGTGTGGGGGGAAGCAGCAAGAGAGAGATAGTAACAGAAGACCTTCAGGGAAGTAAGGTTTACAACTATCCAACTTGGCCATAGCTTCCAGGAATTGAAGATTAAACTCAAGGACACTCCTGCAAACTACACCCAGGAGAAAAACAATGGGTAATGCATCAAATCATGCATTTTTCCTTTCTTTTCAGGAATGTTTTCGTCTTTTTAACTCAAAAAGTATCAAAGATTGTGGACCTAACTGTTGTGTGATCCATCGTCATGCTTAATTAGTTAATTGGATCTGATTTTAACCCATTGAAAACCCAGCCTAAGAGTAAGTGCCAATGATTCACATGTCTTAGAAGATGAGTAGTTGAGAGTGGGGCTGGGAAGCGGGAGGTCTTGTAGTGAGAGTTCTGACTGGTGTGTGAGAATGTGGGGCAGGAGTAAGCCATTCAGCTAAACATACACTAAACCAATGTTGGTGACACTGCGTGCAGGAGCTCAGTGCAGGTTAGTGAACCATCTGTCTGATTTTTAATATTACACATGAATACATCTGGAATAGATGCCTCTCAAAAATTAAGTCGGGGTAACGATGACATTACTTCCCTTACAGGAGATAAAATTATACAGGACAGAAAAGGTCCTTCAGCCCATCAAGGCCAACCTACCTGCACTAACCTCACCTTTCAGCATTCACTCTTATTTTTAGGTCACCTTCTGCAAGACAGTTCTTTAATTATTTTACCTCTTGTGTCTCCAAAAACGTACATGGCAATTACAGAATAGAAACAGACCATTTGTCCCAGCTGGTGTGTCCTCCTTTCTGTTTCACATCAGTTTCCTTTCTTTCAGCCTTTTAATTCCGGGGCAGCACAGTGGCTCAGTGGCTGTTACTGCAGCCTCCCAGCGGTGGGGACCTGGGTTCGATTCCAGCCTCGGGTGCCTGTCTGTGTTGAGTTTACACATTCTCCCCATGTCTGCGTGGGTTTCTTCCAGGTGCTCCGGTTTCCTCCCACAGTCCCAAGATGTGCAGGCTAGGTGGACTGTCCATGCTAAATTGGCTGTAGTTCCCAGGGGTGTGTAAGTTAGGTGGATTAGCCATGGGAAGTAAAGGGCTACAGGGAAAATGGTTAGGGAATGGGTCTGGCTTGGGTGCTCTTCGGAGGGGCAGTGTGGGCTTGTTGGGCCCATTGGCCTGTTTCCACACTATCGGGGTTCTACGATAAACCAAAACAACCAACTCCTTTCCTCCAACATGTATCTGGCTAGATTTCCCCCAAATACCTTAAAGCTACTCACTTCAATTAGTCTATTTGCTCTTTTTTCAATTGTGTGTCATGTCAGGTTGGACAGCAAGTCTTTGAGGTAGATTTCCCTCGTGAATGAGGGTGGAAATTCTCCCTGCAACATACAAACCTACCTCATACACTGAGTAAACTTAGCTTTCCTTCCCTGGAATTACGAACAATGAGAAATAGCCATGATAAGGAAGGGAGCTTGACAAACTTGGGGAATTGTTTCCCACTGGTTGAGGAATTTAGAATCAGGGGAACTCCACAGGGAGCTAACTGATTCAGACTGAGTCAGAAGTCACATAACACCAGGTTAGAGTCTAATTGGTTTATTTGAGATCACAGTGACTTCACCTGACGAAGGGACTATGCATCAAAAGATTGTGTTTTTAAATAATGTTGTATGACTTCTGGCTTTGTCCAGCTCTGTCAAAATGTAAATTTTGTGTGTTAAAAAAAATGTCAAAACATATAGACATGTCAATCTGTCATGAACTGTCAAAAACTGTTGACCTGTCAATAAGTGCCAATATTTCAAGAATTGGCAACACCTGTTGAATTGCAAATAGATGTCAATCTGTGAGGAAGTTTTAAGACATGCCGATAAGTGCCAATCTGGCAAAAATTGCTGAGACCTGTTGACCTGTCAATCAGTGCTAATCTGTGAAGTGTTGTTACATGTTGATCGGTCAATAAACATCAAAAAGTGTCACCTGTAAATCTTTCAATAAATGTTCATGTGTTGATCTGTCAAGGAATGTCAATCTGTAAAGAGCTATTAAAACATGTTAACCTGTCAGTAAGTGCCAATTTGTCAACAAGAATTGCTAATGTTGTCCCCTTGTTTAAGAAGGGTAGCAGGGATAGTCTAGATAATTATCGACTGGGGAGCCTGACGTCAGTGGTAGGGAAGCTGCTGGAGAAGATACTGAGGGATAGGATCCATTTACATTTGGAAGAAAATGGGCTTATCAGTGATAGACAACATGGTTTTGTGCAGGGAAGGTCATGTCTTACCAACTTGATAGAATTCTTTGAGGATGTGACAAAGTTGATAGATGAGGGAAAGGCTGTAGATGTCATATACATGGATTTCAGTAAGGCGTTTGACAAGGTTCCCCATGGCAGGCTGATGGAGAAAGTGAAGTCACATGGGGTCCAGGGTGTGCTAGCTAGATGGATAAATAACTGGCTAGGCAACAGGAGACAGAGAGTAGTAGTGGAAGTGAGTTTCTCAAATTGGAGACCGGTGACCAGTGGTGTTCCACAGGGATCTGTGCTGGGACCACTGTTGTTTGTGATATATGTAAATGATTTGGAGGAAGGTGTAGGTGGTCTGATCAGTAAGTTTGCAGATGACACGAAGATTGTTGGAGTAGCAGATAGTGAAAGGGACTGTCAGAGATTACAGCAGAATATAAATAGATTGGAGAGTTGGGCAGATAATTGGCAGATGGAGTTCAATCCAGGCAAATGTGAGGTGATGCATTTTGGAAGATCCAATTCAAGATGAACTACAGGGTAAATGGAAAAGCCCTGGGGAAAATTGATGTTCAGGTCCATTGTTCAGGTCCATTGCCACCTTCAGGGAACAATGCAGGTCGATAGAGTGGTCAAGAAGGCATATGGCATGCTTTCCTTCATCGGACAGGGTATTGACTACAAGAGTTGGCAGGTCATGTTGCAGTTGTATAAGACTATGGTTTGGCCACATTTACAGTACTGTGTACAATTCTGGTCGCCACATTACCAAAAGGATGTGGATGCTTTGGAGATGGTGCAGAGGAGGCTCACCAGGATGTTGCCTGTTATAGAGGGTGCTAGCTATGTCGAGAGGTTGAGTAGATTAGGATTATTTTCATTAGAAAGATGGAGAGTGAGGGGGGACCTGATGGAAGTCTACAAAATCATGAGGGGTATAGACAAGGTGGATAGCAAGAAACTTTTTTCCCCAGAGTGGGGGACTCAATTACTAGGGGGCATGAGTTCAAAGTGAGAGGAGGAAAGTTTAAGGGAGATATGCGTGGAAAGTTCTTTACGCGGAGGGTGGTGGGTGCCTGGAACGCATTGCCAGCGGAGGTGGTAGACACAGACACATTAGCATTGTTTCCGATATATCTGGACAGGTACATGGATGGGCAGAGAGCAAATGGGCACAGACCCTTAGCAAATAGATGATAGGTCTAGACAGAGGATTTTGATCGGCGCAGGCTTGGAGGGCCGAAGGGCCTGTTCCTGTGCTATAATTTTCTTTGTTCTAAGTGTCAAGGCATGTTCATCCCTTAACATATCTCAATCTGTCAAGAAGTGTTGAGATGTGTTGCTCTGTCAATATGCATCAGTCTTTTTAAGAACTATCAAGATGTTTTAACCTGTCAAGAAGTGGCAATCTGGCACGAAGTGGCAATACCTGTTGACCCATCGTAAGTGTTAATCTGTCAAGAATTCTCAAGATGTGTTGACTTGTGAAGAAGTATCAAAAATGATCGTTAGTCGTTAAAATGTAAATTTATGAATGAGTGTTGTTCCTAATCAAGTATAGTCACCCAATTAGTACATTAAATTATAGAACTCTAGTAATTCATTAATAAACATGAGTATTTGTAGACACCAGGTGAGTTAACATCGTAGATGAAGAGGGAAAGGTGGACATAGAGACTAAATTTTCATCATGAATGTGTGTGTCCAGGAAGGATAGGTGGAGGGACATAGGATGATAAATGGGTCATGAAGGACTGTGAGAGAAAGATAGTCTTGAAGTGGTAATGGGTTGACATTGAGGCATGAGGAATGTGTGTAGGTAAGGAAAGTGAGTGATGTCTAAGATGTGAGGGCTGGAGGAATATCTTATATTTTAATCTCATTGCAATTTTTGGTTACAGCGCTAGTTTCACAGGGCAGGTTTTCTGGGGACATTCCGGGTTCCTTAGCCTGACTCCAAATACTGCCCCTTCTCCAGAATGAAAATGGGAAGGCCCGTTTTCTGGGAGCCAGGATTCCTTCAACAACTGACCATCTAACACAGAGACAAAAATCAAGGCCCCCAATATCCTTGTGAAGATCTTGGCATCTCAATGAGAGCAGCTATTTCCCATTGGAATTCAAACCTAGATTTGACTTGAAACCTGAGGTGCGAAGATTCAACAGAGGAATACAATGTATCACAGTATAATGAATGGAGAGTTCTTTCTGTGTTACTGAGGAGGTAGCTTCATTTTCAGAAACCTGGCCTATTGATACAGCTGGGTTTCACCACTTATTTTGTTGCCGTTTCTTTGTTTCCATTCCATTGGCTCTTTAGTTGAAGGGACACCAGGGTATGAGAATAATGGACAGTTACTTCAAAACAGCCTGTCTGAGACAACTGACTGAGATCGAAGAAAGATATAACCACTCTCTCAAATTCATTGTGAGAAATGAAATTTTGCAGCCAAATTCAGTTTCTTTGACCCTTTCAGTCACAGGCATGCATGAGCCTAGCTTTAGAGATTGACTCCAGACGTGCTCAGAAGCTGGAATGGTTGACAAACCTGAAGCCTGAGTGAAGCAGTCCCTCGCAGAGATTTCTGGCCTGCCCTCTTTCACGTTGTGCCGTAAGTGACTCCGTGGAGCTCCCAGAAATGCCCGTGTGCCTGTACACACTCACGCTGGGAGACGGAGGTGGATTTTAAGCTGAAAATTGGGTGCGCACCTTCCTACATCCTTCTCTCAGAAAATTGGGTGATACTTTGTTATCTTCAGCAGCTTACTGTAAGAAGCACCTGGCAAGTGTCAACTGTGGCTCAGCTTGTCTCTGAAGCGAATGCCCGTGGGTTTGAAATTTAGAGACTTGAGCACATGATGTGGACTCAGGCTCCAACACAGACAGCGCTTTAGTGGTGGAGATACTGTCTTTCAGATGAAACTTTAAATCCAGACCCAGCTTGCTTTATCTAAGGAATTTAAAAGACCTCGAGGCACTTCTGAAAGACAGTAAAGGTATTCTGCCCAATGTTCTGGCCATTAGTTATCTTTTCATCAAGCTCATAGAAACAGATTATCCAGATGTTATCCTATTGATATTGATATTGATATTGATTGTGGGAGCTTGTTTTGCTTGCAAGATTTCTTAATTCCAACAAGCCAATACGTCTAAAGCATTGCATTAATAGTCAAGCGCTTTTGAAACTTCCACAATTCTGAAAAGCTTTCTTTGACCTTCAGACTGAAGGCTACGTTCGTCTCCCCCAGTCTCCCCTTCCTCTAAAACTACAAGACATAAATAACCCAACTCAGAAATGCTGCCTTGTGTGACAGTATTTGAGCTCATTTTCTAACTAACATTCAGCCTGCTTCGCATTAGTGCACTTCAAGGTGTCTCACTGTGTTTAAAGCAATTGCCCTTTACATCGACAGTGACTGAGGAGTGTATAAAAAGATAGAAAGTTGAAAGGTTATGACAAATTAAATAGCATCAGAGATAATGGGAACTGCAGATGCTGGAGAATCTGGGATAACAAAGTGTGGAGCTGGATGAACTCAGCAGGCCAAGCAGCATCTTAGGAGCACAAAAGCTGACGTTTCGGGCCTAGACCCTTCATCAGAGAGGGTCTGCTGAAGGGTCCAGGCCAGAAATGTCAGCTTTTACGCTCCTGAGATGCTGTTTGGCCTGCTGTGTTCATCCAGCTTCACACTTTGTTGTCTCAAATTAAATAGCATGATCAAAGCTGGGTAAAACTTAGCATTTAAAAAGATCTTTTTTGAAGCCATTTCAGAAGCCCCAATATATGGTAAAGGCCTCTTGCCCAGTTAAAGATTAACTGAATCATTAACAAGGTTTATAAACTAACTACCAATCTATATTTATAGGTTTTAAAAAAAACTCATTTTTATACCAAACCCCTTGATTCCTTGGAACTTGTCTTATGACTTATGAGATGCTAGCATTGGCATGTCTGTTTAAATTACCCAGTTTCTTTTCCATGGCTTTAGACCTTGAGATCAATGATCTCAACTTATTGTACTTGAAGTTTTAAACAATATAACATACTCATGTGGGTAGCCTTTTAGTCACTGGCATGAACTTCAAATAAAGTTTCAAAAGATGCCACAGATTACTACTTCATTCTCAACACTCTAATTGCTCCTGACAAGCCAAGTTGAAAGTTACATTCTCAAGCAATTATTTTGTTCAACTCAATAATATTCGCTAAAACAAATAGCCCCAGTTTTATTTTTTCTCTCTTTAATTACTAAACTGCTGAGTTAATTCTTTCTTGTACAGACTTTGTTTCCATCTATGAACCAGCATTTTATTCCATTTCCTCTTGATGTGAAATGCAAAATAACATAGCTTAATCACATCTAACCTGAATATCAATGAAGTTTGACTTGGGCAGCTCTGTGACAAATTCGGCAGAGACTTCTCTGCAACCAAAATTCAAATGTTTGTGACTCAAGATTTCCAGGCACTGTTCAATCATTTATCTTAACTGGGTGGTGCTTAGTGATCTAGCTTTGGTGAATTTTTAAAAATTACTAAAACACTTTGTTGTAAGCATGAGCCTCTCCACGATCTTCATAACAAAATGATGACCATAAACTAGTCAATTGTTGCAAAATATGCTTGCCGTTATTAGTCAGTGCTGGAGTATGGCAGCTGGGAAGTCACATCATGGCTGTACAGACACTGGCTAGGTCACTTTTGGAATACCACTTGCAACTCTGTTCTCCCTGCTATAGGAAGGATGTTGCAAAACTTGAATGGGTTCAGAAAAGATCTTCAAGAATGTTGCCAGGGTTGGAGGCCATGATGTGGAGGAGAGATGTTGAATCACTGAGGGCAATTTTCCCTGAAGTGTCGGAGTCTGACGAGTCATCTTATACAGGTTTATAAAATTGTGAGGGGCATTGATAGGGTGAATAGCCAAAGTCTTTTCCCAGGGTACGGGAGTCTAAAGCTAGAAGCATAGGTTGAAGACGAGAGGGGAAATATTTAAAAGGGACCTAAGGAACAGCTTTTTCATGTAGAAGGTAGTGTGTGTATGAAATGAGCTACCAGAGGAAGTGGTAGAGGCTGGTTAAAATTACAATATTTAAAAGGCATCTGGACGGGTATATGATTAGAAAGGGTTTACAGTGATATGGGCCAAATGCTGGCAAATGGGACTAGATTAATTTAGGATATCTGTTCAGCATGGGCAAGTTAGATCGGAGGGTCTGTTTCTGTGCTGTACACCTCTATGACTTTGTGACTCTCTAAATGGTTCATTAATGACCTTTTAGGGAAGAAAACTGCTATCCTCACCTGTTCTGGCCTACGACCCACAGCAATATGGTTGACTCTTAATTGCCCTTTGAAATAGTCTAGCAATTATATCAATTGCTGCAAAGTCTTCGAAAAGAAATGACCTATAGCAAATGGACTGCAAGCAGACAGCTCACCATTACCTCCTCGTGGACAATTAGGGATGAACAATAAGTGCTGGTTGAGCCTATACCAACCATGACTTAACATATGAGGAAAGTTTGAGGACTCAGAGTCCATACTCGATGGAGTTTAGAAGGAGGAGGGGGGATCTAATTGAGATTTACAGAATACTGAATGTCCTGGACAGAGTGGATTTTGGGAAGATGCTTCCATTGGTAGGAGAGGCTAGGACCTGAGGGCACAGCCTTAAAGGGAGGATGCATTAGAACGGAGATAAGGAGAAACGTCTTCAGCCAGAGAGTGGTGAATCTATGGAATTCATTTCCACAGAAGGCTGTGGAGGCCAGGTCATTGAGTATATTTAAGACTCAGATAGATAGGCTCTTGTTATTAAGGGTTACGGGGAGAACGTGGGAGAATGGGGTTGTGGAACTTATCAGCCATGATTGAATAGCAGAGCAGACTCGATGGGTTGAATGGCCTAATTTCTGCTCCAATGGTTTATGGTCTTATAGACCCATGAATGAATGAAAGAAGGCTGAGGCGGGTGAAGCACAGGTAAAGTCATAAGAAATAGGAATGTGAGGAGCCTGTGGAAATTGGGAATCGGTTAAAATTGCCCAAACTGAGATTGATAGTTTCATTTATATTAGGCAAGGATTTAAGAACCCAGGTGGACTAATGGAGTTAGGGTGTAGTTTAGCCATAATCTGATTGAATGACGGAATAGGCTAAAGGGGCCAAATAGCCTACTCTTGTTGCTATGACAAACTCTGTTAATGTAACGCTTGGAAACGAGATGCCAAGCTAATCAATATATTTTGTTTGAGACAGGCATGAGGAGCTAGATTTCCTGGCTTTGCTTTATGGACCAGATGTTGTGCATCTTTAAACAGTGCATCTGAAGCTTCTTGGCATTTACTGACTAGCCTGACATCAACAGGTTTCGGAATGCATCTAAACAGACCAAACGACCAACCTTTGTCTCATCAAATCAACCAGCCAAAGGAGGAATGGTTATTAAAATGTTCGTATAAACAGCCCTGGGCCAGAGTATGGTTTGAAATAAATAGACGCAATCCCTGAGATTTGTAGCACTTAAGTGAGAATGGTGATAAGCAGGAGGTTAGAAAAATGATGGTTCCTCTTGGTCATTGAGGAGCTGTGTGCCAAGAATGTGCTTCATAAGTGAGCTTTGTTCTTGAAGGAATCTCACTTTTACCATTTACTCCTGGCAATGTAAAAATGTATGTGGCTCAAACCTCACTTTGCACTTTATTAGTTCAGTCTTTCTTGAGTGGGCCAGCATTTATTAGACATCACTAACTGTCCTTTAAAAGCTGGTGGTGTGTTGCCTTCTTGAACTTCTGCAGTCTGCATGCAGCCAGTAGACCCACCATGTTGTTGGCGAGAAAGTTCCAGGGTCTTAACCCAATAACTGCGAAGGGATGGTAATATATTTGCAAGTCAAGGTAGTGAGAGGCTTGGAAGGGAACTTGCAGGCGATGGTGTTCCCATGTATCTGCTGCTTAACTCAGAGAAAATTGTAGCTTTGCTCATCTGATGCCCATTGTTGCCAACTTTCAACAGATGTTACGAGGATTGTGCACCATTACAGCATGAAGGGAGGCCTGTCCATCCCTTAGGGCTTGTTTGAGATCAAACACTAGCCCTTCATTGAGATGACAATTTCTAATGTGGGACCACCTGAGCTTAGGTAGCTGAGATCCTCAGTGCATAACCTGGATAACAGATGGAGGGTAAGTTTCAGAATGCTTTGGCACTTCCATACAGGGACTTATTTATGACAGTGTATGTGTGGAAAGGAACATTGTCTCTTCATTATTTAAATGGAACTTATAGATTTCAACAGGCTGCTTTGAGCAGCAGTGAGAATAAGCCTCTGTGTTTAGTCCTGGCAAAATTTACCTACTCAACTATTAACAAGGAGAAAAATTGAGATTTCTATGTAGGAAAACAATTATGAATATTGGAGGAAGAACAGGGAAGGACAGGTTTGTGCATGATCAAATAGAATAAGTTATTATAGGAAGTTGTTAAAATGAGCAGTAATAAAAGATGAGAAGACTTTTAAATACATCGATTAAGGGATCCCAACGATATGATTGTGATTGGTATAGATTCTGTGATCACAGATTTAGATTTAAGAGATGGGCCCATTACCTAAGAGATGTTGAACATGTGATAGTGAGCCCCAAGGGGCAGTGCTGGTGATGTAGAGATTGTGGTAGATTTTCAAAGGGCCGAGAAGGTATTTTGGATTGAGACAAATGGGTTGTGGAGATTTGTGTGATCCTGCCCTCACTCATAATTCAGTGTTGTTTGGAAGGAGAGGAGACTGAGAAATGTGGCCTGCAATATGCAAAGACAGGTTGGGGTCAACCATAGTAAGGAGCTCATTTTCAAAACATTGCCATTTCCTCTTCCTCCAATGTCAGACTGGAAGGGGTGGAGGCACTTAGGGGTATGGGTGGCATTATTCAGCCCAGTTGATTTAGCATGGCATAGACAGCAGAGGGCTCCCTCCCTCTTAACTGAGGTCCACTAGGGATCTGCCCCAACATAGTGGACTGTGGTTAATGACCATGAGCTGATGGAGGCTATTCAGCCCATTACGTCTGCTCCAACATTCAGTAACCAGCAACTCCTCGCTCCTGCCATATCCCCTTAACTCTCAATCATAGAATTCCTACGGCAGTGGAAGTGGGCCATTCAGTCCATCGAGTCCACATCAACCTCTGAAGAACATCCTACACAGACCCACCCACCTATCCTATCCCTGCATTTCCCGTGGCCACCCACCTAGCCTGCACAGGCCAAGACACTAAAACATAGCCAGTCCAACTAAGCTGCACTTCTTTGGACTGTGGGAAGAAACCCACATAGACAAAGGAAGAAAAATAACAAATTCCACACAGAAAATTGTCCGAGGATAGGATCGAGCCCTGGACCCTGGCCCTGGGAGGCAGCAGTGCTAACTACTGAGCCACCATGATTTCTTCACTGATCAAAATACTTTATGACCCAGGCCCGACACTACAGTAAAGAATTCCACAGATTCTAACCACTCAACTTCTTACAAGAAAATCTCTGAATACCTGGGATCAGCCAAGTGAACCTTCTCCAAACTATCTCTGGTACCAATATATCATTCCTTCGATAAGGGGAGCTAAACTATTCACAGCATAATCTCAATTTTTTTTCTATTACTTTCTCCCTTACATACTCATTTACTTTCCCCTTAAATACATCTACACTATTCACCTCGGCCACACCCTGTGTGGGAGCCAGTTCCCCATTCTGTCAGGATTATGTATTAGTGGATGATGTGAAAAACAGCAATATATTGAACAGATCAGACAGTTTTGTTTTAACAAGGGAGAAGGGAACTCCCACAGTTGTTTGGAAAATTAGAACAACTGTTTAGTATGAGTTGATGTGGTGTATATGGATTTCAGCAAGGCGTTCGATAAGGTTCCCCACAATAGGCTATTGTACAAAATGCGGAGGAATGGAATTGTGGGAGATATAGCAGTTTGGATCGGAAATTGGCTTGCTGAAAGAAGACAGAGGGTGGTAGTTGATGGGAAATGTTCATCCTGGAGACCAGTTACTAGTGGTGTACTGCAAGGGTCAGTGTTGGGTCCACTGCTATTTGTCATTTTTCCAAATGACCTGGATGAGGGCATAGAAGGATAGGTTAGTAAATTTGCAGACAACGCTAAGGTCGGTGGAGTTGTGGACAGTGACGAAGGATGCTGTAGGTTGGAGAGAGACATAGATAAGCTGCAGAGCTGGGCTGAGAAGTGGCAAATGGAGTTTAATGCAGACAAGTGTGAGGTGATGCACTTTGGTAGGAGTAACCGGAAGGCAAAGCACAGGGCTAATGGTAAGATTCTTAGCAGTGTAATGAGCAGAGAGATCTCGGTGTCCATGTACACAGATCCTTGAAAGTTGCCACCCAGGTTGACAGGGCTGTTAAGAAGGCATACAGTGTTTTAGCTTTTATTACTAGAGGGATTGAGTTCCAGAACCAAGAGGTTATGGTGAAGCTGTACAAAACTCTGGTGCGGCCGCACTTGGAGTATTGTGTACAGTTCTGGTCACCGCATTATAAGAAGGATGTGGAAGCTTTGGAAAGGGTGCAGAGGAGATTTACTAGGATGTTGCCTGGTATGGAGGGAAGGTCTTACGAGGAAAGGCTGAGGGACTTGAGGCTGTTTTCATTAGAGAGAAGAAGGTTGAGAGGTGACTTAATTGAAACATATAAAATAATCAGAGGGTTGGATAGGGTGGCTAGGGAGAGCCTTTTTCCTAGGATGGTGACGGCGAGCATGAGGGGGCATAGCTTTAAATTGAGGGGTGAAAGATATAGGACAAATGTCAGAGGTAGTTTCTTTACTCGGAGAGTAGTAAGGGAATGGAACGCTTTGCCTGCAACGGTAGTAGATTCGCCAACTTTAAGTACATTTAAGTGGTCATTGGACAAGCATATGGACGTACATGGAATAGCGTAGGTTAGATGGGCTTGAGATTAGTATGACAGGTCGGCACAACATCGCGGGCCGAAGGGCCTGTACTGTGCTGTTATGTTCTATGTTCTATAATGCACCTGCTATTTCCTTGATTTCTTTGAGGCAGCCTGGTGGCTCAGTGGTTAGCACTGATGCCTCATAGCACTGGAGACTTGCGTTCAATTTCACTTGGCTGACTGTCTGTGTCAAACTTGCACAGTCTCCCCATGCCTGCATGGGTTTCTTCCCAGAATCCAAAGAAATATGGGTTATGTGAATTGGCCATGCTTAATTTGCCCATAGTGTCCACGGATGTGCACACTCAATGGATTAGCCATTGGGAAATGCAGGGTCAGGGTGGAGGAGGTTGGATGCTTTTAGGAAAGTGAGTGTGGACTCAATAGGCCGAATAGCCTGCTTCCACACTATAGAGATTCTGTGAATTATCTCATTAACCATGAGAAGCTGAAATGTGCTTACTTTCTAATCCCTTGGAACAAAATCAAACCATTGCTTCACAGCTGACAGCCATTCAATTTTGACAGCAAGAAACCCAGAGGTCTGTGGAAATTTATCAAATTCTACATGTTGAGTTTCAGACCATAGACCATTGAATAAGGGTATCTTTTTTCTACACTTTTAAAGCATGATCTCTGCAGAGTTTTTGTTCTTTTTTGTGTTGTATGAGCTTGTGTGTTTTGGGATTTAAAGGGGATACCATTTTAATTACCTGTTATGGCTTAGGCTTGTTTTTTTTTATATAATTCTATTTCTAATTGGCAAGCCATTGGAGATAGTTTGAATTCAGTTGTAGCTGTATCAGCTTCAGCACACAAACGAAACAAAGATTTTAAGAGATGGAATTATAGAAAAGCAGACAAAGAAAAGGAAAAAGCACTGGAACTGGAAATTGAAATATTTGAACTTGACAGACACACATGTTAGAGAGGTGAACAAGGAAGGGTATGAACAGTTGCGGAACAGAAAGGAAGAGAGAAAGGGAATAGCAGTGTAAGAGTCTACAAATTAAAAAAAAACCCGTGAATCCAGGGGACGTTCTGATGAGGAAATAACTGGGGCTAAAACAAAGCCCAGTAAGATTAGATTCCCTACAGTGTGGAAACGGGCTCTTCGGCCAAACAAGTCCACACCACCCCCTTGGAGCATCCCACTCATACCCATCCCCCTGTAACCCACATACCCCTGGCAATTTAGCATGGCTGATCCACCTGGCCTGAACATCTTTGGACTGTGGGAGGAAACCCATGCAGACACAGAATGTGAAAATTCTGCACAGGCAGTTACCCAAGGCTGGAATCAAACCAGATCCCTGGCACTGTGAGGTTACAGTGCTAATCACTGAGCCACCATGCCGCCCAGACAAGATGATTTTGTTTTGGGTCAACACAGACTCAAAGGGCCAAAAGGCCTTTCTCTGTGCTGTACACCTCTATGACTATCTGTATACGTCATCTGATTGGTCATTATTCATGCCTGAGCCATGACTGTGAGTGCTAAATGGATCTTTAACTGTGAAGGGCATCATGTCTAACATATCTTTACCTGACACCCAAGCAATCATGTCTAATGGCTCCTGTTGGTAACAGTACCGGGAGAGATGCCAGTTGAAACCAGGATTTGACAGAGAAGTGATGATTGCAATGGTGAAAATGCCTGCCAACATTCATCATGGTCATTTTTACTTTAATCCTTGTTATGAAATGGGCAATAAGGTATTAGTTTTGTTATAATCATGGCTGATGGACTGAATGCTGTGGACTCATAAGGGGCAACCCTAATACCAAACACTAACAAGGGAATTCCTTTATCCCAGTCATTAGTATATTCTTGATAATAAGCTCTCATCATCGTCTTTAAAGTTTAGTGCCATGTTTCTAATGCTACATTAGATTGTAATGGAGAACCTGAAGATGTCAGTTTTTTTCCCAAGATATTCTTTATTTCGTTGAATATTTGTAAAATAGAGTTTGAACATTGATCTGGTTGTATTTCTTTGGATAATTTCCATTTGCGTATTTACAGTTATTTTTGCCAAAGGCACTGTTTCAGGAAATTTTTTTGAAACCTATTATTGTTAAAAAGATACTTATTACTACTGCTGGTATTAGGTAGAGACCCTACACAGGTCTGTAGTTCTTGCTTGTCCGACTTCCATTTCCATTTTAATTGAACTCAGTCAATAGAAAAATAAAGCAGTGTCGAGAAAGAGTGCTTGATCACATGTGGATTTCTACTAGCTCTAAGAGTTAAAATGACCTGATCATCTTTTGGATGAATCCCACAGGATATTTTAAATAGTAATAATCAAAACCAGCAGCAAAGGAAAGAAAATAGGCAAATCCTTAGTCAGAAAGCCAAACACTCTTTCTCATTTCAATTGCTTTTTCAATTGAGAGATTTGTAGAGCTGCGCAGCACAGAAACAGACCCTTCAGTCCACGTTGCCCATACTGACCACAGAGCCTAAATTAATGTAGCCCCATTTGCCAGCTTATGTCCCATAACCCTTCCTCCAGATATACCCATCTGGATGCCTTGTAAATATTGTCATTGTACCATCCCCCACCACTTCTTTTGGCAGCTCATTCTGTACACATACGACCCTTGGTGTGAAAAAGTTGCCCTTTAGGTCCCTTTTAAATAATTCCCTTCTCACCTATAAACTTATGCCCTCTAGTTTTGGACTCCACTACCCTGGGGAAAAGACCTTAGCTATTCACCCTATCCATGCCCCTCATGATTTTATAAACTTCTAGAAGGTTACCTCTCAGAGTCTGATGCTCCAGGGAAAATAGCCCCAGCCTTTTCATCCTCTCCCTATAGCTCAAACCCTCCAACTTTGGTGACATCCTTGTAAATGTTTTCTTAGCCCTTTCAAGTTTCATAACATCCTCCCTATAGCACTGCTACATGTGACCGAATGACGCCAAAGATAAATTTGAGTTTTTTTTTAGTCATTTACAAGATGAGGGTGTCGCTGATTATGCAGCATTTAGTGCCCATCCCCAAGTGCCCAGAGGGTGGTTAAGAGTCAGCAACATTGTTGTGTGTCTGGAGTCACATGTAGGCCAGACCAGGTCAGGATGGCAGTTTCTTTCCCTAAAAGACATTAGTGGACTAGATGGGTTTTTCCAACAATCAACAATGGATTCACGGTCACCCTTTGACTCATAATTCCTGATTTTTTTTTAAATTGAATCCCAATTCTGCTATCTACTGTGGGAATATTCAAACCCAGGTCCCCAGAACATTTTCTGGGTCCCTGGGTTAACAATCCAGCAACAATACCACTAGGCCATCGCCTCCCCATAGTCATGGGCTATTTCCAATGCAGAGGAAGGAGCTTAAGAGGGAAGTTTATATAGAGGGCTTTCAAATGACTGAGTTTTGAGAGTAGGGAAGTGATTCCTTTCACTGCTTGGGGAGTCAGTAGCGAAGTTACATCAGTTGAAAGTTTGTGAGTTGAGTAGGAGGGTTGTTAGATCATGGATAACAAGATGTAGAGTTGGATGAACACAGCAGGCCAGGCAGCATCAGAAGAGCAGGAAAGATAAATTTTGGGTATGGACACTTTTTCAGAATGTAAGGAGACCAAAGCTGTTCACAGTACTCCAGGTGTGGCCTCACCAGCATCTCATACAGCTGCAGTATAACCTCCCTGCTTTAAGTCTTCTCTGCCCCCAGAAGACAGTTTAGATTTCACTTTGATGAAGAACGGTCTAGGCCCGAAACGTCAGCTTTCCTGCTCCTCTGATGCTGCTTGGCCTGCTGTGTTCATCCAGCTCTACACCTTGTTGTCTCAGACTACATCATCAGCAGTTCCCACCGTCTCTCTGTTAGGTCACGGAATGTTTTATCTGAAGGAGTGATGATGACAGGCACCGTTAAATCCTGTTTGTGGAAGCTCGATAGAATTCTAATTTGTGGAGCATATAAAGGTCAATGTGGCTAGGGAACAATGATCAGACTAATTTGGGATAACAATGAACCAAATATTCTCTTTCCATTCTGTAAATCTGGACTTTTTTTCTTTCTTACCTTTTGGCTGTATTAAATCCTTTAAAGCAGGTTTTTGTAACCAAGTGGATGCCAGTGAATGGTGACTTTGCACACTTTTCAATGCACTAATGCAATCCTATACTTAGTACATGTGGCTAATAAATAAACAGATCTAGGTCTAGAAAATGTGTATATGCATGATACAGTAGGGAGTACAGACACATATATATAATTTTTTATATATCTACACGTAGGCTCTAACTGAATCAACGTGACATTAGCAAGTTCTTAGAATATTCAAGTAACTGGATGAAACGCAACATAAAAATTGGTGACATCATTGATATACCAGAAATTCCAACTTTATCCACTGTCAAGATATTCCTGATAACATTCATCCAACAAATTATTTACATATCCTTTAGAATTCAATGCAGTGCCAAAGATTTATATTTTTGGAGGATTGCCACAAAATTTCTCCAAACTGCCTTGGCTTCTGTTTAATCAGAATACCAGCTGTGGTGTGAATATTGTCCTATTTTCTCTTCTCCGGATTGCCTAATAGACTGCCGTAGAATCCAAAATGAACTCATTCTTCACATCTTGGAGGATATTCCTAAAATCTGAACTATGTTCTGGGGGCAGAGGAGACTTCAAACATGGAGGCCATACTGCAGCAGTACGGGGTGCTGGTGAGGCCATTCCTGGTGTACTGTGTATTGTTTTGGCCTCCTTATTTGACAGATGGGACACACTGGCACTGGAGGGGGTGCAGAGAAGGTTCACAAAGTTGATTCTGGAGTTGAGAGGTTTGAAGATAGGTGAGTAGACTGGAACTATACTCGGAATTTAGAAGGGGGGGGTCACGATTCTTATGGAAATATGACAAATTACAAAGGGGAGATAAAAAAATAGAAGCAGGGAGGTTGTTTCCACTGCTTGGTGAAACAAGGGGGCACAGCCTGAAAATAAGGGGAAGCAGATTTAGGACTGAGTTAAAGAACTTCTTCACCCAAAGGGTTGTGAATCGGTGGAATTCCCTACCCAGTGAAGCAACTGAGGCTACCTCGTTGAATGTATTTAAGGCAACGATAAATAGATTTTTGAGCAGTAAAGAAATTAAGGGCTATGGTGAGCAGGTGGATAACAGGAGACGTGTCCATGAAAGGGTTAGCCATGATCTTATTGAATGGTGGAGGTGGGCCAGATGGCCTACTCCTGCTCCGATCTCTCATGTTCCTACATCCCATGTGGGTGGATGGTCTTGTTGAAACCCAGGATTCTCAAATGTGCTGTTGGCAGGACAGGTCCAGCTGAAATTAAGCAATGAAACATCATTGTGATTAGGAAGCATTTACCGTTGTGGGTTTTTAGTTGGGAATGGAATTGATATGAAAGAAACAGTAACATTATTTAATAATATTATCCTGAAATGGTATCTATACATCAAAAATTGCTTTCTTCATTGACCAAAAGCTATAAGAAAGACTATGAGAAATAGAAACTGGCTGCTCCAGCCTGCTCTACTATTCAATAGAACCACAGCTGATCTGACATTCCTCACATCCACTTTCCAGGCCTTTCCCTGTAACCCTCAATTCCCCTCTCCCATCTCAGCCTGAAATACGCACAAAGACTCTGCCCCCACAGTTCTATATGGCTATGAGCTCCAAACACTCACCTCTCCAAGAGAAGAAATTCCTCCTCAGTCTTAAATTGCAATTGCCGACCCCACCCCAATCCCATCTTTATTCTGAGACTGTGCCCTCTGGTCCTAGACTTTCCAACGAGCGCAACATCCTCCAGGTATTTACACTGTCAAGCCTCTGAAGAACGTTTCAATGAGATCACCTTTCACTCCTCATGCGCTGTGCAAGAATCCACGGGATGGTGAAATTGTGTCAATGCAATCTATTTCATAATTGTCCTTCAGTTGAGTCACCCAATGATTTGCCTGTTCTTTACTTCTCTTGAATACAAAAAATAATTTCTGTTACAATCATTCATGGGATGAGGGCCTCACTGTATTTATTGCCCATCCCAGAAGGCATTTTAAGAGTCAACCAAATTGCTGTAGGTCTGGAGTCATGTGTAGGCTAGACCAGGTACGGATGGCAGTTTCCATCCCTAAAGGACCTTAATGACCGGAGGATCTTTTTCTGACAATTGACCATGGTTTCATGGTCATTGTAGTGATTATAAAGAGGTCAGCCAGGTGGGCTTCCTCGAACATGAGTTTCCTAATTGGGGCTGTTAAGCTGGTCTCATCAGGGAGCCCTGGCTGACAGATAAGGAGTGTCAGAAATTTTGTTCACTCTGAGACCTGGCTCTGAGAGAGCTGGATAAGTGTTAAGGACTCTCCACATGTAAATAAAGTGTGGCTTTGTGACGTGATACTGGCCTGAGTGGAGTTATTTCAGCAGTGACAAGTGGAAAGCCACTTCTGAAGAAATTTGCACACCGCAGTCGGGGTGTGAGTTGGGGTAAACATTTCTGGCATCATGCCATTATTTGGGAAGCTCGAATTGCTCAATCCTGCCATCAAAGACTAGGCCTGGTATGTGGAAAGAATGCGTAATGTTTTTCAGACAAATGACATTGGGGCAGACGAAAAGCAACGAGTAATTCTCCTGACACCTTGTCAACCCATAGATTGTTTTTGATTATTTGGAGTCTTACTTTGCCTGAGGCATCAGATACTAAAGCTGTCAAGAGTGACGGATTTATTTGAGGAATATTACAACCGCTAACCACCTCTAATTCTGTGTTGCTATTAGTTTTACTCAACAATTCAACAACCAAAGGAATCCATGTCAGGATTTTTGTCTTGGGTAAGATAACTGGCAAAGGATGTGACTTTGATTTAACCCTTAATGAGATGCTGAGAGACTGTTTGGTAAGTAGGATTAATGATGTAATCATGCAAATAAGCTTATTAGCTGAAGCTTCAAACATGCACTACAACTGGCTTCATCATTGGAGAATGTGGTAAGTGGAGCATGTGAGTTGTAGGATATTCTGATGGAAGTGGACCCCCTCACCTGGTCAAGTGGGCTTGAGGAACACTTCCATTTGAGTGAAGGCAATTGTGTAGCCTCACTCAGGACATACCCTGATCAGTGGGGCTCTGGGTCAGTCCACAGCAAAAACCGCACCCCCGCCCCCCCAAAAAAAAAGCCAAATCTTGGTCAAACAGTTTAATTTCTACCTGGATCTGGGCTTGTGAAAGAGTCCCACTAGACCTAAATCGAGCAAGACAATTCATTGGCTGGTATCCAGGAGAATGCACACCCTGGAAAGTCCACCTACATCTGGTTTGAAATAGTTACATTGCTTAGCAACATCCAAATCTGAACCAGTCAAAATAAATGTCTGTTTAAATGGTCACCTGGTTCTATTTGAGGTTGATGCCAACGAGGCTGTTTCCGTGATTACAATACCAGTCCTTCACAAAATGCACTCTGAGCTCCAGCCCCTAAGTTGGTTCAAGACCTCACAAGACTGAGAGCCTATACCTGGGAATCTTTACAGATTAAGGGGACAACTTCAATTCCAGTCCCTGTAACAGAGGCAGAGTTGGAGGAACCTGACCCAGTGCTGAAACATTCTGGGAGGAGCTAGAGAAAAAAAATATTGATCTATGTCCAAGGACACAGAAGAGGAGGGATGTAATGATTGCAATGAGGTCAGCCAGGTGGATCTTACAGACTGAGTTTCCTGATTAGAGCTGTTAATCTGGCCCGGCCAGGGAGCCTAAACTGACAGATAAGAACAGGAGTGTTAGACATCCTGTTCAGTCTGAGAACCAGCTCTGAAGGAGCTACACCAGTGGCAAGAATTCTCCACGAGTGAATAAAGTGTGACTTGGTGACAGGATATCCGCCCCTGTGACATTATTTTAGTCAGCATTAAACTCTTAGTTCCAGAATTTGTCTAATTAAAATTTCACCACGTGCCGTGGTAGGATTTGAAAATGGGCCTGTGAGTTAACAGTTCAGTGATAATGCCTATAGGCCATCGTCTCTGCTTTTAGAATTAATTGTAACTCAACTTGCTGATGTGGAAGATTAGTTGGAATCCTGGTTCCACACTGCTCCTGAAGTTTCTTCCCATTGGCTCTGTAAAGTCTATTTGGGTGAAAAAGCCAGGACACAATCCTGCCAGGTGGGTAACTTATTCTTGTGTTCATATCCTGTTCTTCAAATATTTCTGTAAAATGTCTCCTGCCCAATATTGATGTTGATGCACCTGGGTGTGTCTATGTAGAGACGCATGAATGAACAGTATGCATGGAAGTGCGCATTCGTATTTATTGGGCAAATATAGAAACAAAGTGTAGGAGTAGGCCATTCAGCCCTACAAGTCTGTCCTGCCTTTCAATATGATAGAGCTGATCCTCAATCTCACTGCTGCATGACTACGTTCTACCCATGCACCTTGATGCCTTTACAATCTTTAAAAAAAGGCTATCTCTTTATGGAATATATTCAGTGATTTATCCTCCACGACCTTCTGTGATAGAGAATTCCATAGATTCACTACCGTCTGAGTGAAGAAACGCTTCTGTATCTTAGTCCTGAATGGTGTGCCCAAAAACTGTGCACCCAGCTTTGAGATCTGCTGTTCAGGGGAAACATCCTCCCTGAATCTAGCCTGTCCAGCTCTGTCAGAGTTTTATACATTTCAATCAGATCCCCTCTCATCCTTCTGAATACCAGTGATCACAAACCCAATCACACCAACCTCTCTTCATTGGACAGTCCCACTATCCCTGGTGTTGGGAACATACTTACTTGCGCAAAGTTGTGTTTAGCAGTGCACACATGATATGCATTGTGCATATCCTGAGGCACTTCTTTTTGTTCTCGAAGTTACACCCTAAATTATCATGGTGCTTTGAGGAGATTTTGAGGAGTTTCGCTTGTACTTATTGGAGTTTAGAAGAATGAGAGGAGACCTTTAATGAAACTTAAGATTCAGATCTGAAATCTACTACTTGATAGTGTAGCGAGAGCAGTTTCCATGAAAACTTTCAAGATGCAATTGATCATTTTACAAAATAATGGAAGAAATGCCTCTAAAGGTACTGATGTTTCACAACACCAGCACAGATGGACCAAATGGTCTTCCTGGCCAGCCTATGTTTCCACGATAAGTAATCATTCTTTTCATTCTCTCCCGTGTAGAGACAGAACACAATCTCCCTGTGTGTTCCATGATATAAATCTCGGAGCGAGTAGCACAGTAATCGGAGAGTTTAGTGATAAAGTATCGCACAGCTGTGTTAAAGTCAGGTGAAATTTAATTTCAGAAGAATAGGATGGAGGAAGCTCGAAGCTGACAAAACAACCCACCGGAAATATTTTCTTCTTGAATTCTTCACCGGCAGGTTTCGAATCGGGCACTTTGGTGAGCGAAGGGGAAAGAAGGAGTGCAGTGGTTGAAAGCTGAATGCCAGAGAGACAAACCTCCAGCTATCAGAACCGACGATGGAGGAGTTTGACCATGGGGCAGGAGGGGCTTTCATGCTAGGGTGTTTGACTCAGGTTTGTATCTTTTTCTGGTGTCAATCCTTTCAGGCTTGTTTTTCTTATTAATCAAAACCAGATACATAAATCACAGATGAGGTGTCTGATTCCTGCACAGGTCTTACAGATGGCAATGATAGAGATTTTAAAAGTACTCCCTGACAGGGGATTAACACGATAACATTTCTGCAAAGGGCAGTTGCCTCTAGATCAGTCCAAATACGGGCAAACAGTGAAACAGTAAACTGCTTTAAGGAAGTGAGATTAATCGTGATCATTAATCAGAGCTTCAGTCCCCATCCTCCTCAGTCTCGCTCAGACCAAATTAAGGGCTAGTCACTAGTTAGAATGGAAAATATCTGCGATGACCCACATAGTCCTTCAATGAGTCATTTCTTTTTATCTGGAGAATTACGGCAGCGTAATGAGAGACAGTGGTAGTGAGGCCAAAGGACCACCAAACAACAAAATTTGTTTAACGTTTCAGGAAAAGCCCCCCAGGGGGTGGGGGTTGCAGGGGGGGGTGGGGGGGAGATTATCCCTGCAATTACTGACATTTCTAAATTCGCTGATGTACAGTCAGGAATAAACTATGTGCTCCTGTTATTTATAAAGCATCCAGGCCATCAGCTGCTACTCTCACTGAGTATTCTGGGTTGAAATCCCTATATTTACATTGGGAAGAGGGGAAGAGAGAGTATATTGATGTAAAAATGTGCTTCTACAGAGACAAGAGTTATATGATGTATGAGGGAGAAATGTACTGAGGGTGGGCAATATGGAACATGTTATTACTTTGACTGTTGTCTCTCATAGTAATTTCCGTGAAAATTTGTTAATTTACATTAACTTGGCATATACAGCAGGCGACTGTTGCACAGCAAGATCCAGCTGTCAGTGCTGCTGAAGGACCCGTCAATCAGTTTTGAATCATATCGATTGAGTGAGGAACCATTTGAGCCGAAGTTACAGTGAGATAGGGAATGCCATTGAAGGCAGTTCAAAGGAGGTTTACTAGGCTGATACCAGGTATTGAGACTTACACTGAACATAGAACTGTATAACACAGGAATGCGCCCTTCGGCCCACAATGTTGGGCCGAATATGAGGCCAAATTAAACTAATTCCTTCTGCCTGCCCTTGGTCCATATCCCTCCATTCCTTGTATATTCTTGTGCTTTTCTAAAAGTCCCTTAAATACCCCTAACATATCTACCTCTACCACCACACCCTGGCAGCGTGTTCCAGGCACCTACCACTCCCTGTGTACAGAAAAACAAACTGCTCCTCACGTCTTCTTTGAATTTACCCCTTTCACCTTAAATGCATGCCCCTTGTTTTAGGCAATTTAAACTCTGGGGAAAAAAGATATTCTGACTGTCATCCCTATCTACACATTTCATAATTTTATCGATTCCAATCAAGTCTCCCCTCAGACTCTGCTGCTCCAGAGAAAACAACCCAAGGTTTTTCTAGCCTCTCCTTATAGCTCAGAACCACTAATCCTGACAGCATTCCAGAAAACCTCTTCTGCACCCTCCCCAAAGTCTCCACATCCTTCCTGTAATGTGGCTACCAGAAGTGAACGCAATGCACTTAAGTGTATCCTGACCAAAGTCATAAAAAGCTGCAACATGACATCCTGACTCCTGCACTCAACCCCCTGACCAATAAAGGCAAGCATGACGAACACCCTCTTTACCACCCTATCTATTCGCGTGACTTGCTGGGTAAATTGGACCTGTACTCATTAGAATTTAGAAGAATGAGAGGTGACCTTATTGAAACATAAAAGATTCTTAGAAGTCTTGACAGGGTAGATGGGGAGAGGTTATTTTCTCTTATGGGACAGCATAAGACCAGAGGGTATGGAGTGGCACATCTAAGAGAGGGTAGTGAATCTGTGGAATTCTCTATCACAAAGGCTGGGTCATCAAAGATATTCAAGGCTAAGAAAGACAGATTTTTAATCAGCCAGTTTTATGGGTAAAAGGCAGGAGAGTAGAGTTGAGGGCTATCAGTAGACTTAATGGCCTGAATGGCTTATTTCTGCTCCTAAATCTTATTGTTCTTATGGAGGGAGACAGGAGAAGCAGTATCTGATAGTATATCAAACAACTCCATTGTGTAGAACCTGACTGGAGAAGGAAATCGAGCTACCAGAAGGAGTATGTAAAATAGCAGTAGCTACTTAAAACTGCTCTGTGCGGTGCTATTTGAAATCTGAATAAATTAACCCAGTCAGCACTTAAAATGAATTTAAATGAAGCCTACCATCAGTTCCTTTTGGGAATATATTGTACTGACTGTGCATGTTCAATATAAAGTCTTGAATACAGAGTAGTAAAGAAAAATAATATTACACCAACTATCAGTACTAAATCACATCAAGAATCTGAACAACAAGTTTTTCTGCATTTGGGATACATAATGAGGCATTGGGTTTGAGAGGGGAAGTTATGCTGGAACTGTATAAAGTGTTGGTTAGGTCACATCTAGAGTATTGTATGCAGTTCTGGAATCAATATAAGAAGATGGATGTGATAGCACTGAAGCAAGGCAGGGGAGATTTATCAGGGTAACAAAGTGTGGGGCTGGGTGAACACAGCAGGCCACGCAGCATCTTAGGAGCACAAAAGCTGATGTTTCGGGCCTAGACCCTTCATCAGAAAAGGGCGATGGGGAGAGGGTTCTGGAATAAATAGGGAAAGAGGGGCAGGCGGACCGAAGATGGGTAGAGGAGAAGGTAGATGGAGAGGAGAGTACGGTTGGGGAGACAGGGAGGGGATAGGTCAGTCCGGGGAGGACGGACAGGTCAAGGGGGTGGGATAAGGTTAGCTCCACTCTTTGTTATCTCGGATTCTCCAGCATCTGCAGTTCCCATTACCTCTGATCACAGATTTATCAGGATGTTGACTGGGCTAGAGACTTTTAGTTACGAAGGGAAATTGATGGACAATAAACAATGAAGCACAGGAACAGTCTCTTCTGCCCACCAAGCCTGTGCCGACACATGGTACCTCTCTAAACTAAAAACTTCTCGACTCTATGCTGTCCATATCCCTGTATTCCCTCCTTATTCATGTATCTGTCAAGATGCATCTCAAATGTTGCTGTTATATCCAACTTCACCAACTCCTTTGGCAGCACATCCCAGCATTTACCATCTGCTGTGTTAAAACAAAATTCTCTCGCATCTCCTTTAACTCCCCTCTTTTAACTTAAATCTACTTCCTCTAGTAACTGATGTTTCTATCCTGGGAAAATAACTCCATTTTATCCATGCCTCCCATGATTTTGCAAACTTCTATCAGGTTGCACCTCAGCATTGAAGTGAAAACAAACTGAGTTTGTCCAATCTCTCCTCATAGCTAATACCCTCCAAATCAGGGAAAATCCTGGTAAACCATCTCTGTACCCTCCCTGAAGCCTCCACATCCTTCTGGTAGTGTGGCAACCAGAATTGGGGTTGTTTCCTGTGGAGGAGAGGAGATTGAGATGGGAAATAATTGAGATGTATACAATTAGGAGGAGCTTAGGTAGGAATAAAATATTTCACTTGGTGAAGGGATCAATGACCTGGGGGCATGAATGTAAGGCGAGGGGCAGGAGGTTTAAACGGAATGTGAGGAAAAACCTTTTCACCAAAAGGGTGATGGCAACCTAGAACTCACTGTCTATATGGGTGGTGGAGACAGAAACCCTCGTCGTGTTCAGCATGTATTTAGATGGGCACTTGCCAAGGCTTACTCAACATTGGAACGCCCCCGCCCCCCGCCCGGAAAGGATGCGTCCTCAGCATCCCCACTATAGTCCCTGTACACTTATAACTGCATTGACAAATTCCTAACAAACACCATCTACAAGTTTGCTGATGATACCACTGCAGTGATGGATGTCTAACTATGTTGAGTCAAAATACAGAAGGGAGATAGAGGGTTTGATGCTTCTCGATTTATATATCCTTTGCTTGCTGTGATCTGCCTGTACTGCTCATAAACAAAACTTTTCACTGTGTTTCAGTAAACGTGGCAGTAAAATAAAAGTGAAAACTAATCAAGGCAATGGGCTAGGTACTGGAAAACGGGATTGATATGTTTAGGCGGCTTTCTCTACATTGGGGAAACCAAGCGGAGGCTTGGGGACCGCTTTGCAGAACACCTCCGCTCAGTTCGCAACAAACAACTGCACCTCCCAGTCGCAAACCATTTCCACTCCCCCTCCCATTCTCTTGATGACATGTCCATCATGGGCCTCCTGCACTGCCACAATGATGCCACCCGAAGGTTGCAGGAACAGCAACTCATATTCCGCCTGGGAACCCTGCAGCCATATGGTATCAATGTGGACTTCACCAGTTTCAAAATCTCCCCTTCCCCCACTGCATCCCTAAACCAGCCCAGTTCATCCCCTCCCCCCACTGCACCACACAACCAGCCCAGCTCTTCCCCCCCACCCACTGCATCCCAAAACCAGTCCAACCTGTCTCTGCCTCCCTAACCGGTTCTTCCTCTCACCCATCCCTTCCTCCCACCCCAAGCCGCACCCCCAGCTACCTACTAACCTCATCCCACCTCCTTGACTTGTCCGTCTTCCCTGGACTGACCTATCCCCTCCCTACCTCCCCACCTACACCCTCTCCACCTATCTTCTTTACTCTCCATCTTCGGTCCGCCTCCCCCTCTCTCCCTATTTATTCCAGTTCCCTCCCCCCATCCCCCTCTCTGATGAAGGGTCTAGGCCCGAAACGTCAGCTTTTGTGCTCCTGAGATGCTGCTTGGCCTGCTGTGTTCATCCAGCCTCACATTTTATTATCCTGATATGTTTAGGTGGTTGTTTTTGACCAGTATGTATATGATGGGCTGATCGGCCTCTTTCTGTGCTGTGGCTCTCTGTGGCTCTATCCAGATTCCTCCATGATTTTGAATTCCTCTGTCAAATCAGCCCTCAATCATCTCCTCTCTGAGGGAATGAATCCAAGATTCTCCAATCCGGTCTGTGTAAGTGAAGTTGCTCAACTCTGGAACCAATCTTGAGACTTGTTTCTGGGCTCTGATGTCCTCACTTCCTTTATAAAATCTGATGCCAAGATTAAACATGTGCTCCAGAGGAGGTCGAACCAATATTTTGTACAATATTTACAGACCTTCCTTGCATATGTACTCTATGACTCTACAAATAAAGCCCAGGATACATTGCACTCTGCTCCAATCCTGCAAACTTCAAAAATTTATGTACATATGCATACGCCAACCTGCTTAGAATTGTACCCTTTGTATTATATTGTCACTCCCTGTTAGTTCTAACCAAATGAAACATCTCACATTTCTCTCGCAATACGTCTGCTTAGTCCACCAACCTGCTGTTAATCTTTTGAATTTTAGCACAATCCTCCTCATAGCTTGCAAGGTTTGTATCACTTGAAAATAGTGGGAAGCAGGGGTTTAGCGATCCAGAATCTCAGGTCAGTGTTCTAGAAGCCACGATGTGGCAATGTGGTGTTGAGCTGGAGTGGACAAAGTCAGAAGTCACATGGCACCAAGTCATAGTCCAACAGGCTTATCTGGAATCACAATCTTTTGGAGCACTGGCCCTTCATCAGAAGAAGTGTGGCGAATTTTGACAGTGTTCTCGAAGACAGGGCTGCACTTCCCACTGTGGCGGGTTGTGAACTGTTGAATTCTGTTTTTAATTTTTAAAAGAATATTTTGTCTAATGGTAACCATGCAGTCGTTATCGACTGCTGTTAAAATCCCATCTGGTTCACTACTCTCCTTTAGCGACTCCTTACCTGATCTGGCCTACACGTGACTCCAGACCCACTGCAAAGATGTTGACTCTTAAGTGCCCTCTGGGCAATTAGGGTAAAAAATGCAAGCCTACCAAATGATCTCCACATCCTGTCACAGAAGAAGGGTCTGGGCCCGAAACGTCAGCTTTCCTGCTCCTCTGATGCTGCTTGGCCTGCTGTGTTCATCCAGCTCTAGACTTTGTCGTCACAGAAGTCATAGAGTTGTACAGCATGGAAACAGACCCTTCAGCCCAAATAGCCCATACCCACCAGCTGTCATAAAGTAATCTGGTCTTATTTGCCAACATTTGGCCTATATCTCTTTAAACCCTTTCTATTCATGTCCTCATCCAGATGCTTTTTAAACATTGTAATTGTGCCAGCCTCCACCACTTCTTCTGACAGCTCATTCCACCCATGCACCACCCTCTGGAAAAAGTTGCCACTCGGGTCCCTTTTAAATCTCCCCCTCTCACCTTAAACTTATGTTCTCTAGTTTTGGACTCTCCTACCCAGGGAAAAAGACCTTTGCTTTTCACACTATCCATGCCCCTCAAAATTTTATGAACCTCTATCAGGTCACCCCTCAGCCTCCGACACTCCAGGGAAAATTACTCCAGCTGATTTGGCCTCTCCCTGTAACTCAAACCCTCCAACTCCAGAAACATCCCTGTAAATCTTTTCTGCACCCTTTCAAGTTTCACAAACTCTATCCTACAGCAGGGAAATCAGAACTGAACACAGAATTCCAAAAGTGGCCTCACCAATGAATGAATAAAACAAAATGAAATTGTTCTGTGCAGCAAGGTCCAGGTCATTTCTATATAACATGTGGAGTAGATCAACTTTCATCAAAGTCTAGGGCACTCCATCATAAATCTTTCTTCGGTCCAGTAGACAATTATTTCCTACTTAAATACAAATTTCCCTGAAGAATTCTGTGCAGTTTTATATTTGCTCCTCTTTTTCATATTGGTTAAAACCAAAGTCATCATCTTTGATTTCTAAATAAAGTGCATTGTAGGTTTCTTATGGTGGGATGGTAATGTTGCTGCCTTTGGGCCAGGAGGTGTTAGTTCATAACTGCCTGCTCATCCAATGTGAAATAACATTCCTGAACAGTCTAACAAGGGGAAAATTAACCGTAATGTGCATTGACTCCATGTAAATTAGTGATGGTGAACAGAAGCCCAGAATCTTGCTCACGTTATGTTGAAATTTATCTTGATCTGAGTGACTCCAATTGAAAATGCAGGCATCCAATATTCTCGGGCGAGATGTGAAGTGTTGAGGTTGGTTGGCTCGCCGAGCTGGTTTGTTGTTCCGCAGACGTTTCGTTACTGTGCTGGGTAACATCCTCGGTGCAGCCTCTGATGCAGCGTCGGTGTGTTTTCCCACCTGGTTTTTAAACTCTGGGGTCCATTGCAATGGATTGCCTTACTTCCAGGTTTCCTCCGTAGTGGAATGTATCTATGGTCGAGTTCAATGTGTTTCTTAAATAGCTGGCTTCTGGAGTGCCATGCTTCCAGGAATTTTCATGCTTGCCTCTGCCTAGCCTGTCCCAGGATCTTGGTGTTGTCCCAGTCGAAGTGGTGGCTCTCTTTGTCCATGTAGATTGAGATGAGTGAGCATTGGTCATGCCTTTTTGTAGCCAGTTGGCGTTCATGTACTCTCGTTGTTATAAAGTGTGCATTAGAATAAGTCTGTTTCTCCACTGCCTCTCATTGATGTGGGGTGTCTCATTAGCCATTTCCACACTGAGCTTAATCAGGTTGACCCCTGGTGAGGGCAGCACGTGGCAGCTTAATGGGTCCTGACTTCCCACAAAGCTCTTGCTGAGTGAGTTTGCCAACTTTGTGACAGAAGGCTCTGAATTAATGGCAATCTTTTGCTGCACTGTGACTGCCGAACTGTATTTAATGCAAGACTGGAGTTGGCAATAACAAGAAGCACTTATTCATTCAAACTCTGAGTGTAACATTGTTCAAAAGCTATAAGTCAATATTAGCTGAGATTTGTTGGACAGGCGAGATCGCCAGGAATGAGATGTGGAAATTTCAGACTGCTATGGCCGTTTTGAAAAATAGTGATTTGAGAAAGAAAGAAACTGTATTTATCAAGTCTCTTTCATCTCCTGAGGGTGCCCCAAACCCCTTTTAATAGGCAATAAAGCATCATTACAAGATACTCACTGTCATCAAGGTGGGAAACATAATTTGTGTGTAGGAATGACATGAGAATAAGTAAACCTGGAATTGTTTCGTTAAGTGGTGCAAGTAAAACGAACAGGCTGAAACTGCTAAAACACAAATTTTGGATTGCTATCAGGAAGTCCTTCACACAAAGAATTTTCAACACTCAGAATAGACTCCTGGATACAGCTGTGGAAAGTAAACCCTGGAAATATTTAATGAGCAGTTAGGTGTTGCAGCGAAAACTCTGCACTAGCTCTTTGCATTTCCCTCAAATGCACAATCCTCTTCCAATCTCCTGAATAGTTGCAGATTTGTCTGAGCAAGGTTAGGGAGCTGCCTCCACAGTGGGCTGATCTTTCTACAGTCACTTACCTGCCCCATTCTCCAATCCCAAAGAACATCTGGGTGTGCAGCATCCAGCTCAGTTCATGGCATCAAATGATGAGATGGAACCCAGGCCTGAGCTTTTATCGCGAACCTGAGCCAGGCTTTGAGAATCCGCCAGGCCCAGCTTTGTCACTCCTGCGATCGAAGCGCTGTCCTAAGACCCTGCTTGCACCCGAAACATCATTGGGTTATCTTGCTGCTGCCACAAAAAATTTCAAGAATCTAAGTGGTGCAGGAAGAAGCTGCTTCGGGCTTTGAGCAAAAGCAGAAGTTGCTGGAAAAGCTCAGCAGGCCTGGCAGCATCTGTGTTCTGAGAAAGGGTCACCGGACCCAAAACGTTAACTCTGATTTTTTTTTTTCTTCACAGATGCTGCCAGACCTGTTGAGCTTTTCCAGCAACTTCTGCTTTTGTTCCTGATTTACAGCACCCGCAGTTCTTCAGGCTTTGAACACTTGCTTTTGTTCATAGAACAATGGACAGCGACATGTCTTAACAATGTTAGATATCAAAGCATTACAAAATAACAAAAACAGGTCTTCATGGAAATGTACATCATAGGACGAGTCCATTTGGCTCATCATTTTAGAAGCTTTTGAGGTTATATAGTGCCTTTCATGAGCTCAGGGTATCCCAACATCCTTTCCAGCTGATGAAAGTACGTTTGGAAATGTAGCTGTGATGCTATTGTACGAAATATGGCTGCCAATTGGATACATAGCTGAACAAATATTTTTTTCTGGTCTATTAAAGCTTAATTGTGAAATTCAAAGTACAATTTGAAGCCTTGAATCTCTCTGTACACACTGCTTTCTGCATTAACCCCGGGGCGTCATAAAATATCATTGACACAAGCGCCTATTGCTTACTGGAGCATACTTATTTCTTCAGATCTACAAAGCAAGCTTTAGCAAGAGTGGTAAGACTTAACTAGATTCACCAGTTGTTTCTTTTTTCTTGCCTACCTTAAGGACTCAAGCTTTGTCATCAAGCACTATTTTCTTAATTCTCACTCTCCTTTCTTCCGACCTTACTGAGGGCTGCTCGAGGTAAATCGAGTGAGAATTGTCTCAAAGCAGCAACCCCTTACCCAAACTCTCCAGATTCAGAAGTTAGAGTCTTTCCATGGTTTGATTTTGTGGGGCCGTGGTGGCGTGTGGTAATATCACTGCACCAGGCTAATTACAGGGCAGCTCGATGGTTAGCACAGGGCCAATAATCTGGGTTTGATTCCTCCCTCCAGGTAACTGTCTGTGTGGAGTTTGCATGTTTTCTCCATGCCTGTGTGGGTTTCCTCTCATGGTCCATAGATGTTCAGGTTGGGTGGATTGGCCATGACATTTTTTAAAAAAAAATTAGATTCCCTACAGTGTGGAAACTGGCCCTTTGGCCCAACAAGTCCACACCGCCCCTTGGAGCATCCCACCCAGACCTATCCCCTATAACCCACACACCCCTAAACACTACAGGCAATTTAGCATGGCCAATCCACGTAACCTGCAGGTCTTTGGACTGTGGGAGGAAACTGGAGCACCCAGAGGAAACCCACGCAGACAAAGGGAGATTGTGCAAACTCTGAACAGACAGTCACCCGAGGCTGGAATTGAACCTGGGTCCCTGGCGCTGTGAGGCTGCAGTGCTAACCACTGAGCCACCGTGCTGCCCTAAAAGCTTCGTAGTTTCCAGGAATGTGAAAGCAGAGGTGGGTTAGCCATGATCAAAAAATACCTGATGTGGGGTTAAGCGGGTGGGGATGCAGATTTGTGTGAGATGCACACTAGAGGGACAGTGCAGGGATTTGATGACAATGGATTTTGACTCACACTCTAGCAGAAATTTAAACTCAATAAAAAGTTGGAATTACAAGCCAGCCCAATGCTGACTCTTTAACTACTGCTGATTGTTATTTAAAACATGTGCGAAGCTGGTTAGGCCTACATGTGACTCCAGGCCCACAGCAATATGGTTGACTCTTAACTGCCCTCTGGGCAAAATGCTGGCCCAGCCGGATGTTTCTGTGAACAAAAAATAATCACACCTTCAATTTGCTGGGATGACATGGAGGATTCTGTGATTCAAAACTGAGCTTGTTTAGCCTCTTGATTCCGGCTCTGTGCATCCAATGACTTTTGATGTCTCACAGATCGTGATGGGACAGCAATGAGCAAGAGGGATGCTGCTTGGCCTGCCGTGTTCATCCAACTTCACACTTTGTTATCTAGCAAGAGAATACTGGCTGGTAAAGGCTGCTAATTTTAGAATATAAATGGGATTTGAGTATGCTTTCAAGATCCTTGCACTTATGTAGAGACTCACAGGGTAAATGGAAACCTGATTGAGAATTTACCATGAGACGTTAGTCTGCAACACATTTACCACTCAATCTGCTCACAGATGTCCTACCAGATGTCAAATAATATAATTAAGAATAGAATGTACTGCAAGTAAGTCTTTTTATGCAAGCAAAATGTGGAGTAGTCCAAGGCTGTAGATGTAACTGCTGAGAAGCTCGTAAGAATTTCGATGCAGGACAATTCAGCAGGATTTTGGAAAACAGAGGACATGTTACAAACAGAGTGCACAGTCCAAACACACGTAGGTTATGTGGAATGGCCATTCTAAATTGCCCATAGTGTCCAGGGAAGTGCAGGCTAAGTGGATTGGCCGTGGGAAATACAGGGTTGCTGGGATAGGTTGGGAAGGTGAGTCTGGGTGGGATGCTCTTCAGAGAGTCAGTGTGGACTTGTTGGGCCGAATGGCCTGTTTGCACACTGTAGGGATTCTATGAAATGTATTATAAAGTATTGCTTAATATGTAAAGGTCATCTGTTTTATCAATAGGAGGCAAAAAAAATAGTGTTCCAAAGAAGAAATTTTTGATCCAAAATTTTAACTGTTTCTCACTCCAGGGATACTGCCAGACTTAGAATCATAAAGCACAAAAACAGACTCTTTGGTCCAAGCAATCCATGCTGACCATGTTCCCAAACTAAACTAATCAAACCTGCCTGTGTTTGGCACATATCCTTCCAAACCCTTCCTATTCATGTACTTATCCAAATGCCTTATAAATGTAATACCTGTACCCACATCCACCACTTCCTCTGGCAGTTCATTCCACACACAAACCAATCACTGTTTAAAAACAAAAGTTGTCTTCACATCCTTTTTTAAAACTCTGTCCTCTCACCTTTAAACTCTGCCCCACAGTTTTGAAATACCCTGTCTCCCTAGGGAAAACACCCTTGCTGTTCACCTTATCTATGTCACTCATGATTTTATAAAGCTCAATAAAGTCACCCGCCAGCCTCTTACACTGCAGTGAAAAAAGTCTCGGCCCATCCAGCCTCTTCTTATAACTCAAGCTTTCCATTCCTGTTGGGTGTCATGAGCAATCTCTGTCTGCACTTCAGGGAAAAAAAACGCACATTTATTGAAAGTACCTTCTTCTAACTATGTTGAGGCAATATTCATATTTGCTTTCAAGCAGTTTCCTGATTAATTTTGATAATTTATTAATCCGTTGCTTTTATTAATGTGTAGGTACACCGTTTCATTTCAGTCCTTGAAACAGAATATATAAATCCATCAATCTTTGGGTCATCAAATGTGGAAAATCAATCGTCATGATCATGACAAAACATGGGGTATCAACTTTTGACTCCCATCATCTGAAATTAATACTTGGGATTAAATGGACTGAAATGGCTCAAAAGCAAGCAAAACTGGCTTAACAATAGATGTACCAATCATCTGACTAAAGGTTGAGCTACGTTTCATGTACGAATGAGAAAACAAGAATCAGATGATTTGAATTTCAATTTTTGTTAAAAGTAGTATGAAGATTTACACCTTTATGAAAAGCTCTTCATTTTGAGTTTTAAAAAGTTCACCTTCAATTAAACAACTTGGAGACAATAAGCCCAGACATAGGAATACACAAGAGACCTATGATTCACCCACTGCTTTGGCAAATCTGAAGAGCTGGAATTATGACTGGAACTGGAGAAAACCCTCTCTATTTCCATCTCTGGTCTCTCAGGAAGAGCAAAAGTGATAAAGCATATTGGAGAAACATCCGAGCACCAACAATTCAAAATATTAGCAATATTAGAATCCTGACAGTTTGGAAGTAGGCCATCAGGTCTACATTAATCCTCTGAAGAGCATCTCACTTAGACCTACCCTATCCCTTCATCTCCTGTGACTATTCCACTGAGCCTGCACATCTCTGAACATTATGGGTAATTTAGAATGGCTAATCCGCCTAACTTGCACATCTTTAGACTGTGGGGGGCAACAGTCAGAACATGCAACCTCCACACACACAAAACTCCAAAGCTGGAATTGAACCCGGGTCACTAGCACAGTGAAAATGCAGTGCTAACCCCTGAGCCACCTCGCCACCCCAACTCATAAACACTGTTGACCTAGTACATCCCTAATAACTCTGGTTAAAACCAAACAACCTCAAGAAGACTGGCAGACAGTAACCTGTGCATTCTTTTATCTTCCCTTTTTTAGAACTGGACACCATCTCCTTTATCACTGTGTACCTGGGTTGATGTCATGTCTTTAAAATTTTACTAAAGGTGAGCAATTAATAAAACTGTTCCCCACTACACTCAAGAAAACATTGAAATGGGCTTGTTATTGGGGTCCACTGAACTACTTAACATTGTTATAATGGGACCAAGTTACATCTGTGTGTTAAAAGGAAATAAAATATTTGCTGAGGTCAACCATGGCAGTTGAGCCTATTCACGCCTCCTCACCTGGTAACAGCATAGTTAATACACTAAAAATGTGATTAGAGGAACAGCCTCCAACTCACTGTTCATTGACTGTTGCTGAACATTGGAAAATTATCATTAATTAAACTGACAGGGTCCATGAGTGTCAGACAGTAGCTGTGGAGCTTTCTGGCTCCTTTTGCACACCAGATGTCTTAAGAACTGTGGAATTAGTCACTGTCCCAAGATTAACTGGCCCAAACTGGCTGATAAATCCCGTAAATAGGCTGGGAAACTAATTACATCAAATCAAGTAGGGGATATTAACCATCGTGTGCAATGCCTATTGCATGGCAGTCAATACCTGCCAGTATTTGAAATAGAAACAATGCGGCAATTGCCAGTAGCTGCGTCAAGAAAGATTGCATTTATATAGTGGCTCTCATGACTTCAGAAATCCAAATTCTTTGTACCCAAGCGGGTATTTTATAAAAGTGCAGACTTTGCTGTCATGTCAAGAAAGACGGTTAAAGGATTGTGCACAGCAAGGTCCCAAAAACAACTATTTTGGATTAATGTATTTCATGTCATCCTCTATCAGACTTGCTCCTGCAAACTTCACTCAAAGCTGTTCTGGCCACTTGGTGCACACTGGCATTGGAGTATCATTACTGGAAGATGGACCCACAAGTGTCTCTCCTCAACCAGGGATAGGGCTGAGAGGGAGGGTGTTTTAAAATTGTATCAGGTTGGAAAAAAAGAAATATTGTCTTAAGACTGACAAAGAACAAAAAGAATGACAGAAAGAGGACGTAAGAAAAATGTTCAAAATTAGATATTTTTGAAATCTCCAATGATGATTCATTCCTGAAGGAATGAGAATGAATCTGACTTGTTCATTTTCTGGGGCAAAGACATTGATTAGTAGCTATTAGCAGCTATTAAATCCAACTGTTTGATTCTACAAATTTACGTGTTGCTGGAAAAAAATCTTGTTGAAGTTTTTGATCTTGGACCGATCTGGACAATTCCAAGAATGCCAATTTAAGAGGCAAATTCCTACATATACAGCATGAGAGGACTGTATTGATTGGTTGGCAAGTAGGTTCTGATTAGTGTGGGTTTGCTATGCCAATTTACTGGTCGATTCTCTGTAATATTTGGATCACATTGCTTAACACCTCTGCCATTTGAACAATTGCTAATCAATGCATTCCATTACAAGGAATCAAAGCATACAGGAATATTAAAAAATGGAATACATACACATATACTTAAAATCCATTTAATGCAGTTATGCTTTTTTCCATCTTGATGCTCAAGTAAGTCAGAACAAATTTAAATTCTGGACAAAGCATGAGCTAAAATAACCAATGGAAAACAGAATTTCTGGAAAATCTCAGCATGTCTGGCAGCTACTGTGAAGAAAAAAAAAAGTCAGAGGTAATGTTTTGGGTGAGGAAGGATCACTAGACCTGAAACGTTAATGATGTTGATTTTTTTTTCTTCACAGATGCTGCCAGACTTGCTGAGCTTTGCCAGCAACTTCTGATTTTGTTCCTTTTTTCGGCTGAAATAGCAAACTCCATTGAAATAGACTTGCATTCTGTTGTGTTGCATTTTTCAACTGAGTTATGATTAGGACAGTATCCTTTAGGGAGGGAAACTTCCATCTTTACCTGATCTGACCTACATGTCAGTCTGGATGAACAGTAATGGAGTTGATTTTGAATTGCCTTCATGGTAATTCAGGACAGACAATAAACATTGACATAGGCAGTGGTATTCCATGAATGAATTGCAAAAGAAATTGTGCCTTCCTGTACCGATTGCTAAGGGTTTCCTTCTCCACAGTAGGACATATATTTTGTTGCCTATTGACATTTTTTGAGGTATATTCCACTGAGCTCTCTTGCTGGATGCATGTTTGAAGCAGGGTCACAAGCATTAATCACTACTTTGGAGCTTTAACAAAATTTGGGGAAGGCCACCTTAATTCATTGACTAAAGTTGACTTTTAATCTGTTGAAAGTTTATTGCATTCCCTGCATCAAGCATCTTTGGTTTTCCTCTGTACCAGGAGAGTTGGTGGAGCAGTTAAAGTGCTGGAGTTTGGTACAAACATGCATGAGAGATCGCACATCGCTCAAACTTTTCATGACATCCTATTTGGTGTTGGGATAGGATCACAGAATCATACAGGCCTGCAGTAGGGCAGAAAATCGGCCCTTCAACCCATTGTATCCACCCTGGTCAAGAACAACCACCTAATTATTCTAATCCTATTTTCCAGCGCTTCACCTTGTATGCTTTGCCAACACAAGTACACATTTAAATCCTTCTTCACCGTTATGAGTGTTTGTACCTCTTCCCACCCTCACGGGCAGCGAGTTCCAGATTCCCAGTACCCTGTGGCTGAAAATGTTTTTACTCACATGTCCTTTAAACCTCCTGCCCCTTTCATTTAATCTATGCCCCCAGCCATCGATTCCTCCACTAAGGGGGCAAATTTCTCCCTGTCTACCCTATCAGTCCATTGATGCTTGAACTTTTGTTATTCAGGCTACACCAGCTACCAGCCCAAGGCATTACCCATGCATTAACAATGCTGCTGTTCACAGAGATTACCTCAAAAACAGCTAACTCTAATCTTTCTCTAGGACTTGCAGCTTTTCCAAGTTGTCCCTTTAAGTTTCATAGTGTACCAGTACATTGTCAAGGTAACTTACAGTTAGGAACATAGGCTGGTTCATTAGCTGTTGGAAGGTGGCCGAAACATTTTTAGTGACAGTATGAACTGCTGATGCTGGAGTCAGAGATAACACAGTGTGGCGCTAGAGGAACACAGCAGGCTGGGCAGCATCAGAGGAGCAGGAAAGCTAATGTTTCAGTCAGGACACTTCTTCAAAAGGGTCTTTTTCTGACTCTTTATCTGAAGAAGGGTCCCTACCCGAAACATCAGCTTTCTTGCCCCTCAGAGGTTGCCTGGCCTGCTGTGTTCCTCTAGCGCCACACTGTGAAATGTTTTTAAGTTGATTGGCACATCCTGACATTGGAAAGGGCAGTTTAGTGTGACCAGCCAATACTTCAGGGGGCTGGTCTAAGGAAACCTGTCAAGATCCCATTCGTACATCCATTTTAGTTATAAAAACCTTGTGAATACGGACACTGCAGGTGAACCTGGATAAGAGCCTGCCTTGGGTGTGATAGTGACCTATCAGAAGCCTGAGCCATCATGCTTGGGAAGTGACATGACTGGGCAACTCCAAGTAGTTAGGCTGAGATCAATCAGGTGACTGTGACACATACTGGATTTCCACCTGAGCCTGAGCCTGTTTCCTGGCACATAGGATGCAGGGGTGTTATTTTAATGAGAGAGAAATCTCTTACATCCACGCTGTGCATAGCTAAGCTTTTGTCCCGACTGACCCCTTGTCAGTTCTCCTCACTGTCCTGCATCTAATATTGAGATCAAAGTGTCTAACCTCCCCAGCAGCTCAGCGTTAGCTAACCAGGCATGAAGGTCTTCAATTTGGAAATTGTCCAGGCACCCTCTGTCCTCTTTCTTCTTCTACTGTCCTTGTCTCCTGACAGACCTCAGTTCGCTTTATCCTCCTCTCAGCCTTGTAGTATTTCAACACTTCTTTTCCTGTGGCCTGGGACATCAATGAAATAATTCACCTCACCAATCCTGTCTCTCATTCTTTCAGGAAATGAAGGTGTCACTGGCTAAGTCAACAGTTACTGCCCATTCCAGAGGGCAGTTAAGAGTCAACCACATTGCTGTGGGTCTGGAGTCACATGCAGTCCAGACCGGGTAAGGATGGCTATTTCCTCCCTTGAGGGCATTAGTGAACCAGATGGGGCTTTCTTTTCATTGAATTCCTACGTAGTTTTGTATTTGGCAGGGGTCCCACACAACCTATCAACATCCTCTTGATGGGGTCCTCAAAAACTATAATGGGAATTAATGGAGATAACGATGAACACACGAGGCCAAGCAGCATCAGAGAAGCAGGAAGGCTGATGTTTCAGGTCTAGACCCTTCTTCAGAAGCACTGAACGAAATTTGGGGCAGGCCACGTTAATTCATTGACTAAAGATAACTTTCAATCTGTTGAAAGTTTTTTTGCATTCCCTGCACCAAGACCCAAAACGTCACCCTTCCGCTCCTCTGATGCTGCTTGGCCTGCTGCGTTCGTCCAGCTTCACACCATGTTATCTCAGATTCTCCAGCATCAGCAGTTCCTACTATCCCATGGGAATTAACAGTGCTGGTTTTATTACAGGTTGGGGTTTTCCCAAAATCAGTCATACATAGAAGACCTTAAAACTGCACTATGCCCTTGTGCCCATTTGAAATGCTGACTTACATGTAGTTAGGTGATCCTATTCCCGACAAGCTCAGCCATGACACTTTCGTGGGATATTCCTAATATCTCCTGATGGTATTTGGGTAAAACCAATAGTTACCAAAGTCCCAGATGACCACAGGCCTCTCTCTGGTTGGACCATATGGGAATTGAACCCATGTTGTTGGCATTGTCCAGCCATCCAGGCAATTGAACTAACCAACTACCTCTGACAGGAATCAAACATCACTTTGGAAAATCAACATAATTTGAAATGCACTCTTTAGAAATTCTTTCTTGAGATGTGATTTGATTTTAGATTTGATTTATTATTGTCCCATGTACCTAGGTACGGTGAAAAGTTTTGTTTTGCGTGCATTACAGGGAGATCATACCATACAAAGTACATTAGGGTATTAGAACAGAAAGAGGAATTGAATTGAATTGAATCATTCATTGTCATAGGCACTAAATGTAAAAATACAGTGAGAAGTGTGTACCTTTGTGTTACATATGTGGTGCCATTCACATTAACTTAGAATAAGACAAGAAAATAAATAATTTAAGAGAGTCCAACTTTCCCTTCCACTGCCGAAGGCCTGCTCTGGGTTTTCCAGCCCACGCCATGCCACTGCCACATTGGCTCGGTCTCGGCTGCCTCATGGACCCGTCTCACCGGCCCACTCTTGATCCACCACTGCAGCTCCAGCTCACACTCAATCCACCATCGCTGCAGGACATAACCCGTGCATTCATCTCCCGGCACGGGGGGACCCAGCTCCTTCCCTTCTCCTTAGGTAGGTCGTTAAAAGTGGTTGGGGGGGATAGTATTACACAGAGGGAGAGAGAGGAAGGGAGAAGAAAAGTAAGGGCAATGAAAGAAAGAGAACTGGTGAGGAGAGAGTTCTGAACAGAATACAATGTGACAGCTGCAGAGAAGATGCACAACAATCGAGTTCAGCATGAAATTTAAAATTTGGAAGGTTTGTTAAGAAGTCTAATAACAGTGGGGAGGAAACCGTTCTTGAACCTGTTGGTACATGTGTTTTAAGATTTTGTATTCTCTGCCTGACAGAAGAGGTTGGTAGAGATTATAACTGGAGTGGGGGTCTTTGATTATGTTGCCTGTGTTTCCAAGGCAGTGAAAAGCTTAGATGGAGTCTGGCAAGGCCAGCACGAGACACCCATCCCTATCTGCCCTTAGGCAAGGCCCTTCGGTGACAACTGAGCTGCCTGCAGCTGAATGGCTTGTGAGGGAATTTCATAAAAAGCATCAGAATTAGGAGCAAGAATTCGGGCTCTCAAGCCTACCCTGCCATTTATTACAAACATGATTGATCTCACCTCGGCCTCAACTCCATTTTCCTAATTCTTCATCCCGTTACTTATTAAAATTCTACCAATCTCCTCCTTACATTTACCCAATGTCCCAGAATCCACCTAACTCTGGGCTAGTGAATTCCACAGGTTCACAATCCTTTGAAAGAAATGATTCCTCCTCATCACTGTTTTAAATCTGCTACCCTCACCAAAACTATGACCTCCATTCCAGATTGCCCCACATGAAGAAATCATCCTGTCTGTACCTACTTTCTCAATCTCTTTGACAATCAGAGGACAGTTAAAATTCACCCCCACTGCAGGTATTCTGGAGTCATATGTAAACCCAGACTGGGTAAGGATGACAGATTTCCTTCTCTGAAGGACATCTGTGAACCAGATGGGTTATATGTAAAACCAATAATCCATGATGATTAACAATGACACTAGCAAGAGTTCAGATCAATTCCAGATAAATTCATAGAGAGATGTACAGCACAGAAACAAACCTCTCGGTTCAACCAGTCCATGTCAACTATAATCCCAAACTAAACTAATTCCACCTGCCTGCGCTTGGCCCATTTCCCTCCAAGCATTTCTTATTCATGTACTTATCCAAATGTCATTCAAATGTTGCAACTGTACCCACATCCACCACTTCCTCTGGAAGCTCATCCCACACACAAACCACTCTGTTTCAAAAAAGATTGTCTCTCACATCTCTTTTAAAATCTATCTCCTCTCACCTTAACAATATACCCCCTTCGCTTGAAATTTCCCACCCTAGAGAAAAGAGACCTGCCTTCATCTTACCTATATTCTTCATGATCTTATAAACCTCTATAACATCACCTCTCAACCTCCTACACTCCGATGGAAAAAGTCCCAGACTTTCCTTATAACTCAAACCCTCCCTTCTCAGCAACATCCTGGCAAATCTTTTCTGAACCCTCTCCAGCTTAATAATAACCTTCCTATTAAATTCTTCCAGCTGTAATGATGGAGATTTGAATTTATGTCTTTGGAGCATTTACTCAGCTCCCTGGATTACTAGTTCAGTCGTATTATCAGTATGATATCATTCTCCTTTGAGTTCCAATAGATCATTACACCCAGAAACCTGAGGCATGTGATTGATGTCTCAGACCAAGTCCCAGACAACTCCACACAATCATCAAACTTCCTCCCAACTATTCTTTAATTCCTACCCTAGGGTTAATAATCAACCCATGTTGCAAGGTTACTTCAAGAATTGTTTCCTGCTCTGAGGAGGGATATAAATGTGAACAAAACAGTTCAGAGACAAATTACTGGTCTAATAGTCGAGCAGACTGTCGAACGAGGCAAAATTGTACAGACTAAGCTTGTATCTGCTGAATAAAACAAAAATGAAAGAACTGTGGATGCTGTAAATGAGAAACAAAAACAGAGATTGATGGAACAGCTCAGCAGATCTGGCAGCATCTGTGGAGAGAAATCAGAGATAACACTTTGGGCTCAGGCTCTGAGGAAGCATCACTGGACCTGAAACATTAACTCTAATCTCTCTCCACAGATGCTACCAGATCTGCTGAGCTTTTCTGTCAACTTCTGTTTTTGTATCTTCAAGTTTATTGAAGTGTCTATGGTCCTGAGGGGTTTTGAGATAGACCATGCACAAAGGATGTCTGTTCATTTAGGAGAGTCTAGAACTAGACAGAGTCACTGTTGCAAATCAATAGGTTGCCTATTTGAGACAGAGGTAAGAAGAAATATTTTTTCTCATAGAGGTATGAGAAATTTTAGAATTCTCTCCTGTAAACTGCAATCGTTGCTAGATCAGTTGTTCGTTTAAAATCTGAGTCACTTGAATCTTTGTTAAGAAAAGGTATTGAGAGATATGGGCCAAAGGCAGTTCTATGGACTTCGGTCACAGATCAGCCATGATCTCACTGTATGGTGGAACAGGATGTGGGGCTGAATGGCCTACTCCTTTTCCTATGTTTCCAGGAATGGCCCACTCCTAATTTATCTGGTTGATATGCTACAACCTTTTGCACTTTCAATTTTGATAATTTCTTGTGAGAAACCTTCTGGAAGTCCATAAAGACAATATGCTGGATTTAGAGATAACAAGATGTAGATCTGGATGAACACAGCAGGCCAAGCAGCATCAGAGGAGCAGGAAGGCTGACATTTTGGGCCTAGACTCTTCTTCAGAAATGGGGGAGAGAAAGGGGATTCTGAAATAAATAGTGAGAGTGGGAGGCAGATAGAAGATGGACAGAGGAGAAGATAGATTGAGAGGAAACAGACAGGTCAAAGAGGTGGGGATGGACCCAGTAAAGGTGAGTGTAGGTGGGGAGGTAGGGAGGAGATAGGTCAGTCCAGGGAGGACAGACAGGTCAAGGAGGCAAGATGAGGTTAGGACGTAGGCGATGGGGGTGGGGCTTGAGGTGGAAGGAGGAGATAGGTGAGAGGAAGAACAGGTTAGGGAGGTGGGTGCGAGCTGGGCTGATTTTGGGATGCAGTGGGGGAAGGGGAGATTTTGAAGCTTATGAAATCCACATTGATACCATTGGGCTGCAGGGTTCCCAAGTGGAATATGAGTTGCTGTTCCTGCAACCTACGGGTAACATCGCTGTTGCACTGCAGGAGGCCCAGGATGGACATGTCATCTGAGGTGTGGGAGGGGAAGTTGAAATGGTTCACACCATCCCTGCCTCTTTGACCAGTCTGTCTCCTCTCCACCTATCTTCTCCTCTATCCATCTTCTATCTGCCTCCCCCCTCTCTCCCTATTTATTTCAGAAACCCTACCCCTCCTCATTTCTGAAGAAGGATCCAGACTCGAAACGTCAGCCTTCCTGCCCCTCTGATACTGCTTGGCCTGCTCTGTTCATCCAGCTCTACATCTTGTTATCTCAGATTCTCCAGCATCTGCAGTTCCTACTATCTCTGGAATTAGACTTGGTCGAAGGTCATCGATCTGATTCTTTAACTCTGCTTCTCCCTGCATTGATGTTGCCCAACTGGCTGAGTATTTGCAGCATTTCTCTTCCTTTAATTTTGAATTTCCGGCATCCCTAGTTTCTTTTTGTTCCACTGTCATTTCTGGATCTATCGTTCATGGAGACCAATGTGTTTTGTAAAGCGTGCCTGACCTTTCACAAAACCACGCTGCCTCTCCCAAACCAACTCACTTCTGAGCCACCCTGTCTCTGATTATGGACCCCACTAGTTACCCCAGAACTGATTTCGAACTGATAGCTTTCTCTGTTGTTTCATCAAGAATGAGCAGACGTTTGTAATTTTCCCACTGAAGGCAAGGGTTCCTGAATCTGAAGAGATTTAGGAAATTGTGTCATTCCATCATCTGTGATCTCTTCATCAACTTCAGATGAAATCCGTCTGATTCCAAAGAGATAACACAGTGTGGAGCTGGAGGAACACAACAGGCCAGGCAGCATCAGAGGAGCAGGGAAGTTGATGTTTCGGGTCCCTCCCCATCTCTCAAGAAGGGCCCTGACCCGAAACATCAACTTTCCTGTTCTTTTTATGATGTCTGGCCTGCTGTGTTCCTCCAGCTCCACGCTGTGTTATCTGTGTCCAGCATCTGCAGTTCTTACTATCTGATCCCAAAGACTTGTCTTTATTTGTCTAAAATGCTGCAATTTCTGCTTTCTCCACTTTCCTACACTTTCTCCAACTCCTGTAGCTTTCAGTCTCTCTAAAGGTGACAATAAATAACAGTTTTTCAGCTGAATTTGTGTTTCTAAATTGCACGTTTTGCTTCTTAAGTTACATCTGTTTGCAAGCAGATTCTTATCAAGTTAATATAAGAACATAAGAATTGGGAGCAAGACTAGGCATTGTGGCCCATCGACCCTGTTCCACCACTCAATAAGATCATGGCTGATCTTTTCATGGGCTGAGCTCCATTTACCTGTCCACTCACTATAACCTTTAATTCCTTTACTGTTCAAAAATCTGTCTGTTTTTGCCTTAAAAAAAATTCAACAAAATCAACTCAACTACTTCATTGGGCTGCTGTCATCTGGTCCAGATATCCTGGTATTTCCTCATTTGCCTAATGCTTGATTCTGTGCCGACCTTACCTTTCAGTCACCCCTCCATCATTCATCACAGACCTTCACTCATTGTCCTATTCTGCACTTTTCACAATGGCAGAAGATGGTTGAGGCATTCCCCAGTTTAACCAAAGACAATCCCATCTGTGTTGTCATCTCTAACTTAAAAAGTGGCGCATGCCGGTATCCGAAAACGTACCCTATCCATCATCCTTTCAGGGCCCCGCGGGACAATCTTTCTCTCCCTTTCGCATCCAATGTGTAGCACTGAGAGTATCCCAGACATTACAGTCCTGGCTCCTATCCCTTAATCTGAAGCTTTAATTGTTTAAAATTTCCTTTGCAGAAATTCTATTCCATTTCCATTAACTTTTCTATTTCGACCCATCATGGAGATATTTATACTGTTTTGTAAATCATTGTACAGCTACTCACATTCTATTAAGATCTATCTATCATTCCTTAACCAAACACACTCAATGACGCATTGCCCCCAGACCACTTAAAGTAAGTTTCTTGTTATGAAGGCAACCATCTTCATTTGTGTCAACTGAAGTTATTGTTGGGATGAGGCAGCCAGCTCTTTAGCATCACTCTTAACATATCAATTGCTTTCCCTATATCCCTGTATTAGCATTGAAATTGTTGTGAAAGCATTTAGTTCAATGTTTATTTTCATTCCAAGTCGCTTGTGCGAAGCCTGCTCTCGAGTGTCAGTGGTCAAAGTCCTCCCCACTGCTGATGCCAAAAGCCTTGCAAGGAGAACTCCAAGTAACTGCTAAGATAACAAAGTGTGAAGCTGGATGAACACAGCAGGCCAAGCAGCATCTTAGGACTCTCTAATGAGGATCTAATTAGGATCTCTCTAATGAGATGCTGCTTGGCCTGCTGTGTTCATCCAGCTCCACACTTTGTTATCTTAGATTCTCCAGCATCTGCAGCTCCCATTATCTCTGATTCCAAGTAACTGCTAACTTGCCACGCGAATCAAATTGTTACAATAATTACAGAAACAAGATCAGAAATACCTCAAGTAAAATTTAAACCTTTACTCCCAGGTTTTGGAAAGGGTTTGTATGTGACTGACCCTCAGCTGCTGTTTGGGAAGGTTCTGAAGAAAGAGGCTTGTACTTTCTCAGAAGGAATATCCTCCAGAACATCACTGCATGCCATTGGTTGCAGAGTAATTTTGGCGCATCCTAACTGAACAAACTCCACATACGCTGCCACCAAGTTACCCTTTATGTACACGTGAAACATTCTTTGTACAGATCCTGCTCCCTCAGAGCCAGCTCTCAGAGTAAGCAGAGCCTCTGACACCGCTGTTTATGTTTGTCAGCCAGGGCTCCCTGATTGTACTAGACTAATAGCCACAGTCAGGAAACTCATGTTCTATGAGGTCCACCTGGCTTTCTCATAGCTCCTCCCTGGGGTGTTTTATCACTGGGTCATGTCTCTCCAACTCTGCCTCTGGTACGGGTGGCGTGAAAATCACTGTAGGTCACCTCTTCCTCTATGAGTGTCTCGGAAGGAATTCATTCTCTTCTTCAGGTGACAAAGGCAGTGATATCCACAGTGAGATATCTTCAACACTCGCTGCTGACAGAGAAACCATGGGTTCCAGAATAGACAGAGAGGCAGTCGAGGCACAGTTTGCTCCCACACTGTTTGTGAGTTTGCAGCTTTTATATGGTCCACATCATGTTCAGGACTGATGTGGTGCATCAGTGAGCTTGACCTCACATCGACAACGTCCCCTACTCATGCAGGGCCATTCCCATGGATCCTACAGCAAACTTCATCCTCTGAAGTAAAACTATCTCTCTTGCTTAGTGGAGTCTGGTGTTAGCGTTTCTGATGATGTTTTGCCCTTCCCACCAGATCTGGAAATATGTCCAGCCATTTTGAGTGTGCGCCCATATGTCTAAGAGCATTGACCCCATATAAGGACCTGCATAGTTGACATGTAACCAAGTTTACGTGGCCATTCGTAACAATGTGGGGGAGCTGCTAGCAGTTTTTTTAAATTTTGTTGGCACTCTAGGCACTGCCCAACCAATGTGACGATGCCTGTATCTGGTCATGGCCACCAAATATAAGTTCTCACCAACATCCAGGAAACCCCAGGATGACCTTGGAGGAGTTCAGCCAGTATCTGGTAACGATCTTTGTTCAGGGCAATCACTCTTACTCCCCATAATAACATGCCGTCCTCTACCGTGGTCTGATGTTCCTGGGTCCAAAAAGGTTTGAATTCTTGTTGTGTCAGTTCTTTGGTTTACCCCAAGTCCAACAGCTTCTTGTTTTACCGTGGCTGGAACTTTCTGCGTCCAAACTCTGATATTGTCAGCTATGGCTGAATGTGTGTGCAGAAAATTTAAAACTATTACGCACTCTTTCAGTAGCGGTGCCACCAACGGGGAATCTGCCAGTGCGTGGCAGCTCAATGCATCTGTATTTGCTACTTGGCCTCCAGGATGGTGGCCCAACTTGTAATTACAAGCACTTGGCATTAGAGCCCACTGCTGAATTCGGCTTGAATCTATTGGTGGTACAGCCTTATCCTGTTTAAGGAGACCTAGCAGGGGCTTGTGGTCCATTATTAGTACAGATTTCCATTTGTAATGGTATTGGTAGAACTCCCTGACTCCAAATATCTCCGCCAAACCTTCTTTCTCTATTTGGGCATATTTGCACTCAGCATTAGCCAACGCCCTGAATGAGTACACTATTGGGCATTCCTCTCCATTGGGCCACTTATGAGCTTATACTCCTCCATTGTCATATTCAAATGTTATGTAAATAACAGCAATAAGAAAAGTGCGGAACCACTATACATGTATATATAAAAGTGAAATCTGCAGCATAAAATGATTAATTTTGTGGTCAGATATCAAAATCCCATAAGGGCCTGATGAAAGACATGAAGCAGGGAGAGTAAAGTCCACCGAGACTGACAAAAACAACATGTCGAATTTAAGTCTCAAGAGTACAAATGCTAAAACGCAAATGCCTGACCTGCAGCTTAGAGATAAGATGACTTTAAAATTAATCCCTTCACTTCAAAGGGTGAACATTGAGGTTTCTGGAGAGGCATGGAGAAAATGAAACAGATGATTCCTTCAACAATAACTCACATATGGATGGATCAAAAATGAATATGGGCTATAAATATAAAACAGGTACTGATAAGGCAACCAGAGAAACCTCTTTCTCAAGAGGGAACACTTTATTGAGTTGAATGGTCAGCTATGACCATAATGAATGGCAGACCAGGCTCAAAGGGTCAAATAGCCTATTCCCTCTTCTATTTTCTGTGTTTCTTCATGCAGAGAATGCCGAGAAGATGAGAAAAATGGATGTGGAATGGTTTAGGGACATAACATCGATTCATTGCCGAGCAAAAAAGTTGAGGAGGGAAAGTGGCCAAATTGGTCCATTCGGCTGCTCAATCATTAGAGGGAGAAGACTGTGAGTATGTGGGTGATGTGACATCAGCTGAGAGAAGAGGAATCATTCCTGGTGACCTTATGTTGTGCAGAAATTGAACCCATGTTTTTGGCATCAATATACACAGCTGACAAGGAGTCTTGCCAATTGAGGTACACAATTCCCAACAAAAAAAACAGCCATAAATATGTATGGTAAAGTAATCATAGTCCTAATCTCTTGGGGAAAGAGGAATGACTGGCAATGGTTTAACCTGAGGGTCAGGCAGTGGGGGAGATTGAAAAAGTAACTCCTTAATTGTGACCTCAGTCAATGTAGGAATCAAACCTACACTGTCAGCATCACTTGGCATTATAAACCAGCCATCCAGCCAACTGAGCTAACATGTCAGGGCTGAAAGCAGAGGAAGGATATGTTGATAGGGTTAGCAAGAATAAGGTAGGAGGTAGCATGATTGGGCCATAAGTTGGCACAGACACAAAGCGCCAGTTCTGGGCTGTACACCCCACTGTAACATGAATCGCAGTGAGAACCACACCCAAGGATGCTTCAATTGGTGAGCCAAAGGACATTTAGATGCTGGCAGTGAATGGCATGTTGTATAAGAATGTTGTCAGGGATTAGTTTGAACAGACAGAGTGTCTAATGTGAGGTTAGCAAGTTCCATTTGAACATCATTCTTGCAAGAGACTAGGACAGGCAGTCAGCGAGAGGGGGATAGCTTGAAACGAGAAATCCTGCACACTGGCGAATGGGGAACATATGAAGAAACACAACAAGACTTCAAGAAAGTTTTAAAGAAATGAGATCTTAGCCTTCCCTTGCAAAGAATCCTTGCGATATGGGGTATCCGCTGCACTTGAGAAGGAAATTCATAATTCCAAGTGCTTTGAGTTGCTTTTTGAAATGACACTAAAATGAAAGATTGTCTGCTCTAATGAGACAGGTCATGATAAAGTGAAATGAAATATCAGACAGCCAATGTTCAACATTTCACTTTTGCCCATTCATTATTATTAAATAAAGGCATTTCAGAGAAAACATGCAGTTAAATGTGACCTTCTAAAAGCATAAATTAGCAATAACTGTGTGTGTGTGTGAGTGGTAGGTTAATGTTTACACTGGCTGAAGACTACTGAGCAGAGCAGTATTATTACATTTGCAGCAATGATTCCCTTGTTATATTTGGAATATATTTAAAGGGATCTTATTTCCTACTCTGGAAAACCATTTGGCAGGAGTTTTGATGCTATTTTGTAAATACAGGACACTGTGTTATATTGCAAGTTAAAATTGTTAATTCCTTGGCTCACATCTTATTGTCATGACTGTAGACATGACCATTATCGTGAGTTCAGCATGGTACCCAGTACTGGCAGTGGTGATGGTGGGGTGTGCCCAGCAGTGAAGAGCTGGTGCCTGAAGAATGGTGACTCGTACATTGTATGGGTCCATCTCAGGTGGCAGTGAACCTGTGGAGGAAGGATGGCATCACAGGTGTCACTGGTGAGCCAACTCAGGGTTCGAGATTCTCTTTCAGTTCGATCTTTCATTCTTTTTACTTATAAATTGTCCAGAATGGGGCCAGATTGTGGCAACTGTTGAAGCTTTTCACTGCCTTTAACTGTGTTATTGACTGTAAAATACTAGTGACAATAAATAAATGATTGCTGGATAGATAGATAGATAGATAAAAATGTAAATAGATTGAAATAGTAGGAGTTCCTTTGTGCTCCAACAAAGCTGTGGTATAAACGAACCCTCTTCTGTTCCCAAAGGGAGGATTTCATTACCTTTTCTACAGAACAGAAGATAGAGAAATGTCAATTCGGTATAAGCTTTGGATGAAATTCATGTTCAAAGGAATTTCCTTTCAGCGCTGAATCTCCTATTCCAACTGCATTGCAAAATCATCTCTTCTGGTGGTTTCCTTCGTTGATATAGTAGCTGTTTTCATTTAGAAACAAAAGGATCCACTTTGACTTTGAATAATGTAAAATGGCGACATTGAGTGAGTCACTCACACCATCTTATTTTCCTCCCTTTTCTCTCTATAACCACTGGAACCACTTCAGTTTTAAAGGGATCAAAGGGCATGGGGAGAAAGCGAGAACAGAGTGCTGGGGCCGGTGGTCAGCCACGACCACGTTGAATAGGGGTGTCGGCTTTGTTGCCTGATGGCCCACTCCTGCTCCTCTGCTCATGTCCTATTCATTTCCACAGAGTGTGGAGTTAAAAGTGACATGTAGTTGGGCAACAATTTAAATTGTGTCATTGTATCCCATGAAATGAACCCCATTGTATCATGGGGCAGCTTAGTGTCCCTTGCAGGAGATTAATGTATACAAGACTGAGATACGTGATGTATCAGGTACAGAAAGACACCAAAAGGTCCAGTTTGAAACATAGGTGCACACAGTCCTTTTGCCCTAGAATTCTCCTTCAACCTGCCAAGTGGGTATTGTAGATATTGTAATGAGGTCAGCTCATAGAATATGAGTTCCCTGATTGGGGCTGTTAACCTGGTCCAATCAAGGAGCCCTGGCTGACTGATATAAACAGGAGTGTCAACGGCTCTGTTCACCCTGAGAGCTGCCTCTGATGATGCTCTTTCTGAGTCAAAGACTCTCTATGTGTAAATAAATGGTGAGTGGGTGATGCGATACAGACCTCTGTGGAGTTATTTCAGGTAGGAGCCTGAAAATGGGCATCTGCAGAGCCTGTTTGAATGGGATCAACGCTATTTGCATGTGCAAAGAGGTGGCCTCGAAGCTCCTCTAGGAATTTTAGTTTGTTATTTATCGTAGCATGAATGGTTCGTTCCCCATGCTGTCTGGGCTTGACAACAACCCAGGGTGGGAAATGGATGGTTGGGGGGAAGCCCAGAAAGGAATGTTCATTTTATTGTAATGGCCTTCCTATACAGTCAGAAATACTTGTGGCTTTTGGTGCAGTTCCACAGAGAATATACAGCTCACTGCCAGACGGGGTCTGCAGCACCAGCCAGACACTCATAATCCAGCACTTTTCAAGTTGACCTTGATAGCCATTATTAAGCCCATAAGGAATAAGAACAGCAATAGGCTATACAGCCCCTCGAGCCTGAGCTGCTGTTCAATACGATCATAGCTGATCCAACGTTCCTCATATGCACTTTCTTACCCTTTCCCTATAACCCTTGACACCCCAACTGATCAATAAATCATCCATCTCAACCTTAATTATACACAAGGACTCTATCCCTACTGCTCTCTGTGGTAAGGAGTTCCAAAACCTCACAATCCTCTGAGAGGAGAAATTCCTCCTCATCTCAGTCTTAAATTGTTCCTCCTTTATTTGAGACTATGCCATCTGGTCCTAGACACTTCCATGATGGGTAAACATCCTCCCAGCATTTGCCCTGTCAAGCTCTTTAAGAATCCTATATGTTTCAATGAGATCACCTCTCATTCTTGTAAACTCCAATGAGTAGAGTCCAAACCTGTTTAGCCTTTGCTTATAAGACAAACCCTGCATATCAGGGATCATCCTCATGAATGTCCTCTGAACAACCTCCAAAAAATGATATGCTTCCTTAAGTAAGGGACCAAAACTACTTACCCAACTCCAGATGTGGTCTCCACAGCACCTTGTACATTCGCAGTGAGACTTCCCTACTCTTATACTCCAACCCCCTTGAAATAAGGGTCGATATTCCATTAGCCTTCCCAATTCCCTGTTGCACTTGTGTCCTGGCTTTCTATGTTTTGTGTACAAGTACCCCTAAATCTCCACAAACATCCCCTGACTCTCCCTAAGCTTTGACTCTCTTTAGGACTTCCATGGACTTCAAAGACAATTGATCTTGTTTCCATCCCAAACCAGTTATTTCCAGGGACCTGATTGGCACATATATTAATAACAAAAACAGAAATTACTGGAAAAGCTCAGCAGGTCTGGCAGCATCAGTGAAGAAAAAATCAGGGTTAACATTTTGGGTCCAGTGACCCTTCCTCAGAACTGATGGTGGCTGGGAAAACACCAGTTTATATGCAGAAAATAACCAGATGGGTGGGGTAGGGAGTAAACAATAGGATAGAGTTCAAAGAGAGAGAAAGGCAGTTGGACAGACAAAGGAGTTGCTAACGATCAGGCAGGGAGAGTGAATAGTATCAGAGATAATGGGAACTGCAGATGCCGGAGAATCCAAGATAATAAAATGTTAGGCTGGATGAACACAGCAGGCCAAGCAGCATCTCAGGAGCACAAAAGCTGACGTTTTGGGCCTAGACCCTTCATCAGAGATGGGGATGGGGTGAGGGTTCTGGAATAAATAGGGAGAGGTGGGGAGGTGGACCGAAGATGGAGAGAAAACAAGATAGGTGGAGAAAGATAATAAAATGTGAGGCTGGATGAACACAGCAGGCCAAGCAGCATCTCAGGAGAGAGAATAGTTGTTCATGGGGACTGTTAGTGACTAACAACAGGGGGTGGGTAATGGCAGACTGTGTGGTAACAAGGCTTGGTGTGAGGGCTGGGACTTGGGAGAGTTTATTGAACGCGATATTGAGTCCCGAGGGCTACAGGGTCCCCAAGCGGAAAATGAGGTGTTGTTCCTCCAGTTTGCATTGGGCTTCGCTGGAACACTGCAGTAAGTCAGAGACAGAGATGTTGGCCAGGGGGCAAGGCGGTGTGTTGCAGTGGCAGGCAACAGGTAATTCAGGGTCTGTTTTGCGAGCAGAACGTAGATGTTCAGCGAAGTGGTCACCAAGTGTACACTTAATTTCCCCAGTGCAGAGGAGACCACATTGTTAGCAACTAATGCAGTAGGCTGGAATCTGGGAAGTGCAGGTGAAGTGTTGCTTCACCTGGAAGGTATGTTTGGGCTCCTGGATACTCGGGAGGAAGGAGGTAAATGGGCAGGTGTTGCACCTTCGCCAATTACAAGGGAAGGTGCCGTACAGATGTCGGGGGTATACTGGGGGGAAAGGAAGTGTGGACCAGGTGTCCCAAAGGGAACAGCCCTGTGGAAGGTGGACAAGGGAGGGGAGGGGAATATGTGTCTGGTGGTGGCATCATGCTGGAGGTGGCAGAAATGGTGCCTGATGATCTTCTGGATGTGGATGTTGGTGGGATGGTAGGTGAGGATGAGGGGAACCTTATCGCTGTTGCTGGAGGGAAGAGGAGGGGTCAGGGCAGAAGTGCAGGAGATGGGTCGGACTAGTTAAGGGCCCTGTTGACGAAGGAGCTGGGGAATCCTTGGTTGAGGGAGAAGGTGTACATTTAGGAGATTACTTTATCAAAGTTGGCATCATCTGAATTTAGCAATGGGGGCAGACGAACTGACAGGATGGGATGGAGTCTTTACAGGGAGCAAAGACTGAGTGACCTCTTCATAGAACATCTATGTTCTGCTCACAGAAAAGACCCTGAACCACCTGCTGCCTGCCACTTTAACACGCCACCCTGCTCCCTGGCCAAGATCTCTCTCTCTGGCTTGCTGCAGTGTTCCAGCCCAATGCAAGCTGGAGGAACAACACCTCATTTCCCACTTGGGCACCCTACGCCCTCCGGACTCAATATTGAGTTCAATAATTTTAGGGCCTAAACTCTTCCATGTACTCGCGCCCCCCCCCCCACCCCCAACCCTTCACACCAGGCATTGTTACCACATAACACATTACACACCACCTGCTGTTAGTCACTAACAGTTCCCATTCACAACTATTCACCCTCCCAGCCTAATTGTTAGCCACTCCTTTGTCTGTCCAACTGTCTTTCTCTCTCAGTGATAATGGGAACTGCAGATGCTGGAGAATCCAAGATAATGAAATGTGAAGCTGGATGAACACGGCAGGCCCAGCAGCATCTCAGGAGCACAAAAGCTGACGTTTCGGGCCTAGACCCTTCATCAGAGAGGGGGATGGGGTGAGGGAACTGGAATAAATAGGGAGAGAGGGGGAGGCGGACCGAAGATGGAGAGAAAAGAAGATAGGTGGAGAGGAGAGTACAGGTGGGGAGGTAGGGAGGGGATAGGTCAGTCCAGGGAAGACGGACAGGTCAAGGAGGTGGGATGAGGTTAGTAGGTAGATGGGGGTGCGGCTTGGAGTGGGAGGAAGGGATGGGTGAGAGGAAGAACAGGTTAGGGAGGCAGAGACAGGTTGGGCTGGTTTTGGGATGCAGTGGGTGGAGGGGAAGAGCTGGGCTGGTTGTGTGGTGCAGTGGGGGGAGGGGACGCACTGGGCTGGTTTTGGGATGCAGTGGGGGAAGGGGAGATTTTGAAGCTGGTTAAGCTGGTGTGTGAGAACGAGGGGGATCCTCTTTGGGCGGTTGTGGCGGGGGCGGGGTGTGAGGGATGTGTTGTGGGAAATGCGGGAGACGCAGTCAAGGGCGTTCTCGACCACTGTGGGGTGAAAGTTGCGTTCCTTGAAGAACTTGGACATCTGGGATGTGCGGGAGTGGAATGCCTCATCGTGGGAGCAGATGCAGTGGAGGCGGAGGAATTGGGAATAGGGGATGGAATTATACAGAGCATTGATAACACTGCCCCTGGAATGTTGTGTGCAGATTTGGTCTCTTTATCTGAATTTGGATGCTCTGGCTCCAGAGGGAGTGGAACAAAGGTCTGCTAGACTGATTCCTGAGCTGGCAGGACTGAACTATGTGGAGAGATTGGAGATAATGGGAACTGCAGATGCTGGAAAATCCGAGATAACCTCGTCCTCACCCTCAACAACTTCTCTTTTGCTTCCTCCCACTTCCTACAGGCAAAGGGGGTCACCATGGGCACCCGCATGGGCCCAAGCTATGCCTGCCTCTTTGTAGGTTACATGGAACAGTCCCTCTTCAGCACCTACACAGGCCCCAAACCCGGTACATCTTCCTCTGTTACAGTAATGACTGTATCGGCGCCACCTCGTGCTCCCAAGTGGAGCTCGAACAGCTTTTCTGATAAAGAGTCTAGGCCAGAAACGTCAGCTTTTGTGCTCCTAAGATGCTACTTAGCCTGCTGTGTTCATCCAGCCCCACACTTTGTTATCTATGTAGAGAGATTGGATAGGTTAGAGTTAAATTAATTGGAATTTGGAAGAATGGGGAGGGGGTTTGGTAGTCTCATACAAATATATCAAATTCTAGCAGAACTCGACAGGGTAAACATAAGAAGGATGTTCCTGATGGCTGGGGAGTCCTGAACTAGGTGTCATAGTCCAAAAATAAAGGGTAGGCCAATTAGGACAGATCTGGAGAAATTTCTGCACCCAGAGAGTGGTGAGCCTGTGCAATTCTCTGCAAAAACATTGAATATTTTTAAAATGAATCAAGTATAGTTCTTGGGGATAACAGAGTCAAAGTGTATGCGGAAAAGGAAAGCAGGAACAAGGGAGCTGGAGAAATTGAGGTGCTGTGTTGTATTTTGACCACCAGTCTTCTACTCGATTAGGGCATAACACTGTGTGGCTAGTCTAAATAACTTAATTGCTCCTAAACATACAAGTGATTGAGACCCAGATACAACACAGCGTGGAGCTGGAGGCACACAGCAGGTCAGGCAGCATCAGAGGAGCAGAAAAGTTGATGTTTCGGTTCAGGTTCGGACCCCTCTTAAGATATCTTCAGATTCTGGGTGTCTGAAAAATGGTCCTGACCTGAAATGTCAACTTTCCTGTCCCTCTGATGCTGCCTGGCCTGTTGTGTTCCCTCAGCTCCACACTGTGTTATCTCTGACTCTGGCATCTGCAGTTCTTGCTACCTCTTAACGATTAAGACCCATTGCCTGCTTCTGTGCAATAATCCTACTTTTAAGTTAGTCTTCTTTTGGTTAATAGAATGTGTTGCTCAATATTTCTAAGCATACAGGAGACCAAGGTGGAAACTCTCCCTGAACTTCATTATTATTTACATGGAATCCAGAGCCACAGATACATTGCTGTATTCATTCTTGAAGTGGATGTTCCTTAAGTTCATCATAAATAGGAGCATGAATAAGCCATGTTTCCCTTTGAAAATGCTCCACCGTTAAATGAATTAATTCATGGCAGATTCCTTATTTCAACATCACTTTTTCACGGAATTGCATTTACCCTTGATTACCTCAATGTCCTGAGTCTTCAATCTCAGTTTTCAACGTGCTCAGTGACTGAGCATTTACAGCCCTCTGAGGTAATGGATTCTAAAAATTCACAAATCTTTTTGAAGAAGGGTCCAGACCCGAAATGTCAGCTTTCCTACTCCTCTGATGCTGCCTGGCCTTCGGTGTTCATCCAGCTCTGCACCTTGTTATCTCTGACTGAAGAAACCTCTCTTTATCTCAGTGTGAAATACTAATATCCTAAGACTCAAAGTCTGATGGCACTTGTGGTGCCATGGCAGTTACACTACCTCTGAGCTAGGAGGCCTGGTTTTAAGTCCAATCTGCTTCAGGGGTGTGCCATAGCATTTCTGAATAGGCTGATTAAAAGTGTCCATAATTCCAAGCTCCATCCCCTCCTGTAAGGAGCAGCAGTCTGAAGAGTCATTGAAATGAATTACTGTGCTGAGAGCTCAAGGTGGGAAAAGGTCTCAATCCCAAGTGGGTGATTTATGGAAAAAAATCTCCTCAGAGGTTAGGTTAATTGGCTTAGATCTTGAATAAGTAGTATCGTGGGTTCACAGTGCATTACACAGACAATGCCATCTCAGGCTATGATGAAGAAACATGCCTTCACTGAGGGTAGCCAACTTGAGGAATTTATTACCATGGAACCCTGTGGAGATCAGGTCTATTCAAGAAAGTCAGAACTCACAGGGCTAGTAGGAACTGTCGATGCTGGAGAATCTGAGGTAACAAGGTGTAGAGCTGGATGAACACAGCAGGCCAAGCAGCATCAGAGGAGCAGGAAAGCTGGCGTTTAGGGCCTAGACCCATTTCTGAAGAAGGGTCTAGGCCAGAAACGTCAGCTTTCCTGCTCCACTGATGCTGCTTGGCCTGCTGTGTTCATCCAGCGCTACACCTTGTTATCTCAGAAGTGACAGGGCACCAAGTTATAGTGCAGCAAATTTATTTGAATTCACAAGCTTTCAAAGGGTTGCTCCTTTGTCAGGTATGGTAGCTTTCACTGGATGAAGGAGCAAAGCTTCGAAAGTTTGTGATTCTAAATAAACCAGCTGGTCGATAACCTGGTACCATGTGACTTTTGACACCACCCCCCCGCCCCACTCCAACGCCAGCACCTCCACATCATGGCTATCCAAGAAACAGATTGGTATTTTTTTTTAACAGAGAAATGTAGTTCTCAAATTTCCTGTCTGTCTATCTCTCAATTAACACCACAAAACAAATTATCCTCCTGTTTGTAAGAGTTTGCTGTATGGAAATTAACTGTATTATTTTCAACTTTACAACAGTGATTACACGTCAAAAAAAAATCATTAGCTTTGAGAAGCAGATGTCATGAATGGCACTATATAAATGCAAATCTGCTTCTTTTTTTAACCACCAAAAATAATGACCACTTTTTCAGTAATGCCTTAACTATGGATGGAGTTACTTTCCTCATCATTGTTACAGTCCCATACTCCAAGTACAATACCTCATGTTTATAATTGCCATTAATCTTTATGGAAAAAGTACACTCTGTACTGGGGAATGTAATGCATTCAATTGCCTTTGAAATCTCTACTTTGTTCGTAATTGCTTCATGTGTTTTTAATTTGAGGAGATGGAACAGTGGCCAATATGAAACCAGCTTCTGTACTCAAGATGTTTTAGTCAGCGATTGTAATGTCTTTTTATTTTCGCGTTGGTACTCCAGTTTCCTCAACTTCTGAAGTTCCAGAGGTGCAGTGAGCCTAATTTGGGGTCCAAATTGTGATAGTTTTTTATTCTAAAGAGCAAAGCCTGGCCAAATTGACTATTCTGCCAGTGTTTGGCAGATCTACCAAATCAATTTTTGTACGCAAGCAGTTCAGGTTGGATTTCCTTGAAACTATGAAAATGATTGATAGGGCAAAATGTAAAAAAAAATGCTTTTACGAACATAGGATTCCAGAATACAAAGGCACATGCAGAATTCAGGAATAAATCCAATACTTACTTCAGGCAAAATGAGTTTATTCAAAGTTGTGGTTCTCAATGCCCAAGGGGAATTGCAGGTAGATAGGGCGTTGGAGAAAGCATTTGGCATGTTTGCCTTAATTGGTCAGTGTATTGAGTATAGGAGTTGGGAGCGTTATGTTGCAGCTGTACAGGACATTGGTTAGGCCACTTTTGGAATACTGTGTGCAGTTCAGGTCTACCTGCTTTGGGAAGGATGTTATGAAACTTGAAAAGGTTCAGAAAGGGATTACGACAATGTTGCTAGAGTTGGAGGGCTTGAGCTACAGGGAGAGGCTGAACAGGCTGGGACTATTTTCCTTGGAGTGGTGGAGGCTGGGATTATTTTCCTTGGAGTGGTGGAGGCTTAACACATATGGAGTATTGCGTACAGTTCTGGACCCCGTATCTCAGGAAGGATGTACTGGTCCTGGAGCAGGTTCAGAGGATGTTCATGAGAATGGCCCCAGGAATGGAAAGCTTAACGTATGAGGAATGTTTGAGGACTCTGGAACTGTACTTTTTGGAGTTTACAAAGATGAGGGGATATCTAACTGAAACTTTCAAAATACTGAATGGCCTGAACAAAGTGGATGTTGGGAAGATCTTCCATTGGTAGGATAGTCTAGGACCCGACGGCACAGCCTTAGAGTAAAGGGAAGATCTTCTGGAATGGAGATAAGGAGAAACTTCTTCAGTCAGAGAGTGATGAATCTATGGAATTCACTGCCACAGAAGGCTGTGGTGGCCAGGTCATTGAGTACATCTAAGACTGAGATAGATAGGTGCTTGATTATCAAGGAAATCAAGGGTTATGGGGAAAAAGCAGGAGAATGGGGTTGAAGAACTTATCAGCTATTATTGAATGGCAGAGCAGACTCGATGGGCTGAATGGCCTAATTTCTGCTCCTCAGTCTTATGGCTTTATGGGTGGCCTTATAGAGGTTTATGAAATCATGAGGGGCAGGGATAGAGCGAATAGCTAAGGTCTTTTCCCTGGGGTGGGAGAGTCCAAAACTAAATAGTGTAAGTTTAATATGAGAGGGGAAAGATTTAAGAGGGACCTAAGGGGCAACTTGTTTACACAGAGGGTGGTATATGTATGGAATAAGCTTCCAAAGGAAGGCTGGCTCAAATTCCAACATTTAAGAGGCATCTGGGTGGGTACAAGAATGGGAAGAGTTTAGTGGGATATGAGCAAATACTGGTAAATGGGATTAGGTTGCTTTAGGATTTCTGATTGACATGTAAGAGTTGGACCAAAGGGTCCGTTTCCCTGCTGATTAACTCTGAGGAATAATTGAATGATTGGCATCTTAAAAGGAAGCTTGTTAAATGCAGGGCAGATACATAGGCTGCTAAGGGCTAAATGAAATAGGATGAACAGATTCTAGTACGATTCATACACACTAGAATGGAACACTGTAGCCAAATGATCTATTTCTGAGCTGTGGAATCTGTCAGCTGATGATTCAGAGATGTAGCACTCAATGGCACGTGGGTGACAATCATGTTCAACATCACCGAATTACAGGAATGCCACAGTGCAGAAGGAGGCTATTTGGTCCATCACTCTGATTATCCAGCTCTATTATCCAGTGTCAATATCCTGTCTTCTCCCCACATCTCTGCACACTATTTCCGACCCAAATAACCATTCAGTGCCCCTTTTGAATGCCTCAATTGAACCTACATCCTCCAGGCAGTGCATTCTAATGCATTTGAAGGGAAATGATGCATGCAATAGTTGTTCTGGTCCTGTATGATATATGGTACACTATAATCCAAACATGCAAAATGTTGGACTTCTGCAGTGCCATTTAGAGCTCAGCTTGGGTCTGAGCAAAGCAATCAAGATAGATCCTCCAATGCAGTACAGAGGGAGTCCTGCACTGTCAGAATTGCCAGGTTTCAAATAAGGTTTCAAGTAGTGTCTGCGTGGATAGCTATTAAAAAACTCACATCACTATTTCAAAAAAAGGAGGAGATTTAATCTTAACTTCCTGGCCAATACTTATTCCAATAGCTACATCATAAAAAGCAGAATAACTGATCATTATCGCATTGCAATCTATGAAAATTTACTGTGAACAAATTAGCTGCAGCATTTCCTCCAATGGTGGCTGTACTTCAAAAGTACTACATTGGCTGTCAAGCATTTTGACACAGCCGATGGCCATGAAAAGCACTATATAAATGCAAGTTTTTCCTTCATCCAGCACTCTAGCCTGAATTGTTCCTTAAACGCACACAGAGCACAAGCCTCCAGCCAGACCTCAACCTTCTTTGAGGAAGGTCATTGATTTCCTAGAGGTTATTCACTGTGAAGGGAGGTCTTGAGGGCAATGGATAATGTCTATGGCTCTTAGCCAGAAGCCCTGTGTTTGAGATCATGTTCCACTCCAGGACCTCTTGGCTACAGAAGATGTGTTCATGACAGAGCCAAATAAGTTTGTTATCAAAATGCAAATTCCATTCAGCATGCCTCTAAGAGCAGGAGACTCTCTCCTGCACAACACTGTCCACATGGATTTTAGTAAAGTTTTTGGCAAGGTTCCGTATGGTGGGCTAAATAGTAAAGTTAGGTCATTTTGGATTCAGTGTGAGCATGCCAATTGGATACAAAATTGGCTTAACAGTAGGAGACAGAGGTTTATGGTGGTTGGTTGTTTTTGAGACTGGAGACCACATGTTCCACACAGATCAGTGCTGGGTTCACTTTTGTTTGACATTTATACAAAAAATTTGGATGAGAATTTAGGAGGCATGATTAGTAAGTTTGTCCATGACACCAAAATTGATGGTATACTGGACAGTGAAGAAGGTTAACTAAGATTATGGTGGGATCTTGATCAATTGGTCCAATGGGCTCAGGAATGGCAGATGGTGTTAATTTGGATAAATGCGGGGTGTTGCATTTTGATAAGATGAACAAGTGTAGGATTTACGCAGTTAATGTAGGTCCCTGGAGAGTGTTATTGGGCAGAGAGACTGAGCAGTTCAGGTACATAGATCTTTTAAAGTTGTGATGTAAGTAGACAGAGTGGTTAAGAAAGTGTTTGGCACATTTGCCTTCATTGGTCAGACCATTGAGTGTTAAGATGTCTTGTGGCAGTTGTACGGGATTTTGATGAGGCTACTTTTGGAATATTGGGTACATTACATTTCTGGTCACCCTGCTACAGGAAGCATGTTATTAAGACGTTTTGTCACTTTTTTTTTATTTGAAAAAATATACTTTATTCATAGAATGTACAAAAAATAAAACATTTATACACCTACCCAGTCATGCAAGCCACTCCAGGTTACCCGGGGGGTACGTACACCAACTAAAGGGAAAAAAAAACAAAACAGAGAAAAAAAAACAAAGCAAAGAAGCCGCCCCGGCAGTCGTCACCCCGCACAGTCCCAGTTGGCCCCCTGACCAGTTGGGGAAGGCGCCAGCTGGGCCCAGTTACCAGATAGGATTCTTTTCCCTTTTCTGGACGAGGGGGCTCATACGGTGGTCTTTCCCCACCGCGCCTTGGCAGCGGCTGCCCCAAGCTTTAGCGCGTCCCTCAGCACGTAGCCCTGGACCTTGGAGTGCGCCAGTCTGCAACACTCGGTCGGGGTCAGTTCTTTCAGCTGGCAGACCAGCAAGTTGCGGGCAGACCAAAGAGCGTCTTTCACCGCATTGATGGTCCTCCAGGCACAGTTGATGTTGGTCTCGGTGTGCGTCCCCGGAAACAGCCCGTAGAGCACGGAGTCCCGCGTCACGGAGCTGCTCGGGACGAACCTCGACAAATACCACTGCATCCCCCTCCAGACCTCCTGCGCATAGGCACACTCCAGAAGGAAGTGATCAACAGTCTCGTCCCCCCCGCAGCCACCTCGAGGGCAGCGTGCGGTGGTGCAGAGATTCCGGGCATGCATAAAGGATCTCACTGGCAGAGCCCCTCTCACCGCCAGCCAAGCAATGTCCTTGTGCTTGTTTGAAAGTTCTGGCGATGAGGCATTCTGCCAAACGACTTTGGCAGTCTGCGTGGGGAACCACACGACGGGATTCACCCTCTCCTTTTCCCGAAGGGTCCTGAGGATACTATGTGCTGACATAGGCCTGACGGCCTTGTGGTCAAAGGTGTTTCCTTTCAAAAATTTCTCCACGAAGGACAGGTGGTACGGAACGGTCCAACTACTCGGAGTGTTCCGCGGCAACGAGGCCAGGCCCATCCTTCGCAACACCGGGGACAGGTAGAACCTCAGTAAGTAGTGACACTTGGTGTTTGCGTACTGAGGATCTACGCACAGCTTGATGCAGCCACACACAAAGGTAGCCGTCAGGGCGAGGGTGGCGTTCGGTACGCCCTTTCCCCCATTTCCCAGGTCTTTGTACATGGTATCTCTGCGGACCCGGTCCATCCTCGACCCCCAAATGAAGTGGAAGATGGCCCGGGTGACCGCAGCGGCGCAGGTCCAGGTAATAGGCCAGGCCTGCGCCACATACAACAGTACCGAAAGCCCCTCGCACCTGACAACCAGGTTCTTACCCGCGATGGAGAGGGACCGGAGCGTCCACCTGCCCAGCTTCTGCTTAAATTTGGAGATATGCTCCTCCCAAGTCTTAGTGCATGCCCCAGCTCCACCAAACCAAACACCCAGCACCTTCAGGTAGTCTGTCCTGACGGTGAAGGGGATGAAGGAGCGGTCGTCCCAGTTCCCGAAGAACATGATCTCGCTCTTACCCCTATTGACTTTGGCACCCGAGGCCAGTTCAAACTGGCCGCAGATGTCCAACAGCCTACTCACCGACCGACGATCGGTGCAGAAGACGGCGACATCATCCATGTACAGGGAGGTCTTGACCTGAAGGCCTCCGCTGCCTGGGATAGTCACGCCCCTCAGGCTCACGTCCTTCCTGATGGAGGCGGCGAAGGGCTCCACACAGCACACGAACAAGGCAGGAGAGAGCGGGCAGCCCTGCCTGACTCCAGACCTAACAGGAAAACTGTCTGATTCCCACCCGTTGATCGAGACTGCGCTAACGATGTTGGCGTAGAGCAGCCGGATCCAATTGCGGATGCCCTCCCCGAACCCCAATTTGGAGAGGACGTCCCTCATGTAAGCATGAGAGACCCTGTCGAAGGCCTTCACCTGGTCCAGGCTGACGAGGCAGGTGTCCACCCGCCTGTCCTGTACGTAGGCGATCGTATCCCTGATGAGCGCGAGGCTCTCAGCGATCTTCCTGCCCGGCACAGCACAGGTTTGGTCAGGGTGAATCACCGACTCCAGGACAGACCTGACCCGGTTGGCAATGACCTTGGCCAGGATTTTGTAGTCCACGTTCAAAAGTGAAATGGGACGCCAATTCTTAATTTCTTCCCTCTCCCCCTTCCTCTTGTAAATGAGGGAGATGATGCCCTTCCTCATGGACTTGCACATTTCCCCTGCCCGAAGCGCACTATCGTACACCTCCAGCAGGTCCTGGCCGACCAGGCCCTACAGAGCAGAATACAGCTCGACCGGTAAGCCGTCACTTCCGGGAGTCCTATTCCTCTGCAAGGACTTGAGGGCTCTGGCCAGCTCGTCCAGGGATATCGACCGGCCCAGCCACTCCCTCGTGCCGTCGTCTAAGACCTCCGTGATAGACGACAGGAACGACTCGGAGGCCGTGCTGTCCGTGGGCTTCATGCCGTACAGTCCGGCATAGAAGGATCTGCTGATCCTCAAAACGTCGGGCCGAGACGACGTCACCGAGCCGTCGTCCTCCTTCAGCCGGCTAAGCACAGAGCTCTCTTTGTGCACCTTCTGAAAGAAGAAACGCGAGCACGTCTCGTCCTGCTCCACGGAGCGGACCCTGGACCGGAAGATTATCCTGGAGGCCTCCGTGGCGAAGAGCGAGGCTTGCTGGCCCCTCACCTCGCGGAGGTCCTCCGTGACATCGACCCCCATCAACTGCAGAAGGAGCAGGTTCTGCACCCTTTTCTGGAGTCGCGACAGCTTTCCCCGCCTCTCTCTTGCCTTCTGAACACCCTTGAGGACAAAGAACCTCTTGATGTTCTCCTTCACCGTCTCCCACCAGTCGCCTGGAGACTCAAAGAGGGATTTCACGGTTCTCCAACCGGTGTACTCCCTCTTAAGCTCCTCGACGTTCTCTGGGGTCAACAGAGTCGTGTTGAGCTTCCACGTCCCCTTGCCGGCCGGCTGGTCGTCCTGTAAGTGACAGTCGGCCAACAGGAGGCAGTGGTCAGAGAAGAACACCGGCTCGACACCAGTGGATCTGACCGAGAACGTCCGTGACACAAACAGGAAGTCTATCCTTGAGCGGATAGACCCGTCTGGCCGCGACCAGGTGTACCTCTGCTGCGCTCCGTCTGCAGGGGTGCTGAAGACATCGAGCAGCTTGGCGTCCTTCACCGTGCCCATCAGGAATCTGGACGTGACGTCCAGTTGAATCCCCCCACCCGCTGTCCCCACGCCGGATCTTCCATCTGCATCAATGATGCAGTTGAAGTCTCCGCCTCGGATGACCGGCCTGGACGTAGCCAGCAGGGGTGGAAGCCGCTGCAGGATGTCCAACCGCTCACTCCGTACCACTGGGGCGTACACGTTGATCAGCCTCAGGGGAGCATTCCTGTAGGTGATGTCAGCCACTAGGAGGCGCCCCCCCACCACCTCCTGAACTTGAGAGATGGTGAAGTTGCGCCCCTGCAGCAGAATAGCCAGGCCCGAGGAGCGACAGTCGCTACCCCCCGACCAGATCGAAGGCCCACAGGTCCAGGCGCCGGACCATTTCCCGTACCTGCCGAGGTGCGGTATCCCGCACTCCTGCGGAAACAGGAGGTCCGCCTTGATGGTGGTCAGGTAGGCCAACGTGGACACACATCTTGCGGTTGACTTGACGCTGCGCACATTAATGCTCGCAATTCGTACCCCCATTGTGGGCAGTGACCGCAGTACCCTCCCCAAGTCCAAGGTCCAGCCCCTCCATCTGTCCCTTCATGCCCATTGCCCGGGCTAACTGCTGGACGCTCTCTGGGCTCAGGAAACCTTCTGTGCTGCCTTCCGGGTGGCATCCCCCCGCCAGGGGTGCGGAGGCAGGAGGGTCCGGCTCCGGATCAGGCTGGGGACGTGCTGTTTCCTCCTTCCCGCCTGGAAGTTCCGGGGGGCCCTCCAGTGCTCCAGCGGCACTTGACTGGGTGTCGGAGTGAGCCTCAGGACGCCTCCCGTCACCTGGAAGCGGGGTGCTGCTTTCCTTCCCCCTCGAGACCTTTAACTTCTGCTTCGGGTGGGCCCTCTCCGAATCCTCCTCGTCAGAGGAGCTCTTATAGCCCCCCTGTAGCTGCCTCTTCCCTCCTGATTGTTGCGGTTCCTGGGCCCGTCGACGCACCTTCCTCCTCGCTTTCCGGACTGTTGTCCACTCCCCTGGGTTGCCTGCCGCCGCCTCCATTGGCTCCGGGTTGTTGGGGGGGATCGAAGCCTGCAGGGGTGCTTTGCTGGCCTCGGGCCCATCCTGCAGGGCTGGGCCCTCCTGCACGGCCTGGCCCTCCTGCACATTAGTGGGGTCCTTGCTGGGCCCTGGTGCCTTCCTCTCCTCCGGGGGGGCTGGCCCCGCATTTCCCCTGCCAGCGACCTGGGCGTAGGTGGTACCCCGCCGCGGGCATGCCCTATAGAAGTGGCCCGCTTCCCCGCAAAGGTTGCAGCTTCTCTCTCGTGGGCAATCCTTTGCAAGGTGTCCCTCCTCCCTGCAGTTCCTGCAGATGGTGGCTTTGCAGTCGGCCGCCATGTGACCTGACCTACCACAGGCATGGCAGACTTTAGGTTGCCCTGCATAGGTCAGGTAGCCCCTGCTCCCGCCGATCGCGAAACTGGACGGTGGGTGTGCGACATTCCCGTCTGCGCCCATCCTCAGTGTCACCTTGACCTGCCTCTTACTTGTCCAGATGCCAAAGGGGTCCACCATGTCAGTTAGGTCCCCTTCCACCTTCACATACCTTCCGAGGAAGGTCAGGACATCAACTGCTGGCACATGCGGGTTGTACATGTGTACAGTCACCATACGGCTCCTCTGCGCTGGCATCACAAACAGTGGGACAGCGGTCAATACAGAGAGGGGGCCCTCACCTCCTTTCTCCTTGAAAACCTCCAGGAAGCGCTCGCAAAGCTTGGCACTCCTGAAGGTCACGTAGTAAAAACCCCCTCCGGGGAAATCCTGCAGGCAGTAAATGTCCGCAGCAGCAAACTCACAACAGTCCAACAGGACCCTCTTCACGAAGAAGGTGTGGTCCACAGGTGCACCTTCATCCACCTTCTTTACAGAAACACGGATGGTGTTCCGGACCCCCTGACCTGGGGCACGAGCACTTGCCGCAGCCATCGTTGCAGATTGGCTGCTCCCCTGAACCAGCGTTAGGCCGAAGCCAGCATTAAGATCCACTGGTCGCAAGGGCGCACAGCCAACCCGACGTCCTCCTTTCACCTCCAAGACAGCACTCTCGTCCTCTCAGTCCACAAGAGAGTGGGTCTTTATTGTGTTTGAGATGTAAGCTGGTTCACTGAGCTGTAAGGTTTGTCCCCAGATGTTTTGTCACCATTCTAGGTAACATCAACAGTGAGGCTCCAATGAAGCGCTGGTGTTATGTCCCGCTTTCTATTTATCTGGTTAGGTTTCCTTGGGTTGGTGATGTCATTTCCTCCGTTGGTGATGTCATTTCCTGTTCTTTTTCTCAGGGGATGGTAGATTGGCACATGACCCACTATCACTCGTATCCTTACATACAGATGAGGAAGGACACCACTTTGATTGGGACAACACATCCATCCTAGGACAAGCCAAACAGAGACATGCACGAGGATTCCTAGAAGCATGGTATTCCAACCAGAACTCCATCAACAACCACATTGATTTGGAGCCAATCTACCATCCCCTGAGAAAAAGAACAGGAAATGACATCACCAACGCAGGAAATTACATCACCAACCCAAGGAAACCTAACCAGATAAATAGAAAGCGGGACATAACACCAGCGCTTCGTTGGAGGCTCACTGATGATGTTACCTAGAATGGTGACAAAACATCTGGGGACAAACCTTCCAGCTCAGTGAACCAGCTCACATCTCGAACACAATAAAGACCCACTCTCTTGTGGACTGAGAGGACGAGAGTGCAGTCTTGGAGGTGAAAGGAGGATGTCGGGTTGGCTGTGCACCCTTGCGACCAGTGGATCTTAATGCTGGCTTCGGCCTAACGCTGGTTCAGGGGAGCAGCCAACCTGCAACGATGGCTGCGGCAAGTGCTCGTGCCCCAGGTCAGGGGGTCCGGAACACCATCCGTGTTTCTGTAAAGAAGGTGGATGAAGGTGCACCTGTGGACCGCACCTTCTTCGTGAAGAAGGTCCTGTTGGACTGTTGTGGGTTTGCTGCTGCGGACATTTACTGCCTGCAGGATTTCCCCGGAGGAGGTTTTTACGATGTGACCTTCCGGAGTGCCAAGCTTTGCGAGCGCTTCCTGGAGGTTTTCAAGGAGAAAGGAGGTGAGGGCCCCCTCTCTGTATTGACCGCTGTCCCGCTGTTTGTGATGCCAGCGCAGAGGAGCCGTATGGTGACTGTACACATGTACAACCCGCATGTGCCAGCAGTTGATGTCCTGACCTTCCTTGGAAGGTATGTGAAGGTGGAAGGGGACCTAACTGACATCATGGACCCCTTTGGTATCTGGACGAGTAAGAGGCAGGTCAAGGTGATGCTGAGGATGGGCGGACGGGAATGTCGCACACCCACCGTCCAGCTTCGCGATCGGCGGGAGCAGGGGCTACCTGACCTATGCAGGGCAACCTAAAGTCTGCCATGCCTGTGGTAGGTCAGGTCACATGGCGGCCGACTGCAAAGCCACCATCTGCAGGGGGGAGGGGCACCTTGCAAAGGATTGCCCACGAGAGAGAAGCTGCAACCTTTGCGGGGAAGCGGGCCACTTCTATAGGGCATGGCCGCAGCGGGGTGCCACCTACGCCCAGGTCGCCGGCAGGGGAAATGCGGGGCCAGCCCCCCCGGAGGAGAGGAAGGCACCAGGGCCCAGCAAGGACCCCACTAATGTGCAGGAGGGCCAGGCCGTGCAGGAGGGCCCAGCCCTGCAGGATGGGCCCGAAGACAGCAAAGCACCCCTGCAGGCTTCGATCCCCCCCGACAACCCGGAGCCAATGGAGGCGGCGACAGGCGACCCAGGGGAGTGGACAACAGTCCGGAAAGCGAGGAGGAAGGTGCGTCGACGGGCCCAGGAACCGCAACAATCAGGAGGGAAGAGGCAGCTACAGGGGGGCTATAAGAGCTCCTCTGACGAGGAGGATTCGGAGAGGGCCCACCCGAAGCAGAAGTTAAAGGTCTCGAGGGGGAAGGAAAGCAGCACCCCGCTTCCAGGCGATGGGAGGCGTCCTGAGGCTCACTCCAACACCCAGTCAAGTGCCACTGGAGCACTGGAGGGCCCCCCGGAACTTCCAGGCGGGAAGGAGGAAACAGCACGTCCCCAGCCTGATCCGGAGCCGGGCCCTCCTGCCTCCGGACCCCTGACGGGGGGATGCCACCCGGAAGGCAGCACAGATGGTTTCCTGAGCCCAGAGAGCGTCCAGCAGTTAGCCCGGGCAATGGGCATGAAGGGACAGATGGAGGGGCTGGACCTTGGACTTGGGGAGGGTACTGCGGTCACTGCCCACAATGGGGGTACGAGTTGCGAGCATTAATGTGCGCAGCGTCAAGTCAACCGCGAGATGTGTGTCCACGTTGGCCTACCTGACCACCATCAAGGCGGACCTCCTGTTTCTGCAGGAGTGCGGGATACCGCACCTCGGCAGGTACGGGAAATGGTCCAGCGCCTGGACCTGTGGGCCTTCGATCTGGTCGGGGGGTAACGACTGTCGCTCCTCGGGCCTGGCTATTCTGCTGCGGGGGCGCAACTTCACCATCTCTCAAGTTCAGGAGGTGGTGGGGGGGCGCCTCCTAGTGGCTGACATCACCTATAAGAATGCTCCCCTGAGGCTGATCAACGTGTACGCCCCAGCGATACGGAGTGAGCGGTTGGCCGTCCTGCAGCGGCTTCCACCCCTGCTGGCCACGTCCAGGCCGGTCATCCTAGGCGGAGACTTCAACTGCATCATTGATGCAGATGGAAGATCCGGCGTGGGGACAGCGGGTGGGGGGATTCAACTGGACGTCACGTCCAGATTCCTGATGGGCACGGTGAACGACGCCAAGCTGCTCGACATCTTCAGCACCCCTGCAGACGGAGCGCAGCGGAGGTACACCTGGTCGCGGCCACACGGGTCTATCCGCTCAAGGATAGACTTCCTGTTTGTGTCACGGACGTTCTCGGTCAGGTCAACCGGTGTCGAGCCGGTGTTCTTCTCTGACCACTGCCTCCTGTTGGCCGACTGTCACTTACAGGACGACCAGCCGGCCGGCAAGGGGACGTGGAAGCTCAACACGACTCTGTTGACCCCAGAGAACGTCGAGGAGCTTAAGAGGGAGTACACCGGTTGGAGAACCGTGAAACCCCTCTTTGAGTCTCCAGGCGACTGGTGGGAGACGGTGAAGGAGAACATCAAGAGGTTCTTTGTCCTCAAGGGTGTTCAGAAGGCAAGAGAGAGGCGGGGAAAGCTGTCGCGACTCCAGAAAAGGGTGCAGAACCTGCTCCTTCTGCAGTCGATGGGGGTCGATGTCACGGAGGACCTCCGCGAGGTGATGGGCCAGCAAGCCTCGCTCTTCGCCGCGGAGGCCTCCAGGATAATCTTCCGGTCCAGGGTCCGCTCCATGGAGCAGGACGAGACGTGCTCGCGTTTCTTCTTTCAGAAGGCGCACAAAGAGAGCTCTGTGCTTAGCCGGCTGAAGGAGGACGACGGTTGGTGACGTCGTCTCGGCCCGACGTTTTGAGGATCAGCAGATCCTTCTATGCCGGACTGTACGACACGAAGCCCACGGACAGCACGGCCTCCGAGTCGTTCCTGTCGTCTATCACGGAGGTCTTAGACGACGGCACGAGGGAGTGGCTGGACCGGCCGATATCCCTGGACGAGCTGGCCAGAGCCCTCAAGTCCTTGCAGAGGAATAGGACTCCTGGAAGTGATGGCTTACCGGTCGAGCTGTATTCTGCTCTGTGGGGCCTGGCCGGCCAGGACCTGCTGGAGGTGTACGATAGTGCGCTTCGGGCAGGGGAAATGTGCAAGTCCATGAGGAAGGGCATCATCACCCTCATTTACAAGAGGAAGGGGGAGAGGGAAGAAATTAAGAATTGGCGTCCCATTTCACTTTTGAACGTGGATTACAAAATCCTGGCCAAGGTCATTGCCAACCGGGTCAGGTCTGTCCTGGAGTCGGTGATTCACCCTGACCAAACCTGTGCTGTGCCGGGCAGGAAGATCGCTGAGAGCCTCGCGCTCATCAGGGATACGATCGCCTACGTACAGGACAGGCGGGTGGACACCTGCCTCGTCAGCCTGGACCAGGAGAAGGCCTTCGACAGGGTCTCTCATGCTTACATGAGGGACGTCCTCTCCAAATTGGGGTTCGGGGAGGGCATCCGCAATTGGATCCGGCTGCTCTACGCCAACATCGTTAGCGCAGTCTCGATCAACGGGTGGGAATCAGACAGTTTTCCTGTTAGGTCTGGAGTCAGGCAGGGCTGCCCGCTCTCTCCTGCCTTGTTCGTGTGCTGTGTGGAGCCCTTCGCCGCCTCCATCAGGAAGGACGTGAGCCTGAGGGGCGTGACTATCCCAGGCAGCGGAGGCCTTCAGGTCAAGACCTCCCTGTACATGGATGATGTCGCCGTCTTCTGCACCGATCGTCGGTCGGTGAGTAGGCTGTTGGACATCTGCGGCCAGTTTGAACTGGCCTCGGGTGCCAAAGTCAATAGCGGTAAGAGCGAGGTCATGTTCTTCGGGAACTGGGACGACCGCTCCTTCATCCCCTTCAGCGTCAGGACAGACTACCTGAAGGTGCTGGGTGTTTGGTTTGGTGGAGCTGGGGCATGCACTAAGACTTGGGAGGAGCGTATCTCCAAATTTAAGCAGAAGCTGGGCAGGTGGACGCTCCGGTCCCTCTCCATCGCGGGTAAGAACCTGGTTGTCAGGTGCGAGGGGCTTTCGGTACTGTTGTATGTGGCGCAGGCCTGGCCTATTACCTGGACCTGCGCCGCTGCGGTCACCCGGGCCATCTTCCACTTCATTTGGGGGTCGAGGATGGACCGGGTCCGCAGAGATACCATGTACAAAGACCTGGGAAATGGGGGAAAGGGCGTACCGAACGCCACCCTCGCCCTGACGGCTACCTTTGTGTGTGGCTGCATCAAGCTGTGCGTAGATCCTCAGTACGCAAACACCAAGTGTCACTACTTACTGAGGTTCTATCTGTCCCCGGTGTTGCGAAGGATGGGCCTGGCCTCGTTGCCGCGGAACGCTCCGAGTAGTTGGACCGTTCCGTACCACCTGTCCTTCGTGGAGAAATTTTTGAAAGGAAACACCTTTGACCACAAGGCCGTCAGGCAGTGGTCAGCACGTAGTATCCTCAGGATCCTTCGGGAAAAGGAGAGGGTGGATCCCATCGTGTGGTTCCCCATGCAGACTGCCAAAGTCATTTGGCAGAATGCCTCATCGCCAGAACTTTCAAACAAGCACAAGGACGTTGCTTGGCTGGCGGTGAGAGGGGCTCTGCCAGTGAGATCCTTTATGCATGCCCGGAATCTCTGCACCACCGCACGCTGCCCTCGAGGTGGCTGCGGGGGGGACGAGACTGTCGATCACCTCCTTCTGGAGTGTGCCTATGCGCAGGAGGTCTGGAGGGGGATGCAGTGGTATTTGTCGAGGTTCGTCCCGAGCAGCTCCGTGACGCGGGACTCCGTGCTCTACGGGCTGTTTCCGGGGACGCACACCGAGACCAACATCAACTGCGCCTGGAGGACCATCAATGCGGTGAAAGACGCTCTTTGGTCTGCCCGCAACTTGCTGGTCTGCCAGCTGAAAGAACTGACCCCGACCGAGTGTTGCAGACTGGCGCACTCCAAGGTCCAGGGCTACGTGCTGAGGGACGTGCTAAAGCTTGGGGCAGCCGCCGCCAAGGCGCGGTGGGGAAAGACCACCGTATGAGCCCCCTCGCCCAGGAAAGGGAAAAGAATCCTATCTGGTAACTGGGCCCAGCTGGCGCCTTCCCCAACTGGTCAGGGGGCCAACTGGGACTGTGCGGGGTGACGACTGCCGGGGCGGCTTCTTTGCTTTGTTTTTTTTTCCTTTAGTTGGTGTACGTACCCCCGGGTAACCCGGAGTGGCTTGCATGACTGGGTAGGTGTATAAATGTTTTATTTTTTGTACATTCTATGAATAAAGTATATATTTTCAAATAAAAAAAAAAGGTGATGAAACGTCTGAAAACTAACCTTCCAGCTCAGCGAGCAAACTCACATCCAGAACCTCAACCTGAGCTACAAATCTTCTCAAAACCCGCTAGCATGTTATTAAATTGGAGCGGGTGCAGGAAAGATTACAAAGGATGTTATTGGGACTAGGCAATTTGAATTATAAGGAGAGGCTGGATAAGTTGGGATTTTTTCACTGGAGTTTAGGAGATTGAGGGGTGACCTTGTAGAGATTTATAAAATCATGAGAGGCATAGTTAAGATAAGGAGCAAAGGTCTTTTTCACGAGGGTGGGGGATGTCAGAACTTGGGGGGCATATTTGTAAAGTGAGGTTTGAAAAATTTAAAAGGACCCGGTGGGTAACATTTTCACACAAGCAGTTGATTTGTATGTGGAATGAATTGTTGGAGGAAGTGTTCAATGCAGGTACAGTATTAACGTTTAACAACATTCGGATAAGTACGTATATATAAAAGTGGTTTAGAGGGACATGGGCCAAATGCAGGCAAATGGGTCTAGTCTGGTTTGGGAAACTTAGTTGGCTTGGTGAGTTGGACCGAAGGGGCTGTTTTTCTGTCGAATGGTTCTATGACTCTATAACCCGACCATCTGGTGTCTATAGAGCAGTGTCCACATATTTTAAAAAATCCACATGTGGGGTCTTGGCACTGGCTGTACTCTGTGGCAAATGTTTTCATCATTTTAAGAGGCTAAGAGAAGTCAGTTTGTTTTGGCTGTTGCTTTTCTACAGTTGTCTTAATCATGTCAAAGTCAGCAGGGTGTGGCACGTTCTCAGAGATGTTTTGCCAACTTGAAGGCTTGTGCCTAAAACCAGTTGCTGCAGGCATCAGTCTAACAGTAGCTACTCTGCTTGTAATACAGCATTACTGAGAGAACAAGTAGAGGTTACACAGAGTGGAATAGCCTGCTAGAAGAAGGATGAGAATGGAAAATCAGCTTCTGAACTTGTGGGCATAACATGGTGTTGCAGGAACAATTTCTGAACTGAACCTTAACATGAGCGAGGTATCTACACATCCATAAAGATCCTTGCTAAAAGCCTGCCTCCTCATGTAGCCACAACTGTGACCTCACAGCAGGGTATGGGTGACATTGCAGTGGTTGTAAGTTAATCATGGCTATGAACTCTTCTATATTTGACTTCTGGTTGAGTTTATTACAATATAACCTTATTTTCCTGTCAGGTGAGGTAGTCATGGCAAATGATCAATGATGGGTTCCTCTAAGAAATTGAAGTGCATTTATTGAGTGGCAAATTGCAACTAACTCTTGAAAGGTCATTATTTTTCAAGAGTGTTCAATTACCACTGCGTCATATCCTCAAAGATCTTTGCTGACTCCATACACTATTACTGATTGCTTTTCAATAAAAAAAACTCATAGTTCTAAAACACGACGTAGGCAAATTCTATAGGTGAATCTATTCATAGAGTAATAGAGTGATACAGTATGGAAACAGGCCCCTCAGCCCACACTGGTCCATGCTGTCTATGGTGCCCACTCAACTAGTTCAAATTGCCCGCATTTGGTCCATATCCCTTTAAACCCTTCTCATCAATGTACCTATCCAAATTTTTTTTTTAAATGTTGCTATTCTACCTGCCTCAGCCACTTTCTCTGGCAGCTCATTCTATCCATGCACCACTCTCTGTGTGAAGAAGTTCTCCCTCAGGTCCTTCTTAATCTATCCCCTCTCACTTTAAACCTATGCCCTCTAGTTTTCAATGCTCCATCCCTGGGGAAACGACTGTACACATTCGTCCTATTTATGCTCCTCATGATTTTATATGGGCCAATAAAGTCACCTGTCGTTCTTCTACAATCCAAGGAATAAAGTCCTATCCTGGCCAACCTCTCCCTATAACTCAGGCCTACCGGTCCTGGCAACATCCTCATAAATCTTCTTTGCTCACTTTCCAGTTTAACTATGTTTTTCCTACAACAGGGTGATCGAAACTGTGCTCCAAATACGGCCTCACCAACAACTTATACAACTGTAACATAATGTCCCAACTCCTATACTCAATGCCTCGAACGATGAAGGCCAGCATGCTAGGTCCTTCTGTTCCACAACACTCCTCAGGACCTTACCATTTACTGTATAAGTCTTACCTTGGTTTGACTTTCCAAAGTGGAACACCTCACACTTATCTACACTGAATTGTATTTGCCAATCCTCAGCTCACTTCCCCACCTAATCAAGATCCTTCTGTAATTTTTGATAACCTTCTTCGCTATCAACGATACCTTCTAATTTTGTATCATCCTCAAATTCACTTGTAATCATGCCTTGTAAATTCACATCCAGATCATTTGTGTACATCACAAATGACAAAGGTCCCAGCACCGATCCCTGTGGTACACCACTAGGCACAGGCCTCCAGTCTGAGAAGCAACCTTCAACCATTACTCTCTGCTGCCTACCATTAAGCCAATTTTGAATCCAATTGGCTTGCTCTCCCTGGATTCCATGTAACCTAACCTTCATGAGTAGCCTACCATGCAGAACCTTTCAAAGGCCTTATTAAAATCCATTTAGGTAACTGCCCTACCCTTATCTATCCTCTTGATTACCTCTTCAAAAGGCTCTGGCAGATTTGTCAGACATGGCTTCCTGCAGACAAATTCATGCTGACTATCCCGAATCAGATCTTGACTATCCAAACTTTGTTGATCCTGTCCCTCAGTATCCTCTCCAATAACTTGCCTACCACTGATGTTAGGCTAAAGGGCCTATAGTTCCCTGGCTTGTCTTTGCTGCCTTTCTCAGACCATGGAACAACATTAACCACCTTTGGAACTTCACCAGTGGCTAAAGACGAAGCAAAATTCTCCTCAAGGGCCTCTGTAATTTCTTCCCTAGCCTCTTAGAACCTCTGAGGATGGACTTGGTCAGGCCTGAGGGATTTATCCACCTGAGTGCACTTTAAGGCTCCAAACACCTCCTCTCTGGTAACGTGTACGTGGTCCAAAATATCCCCACTTGTTTCCCTTATTTCCTTAGCATTCATGGTTCTCACCTCAGTAAACACAAAGGAGAAACGTTCATTAAACATCTTCCCCATCTCCTGTATCTCCACACATAGATGACCATGCTGATCTTTAAGGGGATCAATCCTCTCTCTAGCCAACCTTTTTACTCTTAACATAGCTATAGAACCTCTTGGGGTTATCTTTAACCTTATCGGCCAGATCCATCTTATACACTCTTTTTGCTGTTCTGCTTTCCCTCTTGAGTATATTCCTATACTTTTAATAGACATCTAGGGATTCACTTGAGCCCGCTAGCTTAAATCTAATGTGTGCCTCCTTCTTTTTCCTGACTGGAGCCTCAATATCCCTTGCCAGCCAGGGATCCCTAAACCTGCCACCTCCTCCCTTCACCCTTACAGAGACATTCTGTCCCTGAACTCTTGATATCACACTTTTAAAAGCCTTCCATTTGCCAGTCGTTCCTTTTCCTTCAAACAGACTCCCCCAATCAACTGTGCCAGATCCTGCCTAATGGCCCCAAAATTGGGCCTGCTCCAGTTTAGCACCAGAACCTGTGGACCTGTCCTATCTTTTTCCATATGTTGAAACTAAGAGAGTTATGGTCACTGAACCTAAAGTGCTCTCTGACTGATTCTTCAGTCACTTGCCTGACCTCACTTCCTAAGAGGAGGTCCAGTGTCGCACCCGCCAGAGTAGGGCCCTCTACATATTGATTTAGGAAACTTACTTGGACACATTTGACGAATCCCACCCTGTCCGAGCCTTTTACACGCTGGGTGACCCAGTCAATGCAGCGGAATTTAAAGTCTCCAACCAGTACTACTCTATTATTCATATAGGTATCTGCAATCTCTCGACACATCTGGTCCTCTAGCACTTGCTGACTGTTTGGGGGTCTATAATATAGTCCCACCAGAGTGACCGTCCACTTCTTGTTTCTAAGTTCTAACAATATGGCCTAATTTGATGACTCCCCAAGAATGTCCTCTCTAAGCACTGTTGTTACGTCCGCCCTTATCAAAAGGGCAACTCCCCCTCCTCACTTACTTGTAATTTGATCACCATCTCCAGGTAAAACGTCACTCAGCACTTTTCAGTTTTAATTCTGTCTGTCACACAGCGATAATACAGTCTTAAATACCTAAGAATAAGACTCTACTCCTCAAGGGCAGCATGTCTTTCTATTGTTAGCCAGTGGCTAATCTGTTGACTGGTAGCAACTGGACCCTGTAATGGCTGAATGGGGTCAGCCAGTTGGACCACACAAAGTATGAGTTCCCTGATTGGGGCTGTTAATCTGGTCCAATCAGGGAGTCCTGGCTGACAGATAAAGAGAAGTGTTGAGTCAGAGACACTGCCACTCTGAGAGCTCATCAGAAAATTCAGAATTAAAGTCAAGGACAGTTTGTGTGTAAATAAAGAGTGACTTGCTGATTGGATAATGACTTCTGTAGATTTATTTCAGTCCCCACTCCTCGGACTACAGGCAAGCCTGAGAAGGATAAGAACTGCAGGAGCATGGAAGCGGCACCCTCCATGTTTTCTCTGAATATCATGAATATATCACTGTTTCTTCATCATCACTGGGTCAAAACCCTGGAATTCCTTTCCTAAGGGCAATGTGGGTCTACCTACAGCATATGGGCTGCAGCGGTTCAAGAAAGCAGCTCACCGCCACCTTCTCAAGGGGGCAAGTAGGGACAGGCAATAAATGTCGACCCAGCCAGTGGCATCAATTAGGCGTTTAAGGGGTATTAGGGAATAAAGAGTAAGCCATTCAGGACCGAGATGAGGAAAAATTTATTCACTCAGAGAGTTGTAAACTTGTGGAATTCTCCTCCACAGAAAGCCATCGGGGCCAGTTTGTTACATATATTCAAGACAGAGCTGGATGTGGCCCATACCGCTAAAGGGAACAAGGAATATGGTGAGAAAGCGGGAGTGGGGCACTAAAATTTCACGATCAGCCTTGATTATATTGAATGGTGCAGAATTGAAAGGCTGAATGGCCTCCTCCTGCATCTGTTTTCTATGTTTCTGTGTTTTTATGCATCCCACAAGTGAATTTAAAAACAGATGTTTCCTCTTAGTCCTATAATTTTATTTGAGTGGGATCGTAGTCTTCTAATGCTGAGGACTGGGGATACCTTGGAGCCTGGGGGATTGGGGATGTAGCAAGAAAGGGTGTCTATTATCACCAGCGAAGGGGTGGGAGGAATTCCCCTGGCATACACAGGGCCCACCCCCACTGGGAACATCCCCCTCACCGTGAAAGGAGGTATATTCCCTTCTGTTCCAAAAGACTTGGACCTAGGCACTCATACTTAAGATGACACCATTAAAAAGCAGCTAAACCTCTGTATTGAAGTACTAGTGACAATAAAGTATATTCTATTCTATGAAACAGCAAATGGGTGGGCTTTTCTGTTGGAGCCTTCCTCCTTGCCCCATTCTATGGTAAGGGTAGGAATGGAGGATATGGAACAGGGGGTGTACCAGTCACCCAATTTATATTACCCACCTCAAAATCATAGGGTGTGTGTGTGTGTGTGTGTGTGTGTGTGTGTGTGTGTGTGTGTGTGTGTGTGTGTGTGTCTGTATCACTGGACCTGTAATCCAGAACCCCCAAACTAATGTTCTGAGGATGATACCGATATCTGAATTCAAGAACATTCAAAAATTATAAAGCTGACCACGCAATCTCCATCAATCTTTGCTAAACACCTTTCTAATGGCATTTAAGGAATTCTGCTTAGCTGGCCTGGCCTCCTTGTGACTCCAGACTGTTTTGTAACCCTTCACTGCCCTTTGGATAATAAATGTTGGCCTAGCTCATGACACCCACATCCCATGTAAGACGGTTTGTGGCAGAGAACTCCAAACTCAACTAAACTAAAACTAAGAACTGCAGATGCTGGAGAATTGGAACACACAAAAACAGAGATCACCGAAGAAACTCGGCAGGTCTGTGAATGTCTGTAACATTTGAAGTCTAGGCATCCTTATTCAGAACTGGAGATTTTTGTCTCTCCACAGATGCTGCTAGATCTGTTCAATTTATCCAGCAATTTCTACTTACGTGTATTCTTAATTGAACCCTATTGGCTCATGACGTACTCTAATCTAAATTTCCATTTGTTACTCGACTATTTTAAAATTGTGTACATGCCTTAATGTGATTGAGTAATGAATACACTCTATCACTATTACTATTTTGTAACCATTTTCCATCTGGAAAAATTCTTTCAGGCTATGCCTTAATCTTCATTTGTGTTATAATCTAGCCGAAAATCTTTACCCACGGAAGCCAATCTGTTGTTTGTTTTTGGACATTAGATTCTTAACAAGGTATGTTTTTAAAAAAAGCTACGTTTTGCATCAACATTCTATTCGTGGTGGCCTACTGCTCCATGGTAAAAGCAACTTCTGTGTCACTTATTTCAACAGTTTGGCGAAGGAAGATTGGTCTCATTTGAAAAGTTCCTGATCAGCTGCAAAAACTTGCCGGTCCAGGAACAAAGCTTGGTGACAAGGAGCGAAAAAGCAAACTCCTCCGGCACTTTTCAGACAGGCCAGAATCATTCAAGGGTAGCAGCACAGGCTCTGGAACTGCGTGAAGTTTTCTAAATTGCATCCCAAAACTTTCTGCTTAACTTGAAGGCCCTTATTTTGAGACCATCAGACACAGGAGCAGAAGTAGGCCATTCAGCCCATCAAAACTGCTCCACCATTCAATGTGATCATGGTAAATCTGATCATTCCCGAGTCTGCTTCCCTGCCTTTTCCCAATAATCCTTACTGATTAAAAATCTATCTCAGTCTTGAATAGACTTAATTATCCAATCTCCACAATCCTCTGTAGTTAAGAGTTCCACAGATTCACCGCCCTCTGAGAGAAGAAATTCCTCCTCATCTCTGTCTGAACATTTTCCTTTTGCAACCATCCACAAGCCTGGGAGATAATTCAACTCGTTAGGAAAATATCCAGTCTTCAGTCTCAAGAAATCTGCAATGTTAGCTTCACACCCAAGACAAAGAGGTGAAGTTGTCTTTGGGTACTGCTAGCACTCCAATGGTTAACAATGAACCCATCATTCCAAACTGCTAGGACGGATAACTTGCCAAAGGGACTTTAGGGCCCATTGATTGGCGCCAAAGCCTTTTGGTCATGGTTAAATAGGCCACAAGAATGACTGGTGAGGAAATTTGCTTTCAAATGTCACATCATCAGATGACTGATTTGTGAACCGGTGCCTCCAAATTAAACAAAAAAGCCTTTCTGTTCCCTCAAACACGAGGAAGTGGTCTAACCCTTCCAACACTTGCAGACCTATAATTAGCTCCTCTAGAACCAACTGTTTAAATAATTACAGGCTGTAAACCACTATGAATGAACGGAATAGGAATCTTGACTTTCAAAGTGCTGTAGCAAGCAAAATTTTACTAGCCTTCAGAGCAGTCAAGAAGTCTCAAAATAGGAAACATTATTTGTTTAAGGAATTTGAAGTGGAACTTGCTCAGAAACGAAGGCAGCCAGGCTGAACTCCTTAATTATTTCCAACTCCAGGGTTTCTCCATCAGAAATTCAGCAGTGATAGATGTGATAAAGCCTTTAACATTCTAGGCTAGAGTGCTCAGACTTCTTTCGATATGTTTCAACACATCTGCACCCACATCCCCCAGCCCACGCACCATTTTAGTAATGGACAATATTTACCATCTGCTTTCAGGTATCACATGTTCTACAGCAAGTTGCCTAGGACTAGCTTATACTCCAAAGACCATAAGACATGAGTAGAGTGGGCCATTCAGCCCGTTCAGTCTGCTCTGCCTTTTAACTAGACCATGGCTGATCTGATGATCCTCAACTCCACTTTCCTGCATAACCCCATAACCCTTCATTCCCTGACTGAGTAAAAATCTATCTCAGCCTTGAATATACTTTACCACCCAATCTCCACAGCCTTCTATGGGAAAGAGTAACACAGATTCACTCACATCTGTGACTCTGTCCTAAGTGGGTGACCCTTCCTCTGAGATTACATCCTCTTAGACTGTCCCACAAAGGGAAACCACCTGCTCACATGTCAAGTCTCCTAAGAATCTTACATATCACAATAACATTTCTTTTCATTCTTCTAAACACTCATGAGTATAAACACATTCTACTAGCTTCTCATAATAAAATCCCTCCACACCTGGAATCAACCTCATGAACCTTCCCTGGACCACCTTGAATGTCAGCATACCTTTCCTTAAATAAAGGGAATAAAACTGTTCAAAGTATTCCAGTTGTGAACTGACTAGTGCCTTGCATAGGCCTAGCAAGATCTCTCCATGATTATATTTCATTCCCTTTAAACTAAAGGCCAACATTCCATTTGCCTTCCTGGTTACCTGCTGAACTTAGATACTAGCTTTTCATGATTCATGGACAATGACCTCCGAGACCACCATTCCATCACTGTTTAACACTATTATTCTTGCCATTCAGGCATTTCTGACAAGGCTGACATCAATTACTCATCGTTAGTTACTCTTGAGCAAGTGTTAGTTAGCCACTGCAGTGCCTGTGGTGTAGCTACTCTTTCAATGGTCTGTGTTGACAGTTTTTGCTTTATTGCTGAAATTCACAGAATTTTTATCGAGATTTTTGAGATTAAAATTGTGTCATTCTGCCTATTTTGCATTCCCAAAATCCTCTCAATGTGAAATCTATTTGGCCAATAGATTCCTCACCAATGCAACTGAGGCATCAGGGTTAAATTTGAAGTTATTTAGATGAGTTGAGTTATAATATTTATCCGATAACCAGCTTGGACAGTTGGGCCGTGACATCATGTTAATAAAGCTGAAGGGTTGTGAGTGGTCACCGACTGGAATGAGAGCAAAGTACTGTAGCTGCTGGAAATCTGAAACAGAAACAGAAAATGCTGGAGAAACTCAGCGGGTTTGGCAGCATTTATTGAGAGTTAACACTTGAAGTGAAATATGAATTTTCTTTGGAACGCAAAACAAAATTAAAGATCATAAGCCCATAAGAAATAAAAACATTGGCAGGCCATTTCAGAATGAGAATTATGTTTATTGTCACATGTACTCAAGTACAGAAGTACAGGCATAAAATGAGAAGCTTATAATGTCACCCACATGATGCAATCTTAGGTACAAAGTACCTAAGCACAAATCGTAAAATAGAGTGAAAAGGAAAAATGCTGCATTGCCTTGCAGTTTTTCACAGCATAATTTAGAAAAATATGAACATCACAACCGCACCAAGGGTAAGTTTGCTTTACAAAAACATTCAGCCCCTCAAGCCTGCCCTGCCATTGAATAGATTCATGGCTGCTCCAACATTCCTCTTGACCACTTTCCTGCCCTTTCTCCATAACCCCTGATTCCCTGACTGATCAAGAATCTATCTCAGCCTTAACTATACACAAGGACACTGCCTCCACAGCTTTCTGTGACAATGAATTCCAAAGGCTCACAACCTTCTGGGAGAAGGCATTCTTCCTGATTTCAGTCTTAAATTGGTGCCCCTTTATTGTGAGACTACACCTTCTGGCCCTAGATTCTCCCATGAGGGGAAACATCCACTCAATATTTACCCTCTGAAGCCCCTTAAGAATCCTCAATGTTTCAATGAGATCACCTCTCATTCTTCTAAACTGCAATGAGTAGAATTCCAACCTGTTTAATCTTTGCTCATAGGGTAAATAATTTAATGAGTGTCCCTGTATTATCCCATTGTTCTGTAGCACTAAACTGGGGGATTATTGTATAACTTCATTGCATCAGTGCCTTGGCCTTTTGATGTATCTACACAGTTTTGAATTACAAATCATTACATCCTTTAGCATAATGCAAATTGAACACATTTAAACAGTGACTTCAAAATTGCTCAACTATTTAGCACAGAAACAGGCCATTTGGCTCAACTAGCCCATGTTATAGTTAATGTTCCACTTTGAGCCTGCTCTCAATATTTCTCATTTAACTCTATCATCACAACCCTCTATTTCTTTCTCCCTCACCTGGTTATCTATCTTCCTCTTAAATACATATACACTACTTGTATAAGCTACTCCTTGGAGTAGTCAGTTCCACACGCTCGCCGTGCTTGGGTAATGTCTTAGTGATCACCTGGAGCACTTATAATGTGGGGAATACCAAACTGGTTTTCACATGACAGGCTGTAACAGGCAGTGATGAGGTGAATGATCAAATCATCTGTGTTTGGCATGTGGGCGTTGGAAGGTACTCTTACCTTAATATTGGAGGACTCTGCCCCAGGCAGTGTCATTCTTGCTTTTCAGCTAAGCAGGTAACTCTGTTTAAGAAGTTAAATTACACAATTAGTTTACAGCTGCATCCACATCCTCCTGTCTCTGCCTAGAACTGGTAAAATGTAAATATCAATTAGTCATTGGACCTGAAACATTAACTCTGTCTTGCCAGATTTTCTCAGCTTTCCAAAATTTGTTGTTTTTGTTTTGGATCTCCAGCATCTACATCTTTGCTTGTTTTGGTAAATTAATCTGCATTAGAGAATCTCACAGCAGAAGTAGGGCATTTGGTGCATCGAGATTGCTTCACCGTTCACTGGGATTATGGCTAATCTGATAATCCTCTAGCCATTTCCCTCTCTTACCATCATATACCCAGATCCTCTATGTTAGAACAAAAAAAGTCTACGTTCATACTGCATGAGATCAAATAGTCTCCTCCTGCTCCTCATTCATATGCTGTAATATGTACAAAAGGAGAGCATACAGAATTGCTTTATTTGGTGAGTGGTTTTGTGAATATTAAGCTTAAACAAAATGTCACTAAGATATGACTTGTCTGTCCTGTAACCACTTTTCCCCATGACAGAGCACTTTTCCTACATTGGGTGCTGTGTAGACAGTGACTATGTTGAGCTGTTTCAAGAGAGCCATGGAAACTGAGCCGATCACTGTTTCTCTGTATGTGTTAGATTTCAGGTCAGGTCCAGAGCTGCACTACCTAACAATACCATCTTGGCCAATTAAGAGACTAAGATTTAAGCGTTTTGAACAAATATGAGCAATATATGTTTGACGAGTCATAATCAAACACAGTCTGTCAAGCAGTTATGGCCAACATTTTATTTAAAAATGATAAGGTCCGCATGTAATGCAATCAGCATTAGTGTTACATACCGAACATGCAAATATTTTAATGTGTTCCATTACTGCTATTCCTACAATTAGCATCTCCCCCAAAGGACCATGTTAAGTGGAAAATGTTGAGAAAGCTTTAGACCAACTTCCTCTGCATGAGGACTAAAGGCTAGACCCAGTGCCTTGTCAGTCTGTCAGCTCTCTCTCTGTAGGTTTCTTCCTTCCTCCTCCATCTATCTCTTTCTCGTTCCTTCTCTCTTAGCACATTTGGTCTTAATTGGTCTATTGGCTGAATTCATAATCTGGAATCTTCTTGCCCTGGCTCGTCTCCCAGCAGCCTTTTACTCATCCACCACTGACAGTTTTTAATGGAAAATCTGCGTCCATTTATAACGTGAAAAAAAAATACTTGGCATGAAACAGATTGAAAAATAAGTAGAGAAAACATATCAGTAGCTCAGCGTAGTCTCGAACAATCAGTAGGATTCAGGCAGGTCTCAAAACCCATTAAGGATCTTAAGATGGAAAAGCAGGAGACTGTGTTCAAAAACACAACACTGCATAAAGCAAGTATTTGAAAAACAACACCCTCACAAGTACATACATGTATAGTCACACACAGTTATTCATTCAAATGAGCTCACATATTGCTTGCAAGGACAAAATTCAATGCCATAGTCAGAGTTTGTTTTAACAGTTTTGGCAAATTCAGTTCAGTCAAGTTTCTAGGTGAATAGGCAAAGTTCACTGCTGTTTGTTATTGAAATGTGGGTGTGACTGATAAGGCTGTCATTAAGTACCCATCCCTAATTGCCCCAGAGGGGTGGAACCAAGATTCCATCTTGGGATTGGTACAGTGTGGAATGAAGCCATTCAACCCATACCAACCCTCCAAAGGCACCCGATCCAAACACAGCCCCTTATTCCATCCCTGTGACACACATTTACTGCAGTTATTCTGGCTAGCCATGGGCAATTTAGTACAGCCAATCCATCCAACCTGCGCATCTTGAAACTGGTGGAAGAAACTGATCATCTGGCAGAAACCCATACAGACAAGGGGAGAATGTGCAAACTCCACACAGACAAGGCTGGAATTGAACCTGGGTCCCTGGTGCTATGACACAGCAGTGCTAACCACTGAGCCACTGAGCCACCGTGCCATACATTTTGAACCTACACTCAAGAAGTGAAGGCACTCTAGTAGGTGCTGTTAGGGGATGGAGTCCCAGAATTATGATCCAGTGCCAATCAAAGAACATTGATATAATTCCAAGTCAGGATGCTGTGAAATTTGGTGGTGGCAGAGGTGGGATCCTGGAGGTAATGGTACTGTTATATAGAAGCTGCCACAGAACACCCTCCAGTTACACGGGTTTGGTGAATTTTGAGACATAACTTCAATCATAGCCCTAGGAGTCTCTCACCCACCCAAACAATTGCTTACATATATGGCAGTGTGCAAAGACAGGAACCATTTTTAGGGACGAAGAACAGGGTGGGGAATGATTCAAGGCCCAACAACTGTTCAGGTGCGGGGGGAGAGAAACATACTTTACCTCTTTTGAGATTTCTACCTGTATTGTCTTACAATCACTTAGGAGGAAATAATTTATTACTAGACAGTTACTGTAATGACTAAAGGACCTGTCAAAGTGTTTGGCACCATTGTCGAGATACTTTTCTCAGGGTAGGGGAGTCCAAAACTAGAGGCACAGGTTTAAGGTGAGGGGGGCAAGATTTAAAAGGGACCTAAGGGGCAACTTTTTCACACCAGAGGGTGATGCATGTATGGAATGAGCTGCCAGAGGAAGTGGTGGAGGCTGGTACAATTATAACATTTAAAAGGCATCTAGATGGGTAGATGAAGAAGAAGGGTTTAAAGGAATATGGGCCATATACTGGCAAATGGGACTAGATTGGTTTAGGATATCTGGCAAAAATAGACTAATTGCACCAAAGGGTCTGCCTCTGTGCTGTACAGCTCTATGACTCTTAAGTATTTTGCAAAGGGTTGGTTAGCTCAGTTGGCTGGAAACAGAATGACAGAGTGGGTTTAATTCCCATGCTGGCTGTGGTTACCATGATAGAATCTCCTTCTCAATACATCCTGAGAAATGGTGATTCTTGAGCTCATCACTCAGCCACCTCTCTCTCAAATGATAAGGCAGCCCTACGGTCTGTTAGACGATGGCTACTTTTCTGCAATGTTGAAAAACATAGTGTTCAATTTCTGCACAGTAATGAGGTGAATGAAAAGTAAACTGTTCTTAGTGATGTTTATTGAGTGCAAAACATGTGTCAAAAAATCAGGGAAAAACAGTTTTTCATGTACAGTTGCAACAGCTTTTACATTTTTGTAAATTTATTTGTGGGACATGAGTGTTGCCAGTTGGCCAGCTTACATGTTCTGTCCCTATTTGCCCTTTCGAAGGTGGGTGGTGACCTGACTTCCTGAACTACTGCAGTCTGCACTAAAGATGGTTGGTTACTCTAGGTTGACGCATAATACTGTTAGGGAGGGAGGGAATTCCAAGATTTTGACCCAGTGACAATGAAGGAATGATGATATAATTCTAAGTCAGGATGGTGAGTGGCTTGGATGTGGCCCTGCAGGGGGCAGTGTTCCCTCATATCTGCTGCACTTATCCTTTTTGATGGATGTGGTCATGGGTTTGGAAAGTGCTGTCTTGTGATCTTTGGTGAATTTTTGCAGTGCTTCCTGTAGATAGTACACATTGCTGCTATTGAGTGTCAGCCGTGGAGGGAGTGGATGTTTACATAAGAACAAGAAACAGGAGTAAATCATCTGGCCCATCGAGCCTGCCCTACCATTCAATAAGATCATGGGAGATCTCTCCGTGGACTCAGCTCCACTTACCCACCCACTCACAATAACCTTTAGTTCTTTTGCTGTCCAAAAATCTATCTTTGCCTTAAAAACATTCAACAAAGTAGCCTCAACTGCTTCACTGGACAGGGAATTCCAGAGATTCACAACCCTTTGGGTGAAGAAGTTTTTAATTCAGTCCTAAATCTACTCCACCTTATTTTAAGGTGATGCTCCGTTGTTCTAATTTCACGTGCCAGTGGAAACAACCTCCCTGCTTGTATTTTTTCTATTACCTTCATAATTTGTTATGTTTCCATAAGATTCCCCTTATTCTTCTAAGGTCCAATGACTATAGCCCCAGCCTATTCAATTTCTCCTCATAAACCAACCTTCTGAACTTCACAGTCAACCTCGTGAACCTCCGTTTCATCCCCTCCAGTGCCAGTACATCCTTTCTTACGTAAGGAGGCTAAAACTCCAGGGGTGGCCTCACCAACGGCCTATACAGCTGCAGTATAGCCTCCCTTCTTTTAAACTCCATCCCTATTGCAATGAAGGACAATATTCAAAAGCCTGGTTCGGCCACATTTGGAGTATTGTGTCCAGGTATGGTTGCCTCATTTCAGGAAAGATGTGGGACACTTGGAAAAGGTGCAGAAGAGATTTACCAGGATGTTACCTGGAGTGGAGGGAAAGTCTTATGAGGAAAGGTTGAGAGAGCTAGGGATTTTCTCTTTGGAACAATGAAGGATGAGAGGTGACTTGATAGAGTTGTACAAAATGATCAGAGGTATAGATAGAGCAGACAGCCAGAGACTTTTTCCTAGGGTGGAGGTAGCTATTACGAGGGGGCATAGTTTTAAAGTGAGTGGAGGTAGATATAGGGGAGATGTCAGAGGTAAGTTCTTTACTCAGAGAGTTTTTGGGGCGTGGAATGCATTGCCGGAGAGGGTAGTGGAATCGGCCTCATTAGGGGCACTTAAGCGGCTATTAGGTAGGCATATGGATGATAGTATAAGGTCAGGATGGAAGTTGGATAGACCTTAGGTTTAGGGTAAAAGTTCAGCACAACATCTTGGGCTGAAGGGCCTGTACTGTGCTGTACTGTCCTATGATCTATGCTTTTTGAGTGTGTTGGCAATCAAGCGGCTGCTTAGTCCTGGATGGTGTCAAGCTCCTTGAGTGTTGTTGGAGCTGCACCCATCCAGGCAAGTGGGGAGTATTCCATCACACTCCTGACTTGTGCCTTGAAATGGCGGATGGGCTTTGGGGAGTCGGAGGGTTATTCGCTGCAGTATTCTTGGCCTCTGATCTGCTGTAACGGTGTTTATGTGGTGACTCCAGTTCAGTTTCTGGTCAATTGTAACCCCAAGAATGTTGCTATTCTTCTAGTTTCTGGTGAGAGAGTAGATGGTGCCAATTCCTGATGTGAAAGTCAATAGGGTTAGTTGGCTCCTCCTCTGGGCACCCCCCCAAAATCTCAGCTCATGCCCTATGGGCAGTACCACCTACACTCATCATCTATGGAAATGGGCATCAACCAAGCACCAAACTCACCACATCATCATGGCATTGCTCGGGCTCACTTTTAAGACAGCTCTAAACTGCTTGGAGCTCACTAGTGCCTTATGTTGCAGTGGCCTTGACCAAGTCCACAGTAACACAAGGAACGGCACCAGTCTTATGCATCATGGATCATTGTAGGGTTCTTGGTTTGATTTCATTGCGCTCACTCACTGTGTGCTTATTAGGGTTCTCAGAGCACCCCTGCTTTACCTTGTCAGTGCATTGCTCCTACATTTGGAACATAAAGGGTCACAGGAGCCCCTCACATGGGAGGCAATGGTCTGATGGTATTGCCACTAGACTTATACCAGAGACCCTGGGAATGTTTTGTGGACCTGGTTTCAAACCACAGCAGATGATGGAATGTGTATTAAATTTAAAATCTGCAATAGTGTTAATGAAGAAGATTAATCTCATGACGATGGTGGCCAGAAAATAAAACACTTGGTTCACCAAAGGCTTTTGGGAAAGGAAATCTTCCAACCTTACTCAGTCTGGCCTGCGTGTGACTCCATACTCACAGCAGTGTTGTTTACATTTAACTGCGCTCTGAGCAAATAGGGATGGGCAATAAAGAAGGGTTGTGTCTGACTGTTTAGACAGAAAACCAGGCTGTGTGCCATAACTGCCAGCAGTGGTTGGATATGTTACTGTACAATGCCATGTTATGTTCATGTGCCAACAGTTAACGTAACAAACACTGTGTTGTTTGACCCACTGATAACTTTGGAATGAAAACTGGAAAGTAAAAGTTTTGGACAATTCTGGGGGTTCATAGAGTTTATCATGTGAGCTTTTAGAACTTAAAAACCGTGTTGTGTTTTAGATATTGTTTACAAAGTGTCCAGTGATCTTTTCAAAGTCAGAGCAGTTTAAAGAGAGATTTGATAGATTTATTATTTTTGCTAGACAAACCAGTGGGAGGGGCATTGGACTGCAGGTTATCGACAACAGCTTTTGGACTGTTTGTTCCTTTTTTGCAACAGACTAGGGAGTGTGTGGTTCAAAGAGAAATTCAAGAAGCCTGCAGAAAGGAAAGGGCTCTCTCTGAAAAAGAAAGCTTTACTGTTGTGAAGAGATTTGCAAGGAAGTAGCCCACTTTCTCTGTCAATCTTTCTCTCCCTCCCTCTCGGTATGAGCAAACACAAATGCTCAAGGCAGATCTGCTAACACAATGAAAGACTCGGGTTGAACAGCCCAGCTAACAAACTGAGGGCCTTCCCTCACAGTGTGGCCAACAGCAATGTGATTGTTGATAGAAGTTGAAGTTGAGAAAGGGGGTGCTCCATTCCATGCTTGTGATTTGGAATCTTGATACACAAAGCTTATCTTTGTGTCTACTTTTGCCTCCCCGTAATAAATTCAGAGTCGTATATCCAATATTGTTCTGTCTGTGTATGTATGTGTGTGTACTTGGATTTAAAGGAGATTTGGTTCACATTGTAATAGTTAATCATCTATTTTATCACTTGTTAAAGAATCAGTTCATTCATGGTAAATTAGTATTTTTGTTCGTTGATTAAATCTGTTGGAGATTTGTTTTTGTCTGGGACAAATGTAAAACTAAATTAAATTAGTCATTTTGGTGATGCAATTGGACATTTATTCTTTTGGGATATCAGAGACAGCAGTAGGTCTTGATTGTTCATGTGCATTTCCTGAGAGAGTGATAACATTGCATGAGAAGGGGTCAGCTCAAGGTAGAGAGTTTGAGCAGATGTAACATTGGAGGGCACACACTACTGTGGGAAGGAGGTGACTGACAGTCACCAGCATCCTGACTTCAATGGGGGTCAGTGGGTTGCTCAATTTAGCTTGAGTTTGCAGCTGAAAGGGGAGAATTCAGCTGTTTTGCCTGCACCTAAGGTCTAACTAGTCAGAAGTCTATGTAGAGGCACCCCATGGCCATCTTATTTAGAGGCCTCCATGCCCTACTGTTCAAAGCCTATGGTAACATCTCACTTGCATCTGTCATGACCGCTGATGAGCCCCATTACTAAGGACCTGCTTCGCACAGGAATGGTGTCATGGAGACAGGATACAAAATTAGTGAAGTGAACCATGGAGATTTGTGTGTGAAATGTCATCAGGGCTCATTGAGGTAAATCCTCCAAAAAACTCCCCAAAATTGGTACTGGAAAAATATGGGAAAGCGTACCCCAAAAATCATCCTATAGCAGAGCCCATAGCGCTACTCACTTAGACATAACCAACGCCAGTCAAGCAAGTGAGAAAGTGTTTGTTCTGGCATCCTGGTTATTCTGTCAGGGAGACTGTGCAATTCATTCAGTTAGTGTTTCAACTACATTTTAAAGGAACATGCTTTTCAAAGGCAGCCTGATGGCTCCTTGGTTAACGCCGCTGCCTCATAGTGCCAGGGACTTGGGTTTGAATCCAGTGTTAGGAGATTGTTTGTGTGTTTGCCTTGTTTCTGTGTGGGTTTCCTCACACCAGTCTAAAGATGTGCAGGGTAGGTAGATTGGCCACATTAGATTGCCTGCAATGTGTAGGCTAGGTGAGTTAGCCATGGTAAATGTAAGGTCTGGGAGCAATGCTGTTCATAGTGTCAATGCACACTTGATGGGCCAAATGGTTTTGTTTTGCATGCAATTTCTACCCAAATAATCATCCAATTTTCTCTTGACGGCTTCAGTTGAATCTGCCTCCACCACTTTTCCAGGCAGTAGAGTCTATACAGTAACTACTCGCTCTGCAAAAAAAGCTTTTCCCTCACATCACTTTTAACCAACACCCTCTTGTTCTTGTTCTTTTTCCAATCAGGAACAGCTTCTCCCTGTCTACTCTATTCAGGTCATTCATGATTTTGAAAACCTCAACCAAATCTCTCCCCAGCCTTCTCTCCAAAGACAACAGTCACAATTTCTTCAATCTATCCTCACGACTGAAGTTTTTATTTCTCCCATCATGCACATTATTTCTTTGGCTCTAAAGTATTTTAGCACATCCTGTGGTTGTGAGGACATGTTGGAACTGCAAACCTTTCTTTCTTTCTGGGACCTTCCGCGTCTGTTTATTAGTAAATCAAAAGATGAAGGAGATTCAAGGTGCTGATTTCAATTTCCAACTTTTTCTCAATGGGCATTCAGGAACTAAAGGGACATCGACCTAGCAAAAGAAACAATTGCCACACTGCTAGACGAATCGAGTAAGCAGACAACCCAGCACACCAACAAGATCAATAAGGACACCACCATGAAACTATTAGATTTATGCCTCATAACCCACTTCTCCTTTGACAACAACATATACAAACGAATCAACAGAACACCAATGGGATCCCCAGTATCAGGATGGATTGCAGAGACAGTAATGCAAAGGTTAGAATGGACAGCACTCCCCATGAAACAATCCCAACTTTGCATCTGATATGTAGACGACACCTTCGTGACTATTAAATGCACTAAACTGGAAGAAACCTGTCGACACATAAGCAACATCCTCATTGGGATAAAATTCACAAAAGAAGAAGAGAACAACAATGAACTGCCCTTCCTGGACATAATGGTACAATGCAAAAGCAACAGGGAACTCCACACATATGGACCAGATACTTAATTGCAATAGCAATCACCCCAGCACTCACAAACAGAGCTGCATCAGAACACTACTTAAATGAGCCACAATACATTGCAAGCCGAAACTACGCAAGGCCGAACAGGAGCGTTTATACAAAGTCTACAAAAGAAATAGATACTGAGAAAGCACAATCTGCTGTTACCTCCGAGACAGGCCACAACAGGAAGACACAACTAGTCATCCTCCCGTACATCAGAGATATATCATAGATGATCACAAGACTACTGACCCCTGAGTATCAGGGTAGCCTACAAACCGACAACCATCCTATGACAGCTACCGACGAATGTAAAGGACCCCATACTCAAAACCAGCAAAACTGGGATAATATACGAAATACCTTGCAAGGACTGTGAGAAACACTACATAGACAAAATCAGAAGAAAATTTTCTACACATCAATTATGGTACAAGCCAAACAGAGACGCGCCAGGGAATTCCTGGAGGCCTGGTATTCCAACCTGAACTCCATCAACAAACACATTGAATAGCAAACCACTCAGCAACAAAGCCGGAAGTAAAACCAACCACCCCAGCAAGCCGAGGCATATAAATACCAAGCAGGACAGAACACTGATGCTTCACCGGCAGCGCACTGACGATCGGGGTGACGAATCGTTTGCAACCAAACCCGTTGGCTCAGCAAGCATGTCTACAATCTCATCCACAACCCGAGCCACACACCTGCTTGACAACTTTAGGCATTAAATGCTTGACAGTGCTGAACTTAAACATTGCTAAAAGGAGGCTAGAAGCTGAAGTTTTTCATCTTGCACTCATCAGAACTAAGACACAAGAAACAAACTTTTGCAAGGGGTTGGGAGAGGGGTAAGCTAAATAAAACAGACACCACATTATACAAAATGAGAAGTGGGTGCTGATTGGTTGAGCCATGGGAATACAGCATGAGCAGTTAACCATTAATCTTAACTTGCAGAACTGGCAGGTAGATTCTTATCAGCCAGGGTTTTGCCTTTGAGATGCAGCAGAGTTTAGATATCTCTTTTTGGAAGAAATGTATGTACAATTTTCTTCCACCTCTATAGAGTTGGGTCCTGTTTCAACTCTCTGATGAAGGGTCCAGGCCCAAAACGTCAGTTTTTGTGCTTCTGAGATGCTGCTTGGCCTGCTGTGTTCATCCAGCTCCACATTTTGTTATCCTGTTTCAACTACTTCACTCTTTCAAACAGCTTGTGTTTGCAGGAGTCAGAGAGCTACATCTACCTTTTGATGTGATTCCGCAATGAAAAAGCGCGTTAAATAATCCAGACTGTGCTAAGTGTTACAATGGAAACCAATTTAAGAATGCTGGACAGCCTGTAGTGCAATCCATTTCCCTCCGCAGAGAGGCGATGGCCTTGGGATATTTTCACTGAACTATTAATCCAAAAAGCCAGGGAAACCTGGGCTCGAAACCCACTATGGTAGATGGTGGAATTTGAATTTTTAAAAAATCTGCTGCTAAAAATCTAGTGATAACCATAAATTCACATCAATTGTCAGGGGAAGAAAACATCTGGTTCTCTAATGCAATTTAGGGACAGAAATTGCTGTCCTTACCTGGTGTGACCTACATGTGACTCCAAACCCACAACAACGTGGCTGACTTTTACCTATGCCACAGGCAATTAGGGATGAGCAGTAAATGTTGCTAGTAACATTTAGCCAGGAACACCCTCAATGATGCCTCACTGTGAATGAATTAAAATAAATGTACTAGGAGCTCCATAGTTAAGTACCCGGGACTTTGTTTACTGTAATCGAAAAGAATTTTTATGTACGTTGCAACTTTTTCAAAAATAAAAGGTCATGGAGTTGGCCAAACTCAGTGGCATCCCCATGGCAATACCTTGACCAATCAGAATCTACCCATCTGGTTTGAGAATTAAGATTGAGAGCTGAGAGATCAGAGATAATGTGAACTGCAGATGCTGGAGAATCCAAGATAGCAAAGTGTGGAGCTGGATGAACACAGCAGGCCAAGCAGCATCTCAGGAGCACAAAAGCTGACGTTTCAGGCCTAGACCCTTCATTGAAGGGTCTAAGCCCGAAACGTCAAGATTGAGAGCTAACTGTTCTTGCTGTATTCCCATGTCAATGGTGGCCCAACCAATCAACATTTTGGATAATGCCTCTTTCGTTCAAACAAGCTCCTTGCATCCTCGTTCTGAAAGTACAAGATGAAACGTTTCATTGTGTCTAAGAGCAGAGGGCATAAGTTTAAGGAAAGGAGCAAATGGGAGCTGTGAGACGGACTTTTTTCACCCAGAGGGTGGTAGAAACACACTGCCCGTGAGTGTGGTGGAGGTAGGTGTTCCCACAACATTGAAGAAGCATCTTAAAATGCCAGGACATTGCAGGCTATGGACCAAGTGCATGGAAATCAGACAAATGTAATCTTGTGTTTGTTTGTTGGCACAGATATGGTGGGCAGAAGGGCCTGTTTTCATGCTGCATGACTCAATCTCACCTTTTTTTTAAGCAATGTTTAAGAAAAGATACTTCTAGGAATTTTGGATGACTCCACATCCAACCCAAGTTCTTCGCAGAAATGTGGACTCAGGATCAAGAAGCACAGGGCAAAGTCAACATTAAAACAGAAATAATGTTTGGAAAGTGAAGAAAACAACAGCTGTCACATTTTAACATTTTTCTGGGGTGGAATTGAATACTTTAGGGACACAAAGGTACTTGAATATGCGATGAATTTTGTCAAGATGTAGTCAACTACAGGTTTAGCAGGATACTGCCTGGCTGAGAGGGTAAGAGCTGTAAGGAGTGGCTGGAAAAACTTGGGTTGTTTTCTCTGAAGTGGCAGAGGCTGAGGGGAGACTTAGTAGAAGTCTATAAAATTATGTGATGCATAGTTGCAGTTACTAATACTAGAGGGAGCATGCGTTTAATGTGACAGGCTGAAAGTCCAAAGGAGACATGAGCGGTAAGTTTTTTACACAGAAAGTGGTAGGAGTCTGGAAAATGCTGCCATGCATAGTGGAGGGGACTTTTAAATAAGCGCATGAACATGCTAGGAATGGAGGGATATGGACCAAGTGCAGGAAGAAGAGATTAGTTTAACTTGGTGTCAGGTTGGACACAATCTGGGCCGAAGGGACTATTCCTGTGCCGCTCTGTTCTATGTTCAAATGAGAAGGTCATTTGGCACCAAGAAAGCTCTCAGAAAACAGCACCGATACATGACCAGTGAGTAAGATTTAGGTGATATTGGCTGTGATAGAAATATTACCCAAGATACTGGGATAATTTCCTGTTCTTCAGTTAGGAATGCCACATGGCTCCAAACATTTAATAGAACCAGTCATAGAATCATTTAATGTCTCATCTGAAAGCTAGTGCCTTCTACATTAAGTCACTCCCTTAGGACAGGAATGTCAAGCTATATTTCTGCCCAAATACTGAAATGGTAATGTGATTGTCAATCTAGTTATCAATGCCAAACCTGAAATTTATGAGCCCTGGAAAGACTGGAAATTCGAGTTTGAATGGGATTGGAGAATTCTGGAAAAGAATGAGTTGGAGTCGAAGGCCAAGAATGAAAATATACTCAGCGCATCTGAATTGTGAAAATCCTCCTTTCAAACCTGTTTATGATTTAACTGCACCAAACAGGGAGAAACGATCGCCTCCTCGAGACAGTAGCTTGCGTGATGATATTTCGAGATTAAGTGGGGAGAAACAGGGTGATTGAGAACAGCATGGTCCCAGTGCATGAGAAGCAAAGACTTGCATTTATCTAGTGCCTTTCTTGGAAACAAAATGTCCCCATGCACATTCACTCATAAAGTATTCAAGTGGCCATAATGCTGTTAATAGATGCAATTGTAATGTTTATATCAAAGAGCTATTAATGAATTTCAAATAAAGGGTCAGTCTCAAACCACAGTGTGAACTTTGATCTATTGACATTTTTGAAACATTCTGAATATTCCACTTTGGGAAAAAGAACTGATTAAGCTGAACCCTAACTTTATCCCTTCCCTTATTCGTTCACAGGATGAGGGCTTTGCTGGCCAGGCAGCATTTATTACCCATCCCTAACTATCCAGAGGGCAGCTAAGAGTCAACCACATTGCTGTGGGTCTGGAGTCACATGTAGGCCTGACCAGATAAGGATGACAGTTTCCTTCCCTGAAGGACATGAGTGAACCAGATGGATACTCCCCAACAATTAATTCACAATTATCAAAAGATTCTTAACTCCAGATATTTATTGAATTCAAATTCCACCATCAGCATTGATGGGATTCGAAGCCAGGTCCTCAGAACATTATTTCAGAGATAGTAGGAACTGCAGATGCTGGAGAATCTGAGATAACAAGGTGTAGAGCTGGATGAACGCAGCAGGCCAAGCAGCATCAGAGGAACAGGAAGGCTGACATTTCCGGTCTGGACCCTTCTTCAGAAATGGGAGAGGAGAAAGGGATTCTGAAATAAATAGGGAGAGGGGGGAGGTGGATAGAAGATGGATAGAGAAAAAGGTAGGTGGAGAGGAGACAGATCGGTCAAAGAGGCAGGAATGGAGCCAGTAAAGGTGAATATAGGTGGGGACTTTGGGAGGAGATAGATCAGTCCAGGGAGGACAGACAGGTCAAGGAGGCAGGATGAGGTTAGGAGGTAGGAGATAGGGAAGGGACTTGAGGTGGGAGGAAGGGATAGGTGAGAGGAAGGACAGTTTAGGGATGCAGGGACGAGCTGGGCTGGTCTTGGGTAGGGGGAGGGGATAGCATTCAAAATCTCCCCTCGTCCTTCCACATCCCAAAACCAGCCCAGCTCATCTCCCCCTCTCTAACCTGTACTTCCTCCCACCTCTCCCCTCCTCCCACCTCAAGCCCCACCTCCATCTCCTACCTCCTAACCTCATCCTGCCCCCTTGACCTGTCCGTCCTCCCTGGACTGACCTATCTCCTCCTTAACTCCCCACCTACATTCACCCTTACTGGCTCCATCCCTGCCTCTTTCACCTGCCTGTCTCCTCTCCACCTATCTTCTGCCCTATCCATCTTCTATCTGCCTCCCCCTCTCTCCCCATTTATTTCAGAATCCTCTCCCCCTCCCCCATTTTCTGAAGAAGGGACTAGGCCCAAAATGTCAGCTTTTCTGCTCCTCTGATGCTGCTTGGCCTGCTGTGTTCATCCAGCTCTACACCTTGTTATTTCTGTTTCCTCAGAGCACTATGCGGGTTGCAACCCAGCAATAAAACCACCAGGCCATTGCCTCCCCGGAAAAAAAGTTTTTTGAAAACACATTGACATATCGACCGGAAGAAACTTTTACCTCTGATAGATCAATGACAAGGGGCATAGATTTAAGGTAAGTGGCAGAATGTTTCGAGGTGATGTGGTGGGAATCTTGAACTCACTACCCATAAGGGCGGTAGAGGCAGAAACTCTCACAACATTTAAGTAGTATTTACATGGCACATGTGATGCCAAAGCATACAGGGCAATGAGCCAAGTAGTAGAAAATGGTCAGTGATAATGGGAACTGCAGATGCTGGAGAAGCCGAGATAACAAAGTGTGGAGCTGGATGAACACAGCAGGCCAAGCAGCATCTCAGGAGCACAAAAGCTGACGTTTCGGGCCCAGACCCTTCATCAGAAAAGCTTTTCTGATGAAGGGTCTAGGCCTGAAACGTCCACTTTTGTGCTCCTGAGATGCAGCTTGGCCTGCTGTGTTCATCCAGCTCCTTGCTTTGTTATTATGATAGAAAATGGTGATTGTTGTTGATAGGCTTGGACGTGATAGGCGAAAGGGATTTTTTTTCTGTGTTGTCAATGCCTATGATTCTATGATAAAATGCCCACCTCCTGCAAGTTTTGCTCCAAGCCACTCGCCATCCTGACTTGGAAATACATTGCCATTCCTTCAATCTCACTGAGTCAAAATCCTGGAATTCCCTCCCTAATGGCATTGTGGGTCAACCCGTACCACATGGACTGCAGCAGTTCACGTAGGAAGCTCACTGCCACCTTCTCAGGAATGACTAGGGAATGGTAATAAATGCTGGCTAATTCTCTGTTGTTTCTGTCTACAGCCACTGCGCTCAAACCCCATCCTCATAATCCCTGCTCATCTCTTTCTTGTTCATTCTAATTCCATTCGTCACATTTCCCAACAGGAGGTGTGCTTTCTACTTACAAATCTAACTTCATATTGTCAAATTATCCGCAAATGTCAGTGTCTACGTTCAGGCAGACTTGACGAATTTGCTTAATCACTCCTCAAGGTGGCTCCCATTTCCTGAAAATTAATTTCTCGGGAGAGTTAAGGGAATGTGACAGCAGAACTGGAAAGAACAAGGAAAAGATCGAGAGCAAGTATTGGTGGTGACGGTGAGGCATAAAGTCTTGCGCTGAAGAGGAGCAATGGAAAAAAAAATGGGAGAGCACACAACAGAGATAAAGAACATTAGCAAATGTGACAATTTCTGATGACACTTTTTTTAGTCATTGTTTATCGCTTCATTTTCCTGTGTAAACCATTGTAAGCCATATTAAGCTCTAGCCACTAGATGGCTCGGTAGAATGTTCTTCCAAAATTCTTTTCCAACTTGCTAATTTATATTCAAATGGTTTTTCACATCTCTGTGCCAATTTCCTCTAATTCCTTTTTATCGGAAACACTGACTTGAGGAGCCTTGAATTGACACATTTTGACTTCTGGTAGCATTAAATTGAGTGTCAATAGGCTGCTCATCCACAAGAAAATGTACAGAGCCACTTCAATCCTTGGTAAATGCCTATCTTGCTGCAGGTGGTAGCTGGCCAGCCACAAGGAGCAGGAAACTGAGCCAATTTCTGAATTCAAACTTGAGATGAGACCAAGTATAACATCATTCTTTCCCCATCCATCCACCCATCCACAGCCCAAATCAGCCAACAGCTCAGATTGGGAATGGAACTTGACCCTATCTTGTTTGTAAACCTTCAACATTCACAAAATAATGTATGAGTTTTCATTGATATTTACTTCAGTCTGTTGCTGTCTCGCTCAAACTTTGCCTAGTTCTTGCTCCTTCTCTCTCTCTACAAATACTCTCCCTCTTGTGGACTTCCACCTTCTGTTAAAAGCATACTTTCTGCTGTTTCTCTCCACAACCACTGCTCTCAAACCCTAACCTCATAATTCCTGTTCATCTCTTCCTTGTTCATTCTGTTTCATTAGTCACTTTTCCCAAAGTCGTAACCACTTCCAAAAACTTAAGTGAGCTGCCGGACATTTTCCATAAATAGGAACCTTATTTAGGAGTAATTAAGTAAATCCATCAGGTATTGCTCAACACTTTGACTGACATTGTAGATGGAGCCAAAATTCATCTATTAGCACTGCACCAAGCCAAACCAACACACTAGACTAAACACACTGAATATTAAACAGACATGGTAATTGCTTTAGGGTTCCTTCATGATCCAGCCTATGTTTGGCACTGACAATACTTCAAGCTCTTCAACGAAATATACAGGACTCAACATAACTACTAATGAAACTAGCTAAATTCAATGCATTGCTTTGATTTCTCAATAACTAGTTTTGATAGCTGGTCTTACCAGAATTGGCCATACGTTGTGCTGAAATGAAGTGGAGAGGGGCAATCATTTTGGAAGTTTTGCAAAGAACTTCAGAGCAGTCTTGAAAACCTGAACGCAGGAGAGAACAAAGGAGAGAACATATGAGCTAGAAGTAGGAGTAGGCCATTCAGAACCTCAGAAATGCCCTGGCATTTAATACAATCATAACTGATTTCATCCCAGCCTCTTCTCCCCTTTCCTGCCTGCTCTCCCTAACCAGTTAAACCATCACTATTTGGTGTGCTGGCATCTACCGAACTCTGGGGTCATGAATTCCACTGATTCACAAAAACAAATTTCATTGAAATATTTCAAGATGTCTTCAGCAGTGAGAAGAGGGCCAGTTCTTGTAGAGGTATCATGTAACAGTCACCAGGGAAGGATTGGGAAGTTTGTCAACATGGGAGAAAACCAGACAGGGTTCGGAAGTATACCATTCTGTATAAAATGGTGCCAAAACCAAACTTAGATATCTCCCAAGGCAGGGTGCAATCAAGGGTGCAATAACACAAGAAGTCTGACTGAAATGAACAGCATTTATTGCCGAACACCAAACTACAACTATGACTCACGGCGTATGAAGGCTAATTGGATCCCTGGGGCAAACAACTCTACAGACTCATCCTTGCTAATTGGGACAAACAAAGAACATAAAACAGTACAGAACAGTACAGGCCCTTCAGCTCATGATGTTGTGCTGACCCATTGTCCTAGTCTAAGATCCATCTGCCCTGCATACTCTTCATTTTACTGCCATCCACGTAAACATTTGTGATTTTTTTTCTGGAACCTAGTGATTCTCTCCTAATTTATATTTGTTCCTTCCCAGACAGTGAAATAGCTGGAATAAAATTTTCCACAGGTCTTCCATCACTAGTTGTTTCTGAGTTGATCATAGCTTGCCTCACCTGCAATCTTGAGAGGTGTTAAATAAACCCATTTGGACTTTGATAGTAAGCTGGAATAAGGTAAATAACTTGCTGTGGTAGGATTCTAACCTACAACTTCAACAGGATATATCACTGTCAATGTTTGCTTTAATTTGTTGTATTATTGTCACATGTGTAGTGAAAAGTTTTGTTTTGTGTGCAGTACAGGTAGACCACAATATACAAAGCAAATTACAGTAATAGAACAGAACGAGGAATGCAATGTTACGGCTGCAGAGAAACTGGGTGAGATCAACAATAAATTTACAATTTGAGAGGTCTGTTCAGACACCTAATAATTTTGGGGAAGAAGCTTTCCTTGAGCCTATTGGTATGTGTGTTTAAGGTTTTGTATCTTCTGCCCGTTGGAAGAGGTTGTAAGTGCGGTGTGAGGGGTCTTTGTTCATGTTGGCTGCCTTCCCGAGTTCACAGAATTTGGATGGAATCTGTGGCTGGAAGGTTGGCTAATGTGGTAGACTGGGCTGTGTTCACAACTCTCTGTGGCTTCTTAAGGTCATTGACAGTCCAGCTGCCATATCAAGCTGTGATGCATCCAGATAGAATGCTTTCTATGGTGCATCTATAAAAACTGGTAAAAATCTTTATGAATATGCCAAACTTGCTTAGCTTTCTGAGGACGTCAAGGTGTTGTTTTGTTTTCTTGACTTTCGCATCAATATGACATAGCAGAACATCCTAAGAAATTTCATGTAAGAGAAATCGGATCAGTAATTTACAACTAGATCAAAGAAGGAGCGAGAATGGCTGTAGATATTTTCAAGCAACCCATTCAGAGATATTATTACACACCTTTGAAGCAAAAGTGGAACTTGAACTCATGCCTCCTGGTCCCACAGATAGTTACCACAAGAGCTCAACAGATGGGACAAGAATGGTCAAAAGAGGCAGATTTTACTGAGGGTCTTAAAGGAGCAGAGAGGTTACAGAGCTTCAGGATCTTATTTTCTGCCATTGGTTAAGATAGTTGAAGACTAGGTCACCAGGCAAGAGTCGATGGAACACAACATTTTTGAAGGGTTCTTTCTTTTGGTTTCATTAACTTGAGAATACATCCTGATCAGGTCCCATTTGAAGCTGTTATCGTAATCTCGAGGGATTGATTGGAATTGGTCAGTCGAACTTTACCTTTAATAGGTCAGACAGGCTAGGCTTGTGTCTGCTGAAGTTCAAAAGGATAAGATGTGATTTGACTGAAATATATAAGACCTTGAAGGGACATGACAAGGTGTGCATGGAAGAGATGGTTCCTTTGGTGAAAAAATCTACAACAAGGGGTGACTGCTCAAGGGGAGGCGCTGGTGTAGTGGCAATAGCACTATAGAGTAATTGATAATGCTAGGCTAATGCCCAGGAGTCAGGGGTTCAAATCCTGACATAGCAGATGGTGAAATTTGGATTCAGTTTAAAAAAAAATGTTAATTAAAATCAGTCTAATGACAACTAAATAACCACTATTAGTTGTTGCAAAAGCATACATACAGTCACAGAGTTGTATAGCAAGGAAATAGACCCTTTAGTCCAACTCATCCATACCAACCAGATATCCTAAATCTAGTCCCATTTGGCCCACATCACTTTAAACCCTTTGTATTCATGTACCAATCCATTTGCCTTTTAAATGTTGTATTTGTACCAGCCTCCACCACTTCCTCTGGCAGCTCTGTGTGAAAAAGTCACCTCTTAGGCCCCTTTTAAATCTTGCCCCTCTCACCTTAAACATATGCCCTCTAGTTTTGGACTTCTCCACTGTAGGGAAAAGACCTGGTTTACCCACCCTAACCATGCCCCTCATGATTTTATAAACCTCTATAAGGTCACCCCTCAGCCTCTGAAGCTCCAGGGAAAATAACCCCAGTCTGTTCAGCATCTCCCTATTGGTCAAACCCTCCAACCCTGGCTATGTCCTTTTAAATCTTTTCTGAACGCTTTCAAGTTTCACAACATCTTTCCTGTCCATAGGGAGATTAAAATTATCCATCCTTACCTGGTCTGGCCTACATGTGACTCCAGACCTGCAGCAATGGGATACAGATGCTGCCTGGCCAGTGATGCTCTCATCAATGTGAATGAATAAAGAAAAACTGAATTTAATCCAAATAATTACCCAATGCCAACTTGAATGCTTTGTGACCCTGGTCATCATTTGGGTGTTCATATGTAACAAAAGCAAAATATGGTGGATGGTAGAGGCCTGAAATTAACAGCACACAAATGTTAGACTATCCAAAAGACCTCATAGTATCTATGGATAGGAAAACAGAATTTCAAGCTGATTGCCTTTTCCCAGAAGCAGAAAACGTTAGGAATGTAACAAATGTAAAGCAGGTTCAAAATCAGGAAGAGAGTGAAATTGGAGACAAGCAAAAGTGAAGTTGGCAGAAACAGCAGAAAGCGATGTCTTAAATAGTGAAGGGGATTAAATGGGTGGAAGATGTGGAAAAAGGGAAGCCCTATTACAATCGAGCAACGGTCAGCACTGCTGTCTCACAGCATCAGGAACCTGGGGTCAATTCCAACCTCGGTCAACTATCTGTGTGGAGTTTGCATGTTCTGCCCATGTCTACACAGGTTCCCTCTGTATGCTTCAGTTTCCTTGCAAAATCTGAAGGAGTGCGGGCCAGGCAGCTGTAAGGAAGCCAGAATCAATAAACTCGGAGTTGGACAAACGTAGCAGATCAGACGGCATCGGAGGAGCAGAAAAGTCAACGTTTCAGGCCAAAAACCTTCATCAGGACAAGGGAGGATAAGGGGAGCCCAGACATAGATAGAGGAAGTGGACAAGGCTAGGGAAAGGGAGGTGGAATGGTGATAAGTGGTTGCAGGTGGGGGGTGGTGACAGTGATTGGTCAGTATGAAGGGTGGAGCAGATAGGTAAGTAGGAAGATCGGCAGGTAAGGTCGGGTCAGGGAGGTGGGACATTATCCTCTCCTCATTGTCTCTGAGGGATTAGAACAAAGAACAAAGAAACTCACAGCATGGGAACAGGCCCTTCGGCCCTCCAAGCCTGCGCCGATCCCAATCCTCTATCTAAACCTGTCACCTATTTTCCAAGGATCTGTATCCCTCTGCTCCATGCCCATTCATGTATCTGTCTAGATACATCTTAAATGATGCTATCGTGCCCTCCTCTACCACCTCTGCTAGCAATACGTTCCAGGCACCCACCACCCCCTGCATAAAGAACTTTCCATGCATATCTCCCTTAAACTTTTCCCCTCTCACCTTGAAATTGTGACCCCTAGTAATTGACTCACCAACTTAGGGAAAAAGCTTCTTCCTCTCCACCCTGTCTATACCTCTCATGATTTTGTAGACCTCAAAAGGTCCCCCCTCAATCTCCATCTTTCTAATGTAAATAATCCTAACCTACTCAACCTCTCTTCATAGCTAGCACCCTCCATAGCAGGCAACATCCTGGTGAACCTCCTCTGCACCCTCTCCAAAGCATCCACATCCTTTTGGTAATGTGGCAACCAGAACTGTACACAGTATTCCGAATGTGGCCGAACCAAAGTCCTATACAACTGCAACATGACCTGCCAACTCTTGTACTCAATACCCCGTCCGATGAAGGAAAGCATGCTGCATGCATTCTTGACCACCCTATTGATCTGCGTACAATGGACCTGAAAGTGGATCTGAACACGTAGATCTCTCTGTGCATCAATTTTCCCCAGGGTTTTTACATTTACCCCATAGTTCACTCTTGAATTGGATCTTCCAAAATGCATCACCTCGCATTTGCCTGGACTGAACTCCATCTGCCATTTCTCCACCTAACTCTCCGATCTATCTATATTCTGCTGCATTTTCCGACAGTCCCCTTTACTATCTGCTACTCCACCAATCTTAGTGTTATCTGCAAACTTGTTAATCAGACCATCTATACCTCCCTCCAGATCATTTATGTCTATCATAAACAACAGTGGTCCCAATACAGATCCCTGTGGAACACCACTGGTCACAATTCTCCATTTTGAGTAACTCCCTTCCACTACAACTCGCTGTCTCCTGTTGCCCAGCCATGTTAGTCATGGTCATGCAACCCAAAAATCATAACATCAGGTCAGGGCTACTCCAACTGTTTCCGTGTTCACATTTACATTGTGGTTCGGTCTGGTGCAGACTTTGATAGTATGCAGTCAACGTCCAGAATGTTCCTTCCCAAATGCTGTAACTCCATCCACACTGTGTTGTTTATAAACAGTGATGTGCAACTCTGTGATATTCTTGTGAGGTTGCTCTAGAGTCCTAATGCCCTTGTGCAGAATTCATTTTGAGCTCGATGGAGACAAAAAGAAACAATTGCACATCTTGAAAATGATTCAGAAAGCTTCATCATTATACATTTAAAACCCCACTTTGTAAGGTTAAATGTTTTATTGTGGACCTGAACACTGAGGTTGAGGATGTCGAATATGCGTTCATAGTGTTTGAACTGGATGTAAGTCTGTCTGAGTGAAGAAACTATGCAAGTGTGAGACTGCTGAATCCCCATGAATTCTTGTGTGGCGTTTAAACAGTTTCAACCAATGTTTCAACAAATTGGGCAGTTTCATCAGCTCCAAGTAAGAACTGCAGATCAAGGCAGCATGGTGGCTCAGCGGTTAGCGCTGCAGCCTCACAGCACCAGGGTCCCAGGTTCGATTCCAGCCTCGGGCAACTGTCTGTGCAGAGTTTGCACCTCCTCCCCGTGTTTGCATGGGTTTCCTCCAGGTGCTCCGGTTTCCTCCCACAGTCCAAAGATGTGCAGGCTAGGTGGATTGGCCATGCTAAATTGCCCGTAGTGTTCAGGGGTGTGTGGGTGAGAGGGAGATGGGACTGGGTGGGATGTTTCAAGGGGTGGTGTGGACTTGTTGGGCCGAAAGGCCTGTCTCCACAATGTAGGGAATCTAATGTAATCTAAAACTTGTGGATAGAACATCTTCTGTCTGAGAGGGAAAGTTAAGGCAACGATTGCCCTGGTTAACCAAGACATCATAAACATAGATAATAAAATGTGAGGCTGGATGAACACAGCAGGCCAAGCAGCATCTCAGGAGCACAAAAGCTGACGTTTCGGGCCTAGACCCTTCATCAGAGAGGGGGATGGGGAGAGGGAACTGGAATAAATAGGGAGAGAGGGGGAGGCGGACTGAAGATGGAGAGTAAAGAAGATAGGTGGAGAGAGTGTAGGTGGGGAGGTAGGGAGGGGATAGGTCAGTCCAGGGAAGACGGACAGGTCAAGGAGGTGGGATGAGGTTAGTAGGTAGCTGGGGGTGCGGCTTGGGGTGGGAGGGAGGGATGGGTGAGAGGAAGAACCGGTTAGGGAGGCAGAGACAGGTTGGACTGGTTTTGGGATGCAGTGGGTGGGGGGGAAGAGCTGGGCTGGTTGTGTGGTGCAGTGGGGGGAGGGGACGAACTGGGCTGGTTTAGGGATGCAGTAGGAGAAGGGGAGATTTTGAAACTGGTGAAGTCCACATTGATACCATATGGCTGCAGGGTTCCCAGGCGGAATATGAGTTGCTGTTCCTGCAACCTTCGGGTGGCATCATTGTGGCACTGCAGGAGGCCCATGATGGACATGTCATCCAGAGAATGGGAGGGGGAGTGGAAATGGTTTGCGACTGGGAGGTGCAGTTGTTTGTTGCGGACTGAGCGGAGGTGTTCTGCAAAGCGGTCCCCAAGCCTCCGCTTGGTCTCCCCAATGTAGAGGAAGCCGCACCGGGTACAGTGGATGCAGTATACCACATTGGCAGATGTGCAGGTGAACCACTGCTTAATGTGGAATGTCATCTTGGGGCCTGGGATGGGGGTGAGGGAGGAGGTGTGGGGACAAGTGTAGCATTTCCTGCGGTTGCAGGGGAAGGTGCCGGGTGTGGTGGGGTTGGAGGGCAGTGTGGAGCGAACAAGGGAGTCACGGAGAGAGTGGTCTCTCCGGAAAGCTGACAGGGGAGGGGATGGAAAAATGTCTTGGGCGGTGGGGTCGGATTGTAAATGGCGGAAGTGTCGGAGGATAATGCGTTGTATCCGGAGGTTGGTAGGGTGGTGTGTGAGAACGAGGGGGATCCTCTTGGGGCGGTTGTGGCGGGGGCGGGGTGTGAGGGATGTGTTGCGGGAAATACGGGAGACGCGGTCAAGGGCGTTCTCGATCACTGTGGGGGGAAAGTTGCGGTCCTTGAAGAACTTGGACATCTGGGATGTGCGGGAGTGGAATGTCTTATAGTGGGAGCAGATGCGGCGGAGGCGGAGGAATTGGGAATAGGGGATGGAATTTTTGCAGGAGGGTGGGTGGGAGGAGGTGTATTCCAGGTAGCTGTGGGAGTCGGTGGGCTTGAAATGGACATCAGTTACAAGCTGGTTGCCTGTGACGGAGACTGAGAGGTCCAGGAAGGTGAGGGATGTGCTGGAGATGGCCCAGGTGAACTGAAGGTTGGGGTGGAAGGTGTTGGTGAAGTGGATGAACTGTTCGAGCTCCTCTGGGGAGCAAGAGGCGGCGCCGATACAGTCATCAATGTACCGGAGGAAGAGGTGGGGTTTGAGGCCCCACCTCTTCCTCCGGTACATTGATGACTGTATCGGCGCCGCCTCTTGCTCCCCAGAGGAGCTCGAACAGTTCATCCACTTCACCAACACCTTCCACCCCAACCTTCAGTTCACCTGGGCCATCTCCAGCACATCCCTCACCTTCCTGGACCTCTCAGTCTCCGTCACAGGCAACCAGCTTGTAACTGATGTCCATTTCAAGCCCACCGACTCCCACAGCTACCTGGAATACACCTCCTCCCACCCACCCTCCTGCAAAAATTCCATCCCCTATTCCCAATTCCTCCGCCTCCGCCGCATCTGCTCCCACTATAAGACATTCCACTCCCGCACATCCCAGATGTCCAAGTTCTTCAAGGACCGCAACTTTCCCCCCACAGTGATCGAGAACGCCCTTGACCGCGTCTCCCGTATTTCCCGCAACACATCCCTCACACCCCGCCCCCGCCACAACCGCCCCAAGAGGATCCCCCTCGTTCTCACACACCACCCTACCAACCTCCGGATACAACGCATTATCCTCCGACACTTCCGCCATTTACAATCCGACCCCACCGCCCAAGACATTTTTCCATCCCCTCCCCTGTCAGCTTTCCGGAGAGACCACTCTCTCCGTGACTCCCTTGTTCGCTCCACACTGCCCTCCAACCCCACCACACCCGGCACCTTCCCCTGCAACCGCAGGAAATGCTACACTTGTCCCCACACCTCCTCCCTCACCCCCATCCCAGGCCCCAAGATGACATTCCACATTAAGCAGTGGTTCACCTGCACATCTGCCAATGTGGTATACTGCATCCACTGTACCCGGTGCGGCTTCCTCTACATTGGGGAGACCAAGCGGAGGCTTGGGGACCGCTTTGCAGAACACCTCCGCTCAGTCCGCAACAAACAACTGCACCTCCCAGTCGCAAACCATTTCCACTCCCCCTCCCATTCTCTGGATGACATGTCCATCATGGGCCTCCTGCAGTGCCACAATGATGCCACCCGAAGGTTGCAGGAACAGCAACTCATATTCCGCCTGGGAACCCTGCAGCCATATGGTATCAATGTGGACTTCACCAGTTTCAAAATCTCCCCTTCTCCTACTGCATCCCTAAACCAGCCCAGTTCGTCCCCTCCCCCCACTGCACCACACAACCAGCCCAGCTCTTCCCCCCCACCCACTGCATCCCAAAACCAGTCCAACCTGTCTCTGCCTCCCTAACCGGTTCTTCCTCTCACCCATCCCTCCCTCCCACCCCAAGCCGCACCCCCAGCTACCTACTAACCTCATCCCACCTCCTTGACCTGTCCGTCTTCCCTGGACTGACCTATCCCCTCCCTACCTCCCCACCTACACTCTCTCCACCTATCTTCTTTACTCTCCATCTTCGGTCCGCCTCCCCCTCTCTCCCTATTTATTCCAGTTCCCTCTCCCCATCCCCCTCTCTGATGAAGGGTCTAGGCCCGAAACGTCAGCTTTTGTGCTCCTGAGATGCTGCTTGGCCTGCTGTGTTCAGCCGGCCTCACATTTTATTATCTTGGAATTCTCCAGCATCTGCAGTTCCCATTATCTCTGATACCATCATAAACATAGAGATGGTAGGAACTGCAGATGCTGGAGCATCAGAGATAACAAGGTGTACAGCTGGATGAACACAGCAGGCCAAAGAGCATCAGAGGAGAAGGAAAGCTGACATTTTGGGCCCTGAAACATCAGCTTTCCTGCTCCTCTGATGCTGCTTGACCTGCTGTTCTCATCATAGACATAGTTGAGATTCTAACATCAGAGGGGCATCCAACTGTGGTTGTGCCAGAAGCACATAAAGTGACATCAGTAACTGTCAGCATACAACAAATATAGAAGCGGATACAATAGCAACATTTATGAGGTGTTTAGACAGACACATGAAGAAGCAGGGAATAGAGGAACGCAGACTATGCGTAGGCAGATGGGATTAGTTTGGAATGGTCGGCACAGATATAGTGGGCTGAAGGTCCATTTCTTGTGCTGTACCGTGGGATGCTGTATATGCACTCTGAGGACGCATGACTGATTGCATATGTGAGCAGATCTCTGAGAAATGTAGAGAGCAGGTCATCGATGCTTGGGTGTGTGAAAAAATTCCCTGAGTACTTTTTCAGCATCAAGTTCTGTTAACTCTGATTTCTCTCCACGGATGCTGACGGGCCTGTTGAGCTTTACCAGAAGTTTCTGTTTTTGTTTCTGATTAACAGCATGCGTTCTTTTCAGTTTTTACTCAGCAAAGAGCAGGGAAGGCAGTGGCCTAGTGGTATTATCGCTCAACTGTTAATCCAGAGACCCAGATAACATTCTAGGGGACCCGAGTTCACGTCCTGCCATGGCCGATGGTGGAATTTGTATTCAATAAATAATATATGGAATTGAGTCTAATGATGACCACGAATCCATTGCCAGTTGTTGGAAAGTCCCATCTGGTTCCCTAATGTCCTTTAGGGAAGGAAGCTGCCATCCTTACCTGGTCTGGCCTCCATGTGACTCCAGACCCACAGCAATGTGGTTTGCTGTTAGCTACCCTCTGAACAATTTAGGGATGGGCAATAAATGCTGGTTTAGTGACAATGTCATCCAGTGAATGAATAAAACAATAAAGAGAAACAGATGAGGCAGGTCAAGCTGAGAGTAAAGATTTGAAGCAAAAATTGCAATCAGAAGTGTCCAAGTATAGAGCAACCTCACAGACAGTGATGGGAATTGAGCCTTACTGAGTTGCTTTTGGATGTGGAAAGTGCACTGGAACACCAGGGCTGAAGGATGTCAGTGGTGACCAAAAAGGCTGAGATCAAGATGATGAGACTCTGGCTTTTCATGTAGACCACAGAAATGTAGCTAGATAGTCTGATGTGGTGCCAGAAGATGAAGTACAGCTGGGATGGCAGAGTCTGCGTAGGAAAGACACACAACATTGTACACTGTCATCACCAAGAAGGGAAACAGATTCCTTATGCAGTCGGCAGACGTGCGACTGAAATTCTTCGTGTACAAAATGGTATATCATAGAGCCAAAGGCAGAGCAGTGAATGAACCAGATGTCAGCGCTAAAGCAGAGTTCATGTCTAGCTGTCCAGAAGTCACAGACAGCAATGCTGGAAGCTTATCTCCCAGAGGGGGGGGCAAAGAAAAAAAATGGGGTTCAAAAGGGGATGATGGAACATCTTCATCCTGCTGGACTGACCAGGGCTTCCTGAGATAGAAAGCGATCTGTGGCACACAAAATGGACCATCAAAGCAATATGGAGATTTTGTGTTGTGATTCTCATGTATGCCAAGTGTTGCTCTTCAAAGCAAACATCTTGAAAGAATAGCAGTGAAATCCTGAACAAAAGATTATCACAGTTGAAGACAACATTTACTCAATGTATTAGCAAAATAAAGTTTTATTAAGTTTGTTTTGCAACTTTTAATATGATATGTTTACAAGTGTTCATTTATGTAATGCCAGAAGATCATTGGCATGTTTTTGATCTAAAAGGCGAGTAATGTAATGATGATGGCTTGAATATTGGATATGAAATGGAATCAGTTCAGATATAGTAAGGAACACTGTTCTTCATAAGTGTCAGTCAACATGGGATTACTGCACAGTAAATTGATAGCACATATCAGAGACCAATGACAGGCAGATTCCGCGAAAACATGTTAAAGTTTGTTGAAAGCTCAGTTTGTAATTTAAGGTGTTCATTCAGCTTATGTTAGGATGTTGGATTAGAATTCCAAAGTATTCATAGACATCTTTTTTACTTGCAAGTCCAAAATGTGCTGATTTTATAAAGAGGACTGCTATTGAAAAACTGCAGATCTAAATTCAGTGACTGTAGTGCAGAAGTGAAGCCCATGGAATGTCAAACGTAAATTGTCAGTGCAACTTCAAACATGGAGAGACTTGACAAGAAGATATAACGAGTGGCTGACTTTCATTTCCTTTTAACTGGAAAGCCACCTTTTGCGGGTACATCTGATTTGACCTCCAAGAATTCACAAGGATATAGGCTAAAATGTCAGGTTCGTCTCTACAGGACTGGACTAGTGGGACTGAATACTCCCATGTATACCAGCTTGAGTTCAGATATTAGCATACTGTATGGGTCATTTTTGAAGAACCATCCCCTCATTACACTTGTGTTGCAGATAAAGAAGGAATCCTCTCTCACATGCAAACTATGGGGAGAAAAGACAACGCAACTTCAATCACCCTACAAAGCCAAGATTTGCTAGAAAAAATGACACCTGATCAACTGTCATTGTCAGTGCTACCAGTGACCTTCACAATAATGGTTGCAACCATAAAACCTCAAGATATGGGAGCAGAATGAGGCCATTTGGCCCATTGTGTCTGCTTCTATATTCAACCCTGGCTGAATTACTTCTCCATCCAATTTTTATGCCTTCTCCCCGTAACCTTTGAGAAACAGCAATTAACTATCCACTCTTTAATTTAGAGACTGATCCCATGCGCATTTTAAAAAATGTTGTGTTTTTGGACTTGCGTTTTGAATCTGTATGTATGTGTGTCATCTTGCTAATTCTTCTTGCGTTTAGTAAATAATAAACTCACTCCTTTTATTAATTCATGGTATCTGATTAAATTGGTTCCTTTTGAACAATGAATTCACTGTATCTGGGAGAAAGGTATGCACAAAGGAAGGAATCCTTTCTACATTAACTGGGTTACAATGAATTGAGGAGGTGGGTGAGTAAAGAACAGGATTCAGTTTGTTCCTCCTCACTCAGATGCTGACAACTTGAGGTATCCTGTCTGGAATGTTAACAAACTAGGGCTGTAACAAAGCTTGCAAAGGGGCTTTTTTCATAACAAATGGGATATAAACAGATTGATAAATCTCTCATTTGCATGTAGTTTATCTAACATCAGTAAATCTAGTAAACAACATAAAAGAAGCTGACTAGGTTTGACACGCCACATTCAGAGTATAAGTGGATTGGCTAAGCCAAGAATTCAGTGGAAGTCCTAATGGAGCGCTACATTGCAAAACCTTCTGTCAGAGGTTAAATTCATGCAGTGTGGGAGGCTGAGAGTTGACCTTACACAAGTTCATAAAATAATGAGGGGTGTAGATAGAGTTCATGGTAGGTTTTTTTTCCCATGCATGTAGGTTTTCTAAACTAGGGGTATGTTTTTAAGGTGAGAGGAGAGAGATTTATAAAAGAAATGAGGGGCACATTTTTACACAGAGGGTGGTTCGCTTGTGGAATGAACTTCCTAAGGAAGTGATGAATACGGGTCCAATTATAATGTTTTAAAACAACATCGGGGTAGGTACATGAACAGGAAAGGTTTGGAGGGAGATGGGCCAGAAACAGGCAAGTTGAATTTGTTTAGTTTGGGATTATATTCAGCATGGGCTTGTTGGGCTGAAGGATCTGTTTCCAGCTGTTTGAATCTATGACTCAGATAGACATAAAAGCTTAATGATAATATCAAACAGAGAGGATTCTTCTGGGGTGTTAATCAGCACATCTCATCAGACAACATTAGGAAATGGCAGAGGAGATGTTGCATCTTTCTGTGTAGCATTGGCATGTAATACCTATGCCTATGTAACAACAGTAAACATCGTATACAAAGAGGCACATTGCTTGTAAAATTTTTTGGGGTAGGATGCAATATGTACTATGTGAATTGGACGGCGGCCGATCAAGAAACTAAGATTGCCAACCTCTCAAGGGCAACTAGGGTTAGGTGACAGACACTGGCACTGCAATGATGCTTGTTTTCCCAACAAATGGAAATAAATACAAATAACACGTGTTGCTGGTTCCCAAAGTACAACACTGTTAAGAATGGGATCTGGGAGTTGTTTGTGGATATGTAGAGTTCCCAATATGTCTCTGCACATATGCAGCTGTGATAAGGGCCAGTTGTGGAATGGTCAGTGAACATTCTGGATATCTTCCTTGCTTTCACATTTTGACGGAAGTCACACAGCACCAAGCTATAGCCTGACAGGTTTATTTGAAATCAGAAACTTTCGGAATGCCGCTTTTGTCAGGTGAAGTGGAGCCTGACAGGGGAGCAGTGCTCCGAAAACTTGTGATTTCAAATAAACCCGTTGGACTCTAACCTGGTGCTGTGTGACTTCTGACTTTGTCCACCCCAGTCCAACACCGGCACCTCCATATCATATGTTGAAGCCAGGAAATGGAATATTGCTGGCCAACAGACTGAATACGCTAAGGCACTGTTTGTACAAATCTCTGGTACCCCCTCTCCCCCAAACCTATCCAATGTTCCTCCACCCTCACTAACTTCTCCCAAGCTATACCTGCCTCATCGTAGGTTAAATGGAACAATCCCTCTTCCGCTGCTACACTGGCACTATCTCCCACGTTTTCCTCCATTACATTGAAGACTGTATTGGCACTGCCTCGTGTTCCCATGTAGAGCTCGAACAGTTCATTAACTTTACTAACGCCTTTCATCCCAACCTCATGTTCACCTGGACCATCTCTGATACCTCTCACTCCTTCCTAGATCTCTCTTTTTCCATCTCTGGTGAATGCCTCAAAACTAATATCTATTTCGTGCCCACCGACTCCCACAGTTACCTCCTCTCACCCACCTTCCTGCAAGAATGCAATCACCTACTCCCAATTCCTCCGCCTCTGCTGTGTCTGCTCCCAAGGTGGTGCATTCCACTCCCAGGTGTCCCAGACATCCTCTTATTTCAAGGAATGCAACTTACCCCTTTGCTGATTGAAAATGCTCTTGAATGCATCTCTTGTGTTTCCCGCACCTTTGTCCTCACATCCCCACTCCCCCAACAAAAACAGACTCCCCCTTGTCGTCACATATCACCCCACCAACCTTCACATCCAACAGATCGTTCTCTGCCACTTCAGCCACCTATAATCTGACTCCACAACTGAAGATATTTTTCCCTCCCTACCACTATCTGCCTTTTGTAGGGACTACTCTCCATAAGGCTCCCTCGTACGCTCCACACTCCCTACTAGCCCCACCACCCCCGGCAACTTTCCCTGCAACTGGAGGAGGTGCCACCCCTTCCCCTACACCTAACCCCTCACCTCCCTCCAAAGCACTAAACAAACCTTCCACATCAGGCAGAGGTTCACATCCATCAATGCGGTCTCTTGCATCCGCTGTTCCCGATGTGGCCTCCTCTACATCGGTGAGACCAGGCAGAGGCTCAGAGACCGCTTTGCAGAGCACCTGCCCTCAATTCTTGACAAATCACTGCACCTCCCAGATGCGAACCACTTCAACTTCCCCTCTCACTCCCAGGTCGACACGTCCATCCTGGGCCTCCTCCAGTGTTACAATGACGTCACCCGGAAACTGGAGGAGCAGCACCTCATATTTTGTCTCAGGAGCCTACAGCCCAATGGCCTCAATGTGGGCTTTACCAGTTTCAAAATCTCTCCATGGCTGGCATCATCCCACAACCAACACTCCCTCTCATCCCCATCTCCTTGAACTGATACAACCAGAAATAACTTGTCCATCTTCTGTGTTACCTCCTCACTCCACCCATTCCACTGACCAGTCCCCATCTGCACTCACCTATCACCATCCACCTACCTTCCCCAGCCCCATCCCTCCTCTCTATTTATTTCAGAGCTCCCTTCCTCCTCCCCCATTTCTGAAGAAGGGTCACGACCTGAAACATCGACTTTCCTGCTCCTCTGATGCTGCCTGGCCTGCTGTGTTCATCCAGCTCCATATTGTGTTATCCCCCACCTCAGCATCTCCTCGTTCAAAGAAACAAGAGATAAAAACAAATAATCAGAATTAAATTGAGTAGGGGAATGGAAATAAGGAATGGAATGAAGATCAGAAAAAAGAAGTGCGAGTGAAAAAAATAGAACATGACTCTTTAAACTCACCAAGAACAGCAAACGTTTTATTAGCCGGCATCTCAGGAGCCAGGATGGAACGGGTTTATCAAATACTCCGGTTGACCAAGAGGTCTGACATGGTAAGTAATAAAATGCTCATGCGTGGGTACACAAATCATTGTTATACTTCATTTACACCTTAAATCACTCAAATAATAATGAAACTTTGTATTAAATAAAACTTAACTGACAGAGACCCTTCTCTCACCGTCAACTGACGACTCAGACGTTGCGGTGGATTGCGATAATGCATTAAATTTCCGCTATTTCAGCTGAGTGCTGTTTGACGGTTTACCAAGAGGGACTGCCGTAAGGTACCAGTTAAAACAAAGTTAGTCAGTTTAATCGGGAAAGGAATGAATTTCATCAGTTTCCCTTTCTGGCCAGAGTGGTTGATTACTGTCATTAACAATTATCTTCCAAACTGAAAACTAAAAAAAAATACTGGAGCATCTGGATGACTGCTCATCACTCTGATGAAGTCATCTAGACTTGAAACATCAGCTTTGTTTCTGTATGGATATTGCCTGGTACGCTGTGATCTCCAGTTTTTTTTTTACTTTCAGCACAGCTTCCAGCATCTGCAGTAATTTGCTGCTACACTTGTTTAACATTCCAATTTACTAATGAATGGTTTCCGCAGAACATATGGTGCTGGGAATAGTCCTTGTGTTGACGATAGTGAGAGTGAGGTCAACCTCCAAGTAAATCATCACTGAGGACATGGGCACAAACGATGTGAGAATGATAGCAATGATCTGCCAAAAGTGGAATGGAAACCATGGTTGAGGAGAACTGTCACATCTAACCCAAACGCAATGGAGACTTATCAATCTGGAAGAAGATCACAATCGTGCAGGCACATGACATCCATGGATTATCCACTGTACGTTGGCAGCGGATGAGGCTTCAGATTGAGCAAGACGTACTCAGAGAATGTCTGACCCAACGTCCAGAGGAACTAAATATTGTGTGACAGTGAAAGCATTGTGTTTTCTGGTAAATAATCTCTTGCTTGAACTTTGGAAATTGAGTAGGACAGGCCTTCACTGACATGGACAGGATTGAATGCTTTGGCATGGCCATTTGGACAGTTTGATCTCATCACTGCTGAGTGTGTCTTCCTTTCATTGACCTGTTTTCCTATTCTGTCTATTTTTGCAGCCTGCTATCTGACGATATTTAAAAAAAAACTCAAATTGTCCATTTTTGCAGATGTTCCCTCGAACTGTACATGCGCTGTGCTGACAGTGTTTCCCAGCTGGCTCAGGGCTGCCAACTGTACCCTCCTTATCATCCTGCAAATGCTGTGCTTGCCTTTTATCTTTGACCTATCTCTCCTTCCATGTATTTTGTGGAAGTACCACCTGCTTCTTTTAAAAGAGGAAAATGTTCCATTATTTGTTATTGGTCATTTAAACCCTAGGCACGGTGTTGCTTTCTCTGGATCATTTCTTAATGTGTCTGAATAGTTCAGTCTGATTTTCATACAATGGTGTATAAGTAACTATGATCATATGGAGAAGAACACAGCAAGGAATGTGACAGAGGACACTGACATGTCAGGGGGTAAGATCATTTATGTCCTGTGCTGTGTGTCCTGCAGTGACGAATGTAGCACAAGATATTATGACAGGAAAGGAGTATTAATTTACCGTGCTACCGTGCCATCAGACACATGCTGTTGGCAATGTGGCATCCTCCTGGCCTGGCACAGTGCCTCCCCATACGTCCCCTCGGCCTGGCACAGTGACATCCCATATACCCACCTGGCCTGGCAGAGTGCCTCCCCATACACTCTCCTGGCCTGGCACAGTGACATCCCATATACCCACCTGGCCTGGCAGAGTGCCTCCCCATACACCCTCCTGGCCTGCCACAGTGACACCCCGTATGCCCTCCCGGCCTGGCACAGTGACATCCCATAAGCCCTCCTGCCTGGCACAGTGACTCCCCGTATGTCCTCCCGGCCTGGCACAGTGCTTCCCCATACACGCACCTGGCCTGGCACAGTGACACCCTGTACGCCCTCCCGGCCTGGCACAGTGCCCCACCGTACACGCTCCCAGCCTGGCAAAGTGACTCCCCATACGTCCTCCCAGCCTGGCATAATGAATCCCTGTGCGCCCTCCAGCCTGGGACAGTGCCCCACCGTACATCCTCCTGGCCTGGCACGGTGGCACTCCATATGCCCTCCCTGCCTGGAACAGTGACTCGCCATATGTCCTCCCGGCCTGGCACAGTGACTCCCCACACACCCTCCTGGCCTGGCACAGTGACTCCCCGCACATCCTCCTGGCCTGCCACAGTGACATCCCATACGCTCTCCCACCTGGCACAGTGCCTCCCCATATGCCCTCCTGGCCTGGCACAGTGACTCCCCATAAACCCTCCTGGCCTGGCACAGTGACTCCCCGCACATCCTCCTGGCCTGCCACAGTGACATCCCATACGCTCTCCCACCTGGCACAGTGCCTCCCCATAAACCCTCCCAGCCTGGCACAGTGACTCCCTGTATGCCCTCCTGGGCTGGCACTGTGACTCCCTGTATGTCCTCCCAGCCTGGTAACTACCTGGCACGGCTTGGCGTGATTTCCCACGCACAAAGCCATGTTGTCTATCCATAAGTGATTTCCCAGCCTCATGATCCTCGAGTTGAAGCTTGGTGCAGTCTGGAGCCGGGGCCCGACGGCTGACTGGAGGCTAGGTGCCAGTGTGGTCTGGGTTGGAGGACCGTGGCAAGTTCATTTAGATCAAATCCATTGCGCTGCCCTCATTAACTCTCTTCGTTACTTCTTCAAAAAGCACAATCAAGTTCATGAGACATTATTTCCCATGCACAAAGCCATGTTGACTATCCCTAATCAGCCCTCGCCTTTCCAAATACATCCTGTCCTTCGGGATTCCCTCTAACAACTTGCCCACCACCGATGTCAGGCTCATCAGTCTATAGTTCCCTGGCTTTTCCTCACCACCTTTCTTAAACAGTGGCACCACGTTAGCCAACCTCCAGCCTCCTGGCACCTTCCCTTTGGTTATCAATGATACAAATATCTCAGCAAGGGGCCCAGCAATCACTTCCTGAGCTTCCCACGGAATTCTCAGCTACACCTGATTAGGTCTCAGGGATTTATCCGCATTTATGTGTTTTAAACCATCCAGCACCACCTCCTCTGTAATATGGATAGTTTTAAAAGTGTTGCTGTTTCTTTTCCCACATTCTCTACCTTCCATATCCTTCATCACAAGAAACACTGATGCAGAATATTCGTTTTGTATTTCCCCCGTCTCTTGCGGCTCCACACATATACAACCTTGCTCATGTCAAGGGGCTCTATTGTCTCCCTCATTACCCTTTTATCCTTAATGTATTTATACAATCCCTTTGAATTTTCCGTAGCCCTATTTGCTTAAGCTATCTCATGCCACATTTTTGCCCTCCCGATTTCCTTCTTATGTGGAGGTTGGATTTCCTTCTTATGTGTTGGACTGGGGGTGGACAAGGTCAGAAGTCACATAATACCAGGTTACAGTCCAACAAGTTTATTTGAAAACACAAGTTATCAGAACTTGTGATTTCTCTCCTAAGCATACCCTTACTGCCTTTATCCTCTTCTAAGGGCTCGCTCGATCTCTGCTGTCTGTACCTGATATATGCTTCCTTCTCTCCCTTGACCAACGCCTCAATTTCTCTGGCATTCCCTACACCTAGCATCCTTGCCCTTCACCATTACAGCAATATCGTGTCTCTAGACTCTTGTTGGCACATTTTTGAAGGATTCCCATTTTTAGGCCATTCATTTTGCCTGCAAATAGGCAACATGGTTTTGTGCAGGGAAGGTCATGTCTTACGAACTTAATAGAATTCTTTAAGGACGTGACAAAGTTGATTGATGAGGGAAAGGCTGTAGATGTCATGTACATGGGCTTCTATAAGGCGTTTGATAAGGTTTCCCATGGCAGGCTGATGGAGAAAGTGAAGTCGCATGGGATCCAGGGTGTGCTAGCTAGATGGATAAAAAACTGGTTAGGCAACAGGAGACAGAGGATTGTAGTAGAAGGGAGTTTCTCAAATTGGAGACCTGTAACCAGTGGTGTTCCACAGGGATCTGTACTGGGACCACTGTTGTTTGTGATATATGTAAATGATCTGGAGGAATGTGTAGGTGGTCTGATCAGCAAGTTTGCGGATGACACTAAGATTGGTGGAGTAGCAGATAGTAAAGGGGACTGTCAGAGATTACAGCAGAATATAGATAGACTGGAGAGTGGGCAGATAAATGGCAGATGGAGTTCAGTCCGGGCAAATGCGAGGTGATGCATTTTGGAAGATCAAATTCAAGGGCGAACTATACAGTAAATGGAAAAGTCCTCAAGAAAATTGATGAACAGAGAGATCTGGGTGTTCATGTCCATTGTACTCTGAAGGCGACAACGCAAGTCAATAGGGTGGTCAAAAAGGCATATGGCATGCTTTCCTTTATTGGGCAGGGTATTGAGTACAAGAGTTGGCAGGTCATGTTGCAGTCGTATAGGACTTTGGTTCGGCCACATTTGGAGTTCTGTGTACAGTTCTGGTCGCCACATTACCAAAAGGATGTGGATGCTTTGGAGAGGGTGCAGAGGAGGCTCACCAGGATGTTGCCTGGTATGGAGGGTGCTAGCTATGAAGAGAGGCTGAGTAGATTAGGATTATTTTCATTAGAAAGACTGAGATTGAGAGGGGAACCTGATTGAGGTCTACAAAATCATGAGGGGTATAGACAGGGTGGATAGCAAAAAGCTTTTTCCCAGAGTGAGGGACTCAATTACTAGGGGTCATGAGTTCAAAGTGAGAGGAGGTAAGTTTAAGGGAGATATGCGTGGAAAGTTCTTTACACAGAGGGTGGTGGGTGCCTGGAACGCTTTGCCAGTGGAGGTGGTAGACGCAAACACGTTAGCGTCTTTTAAGATATATTTGGACAGGTACATGGATGGGCAGGGAATAAATGGACACAGACCGTTAGAAAATAGATGACAGGTTAGACAGAGGATCTTGATCAGTGCAGGCTTGGAGGGCCGAAGGGCCTGTTCCTGTGCTGTAGGTTTCTTTGTTCTTTGTTCTTTGTTCAAATATCCGACATCCGAATGTTTGAAAGTTCTTGCTAATACCATCAAAATTGGCCTTCCTTCAATTTAGAACTTTAACTTCTAGATCTGGTCTATCCTTTTTCATTACAATTTTAAAACTAATGGAATTATGGTTGCTGGCCCCAAAACTGCACCCCCACTGACACCTCAGTCACCTGCTCTATCTTATTTTTCAAGCCTAGGTCAAGTTTTGTACCTTCTCTAATAGGTATCACGACTGAATCAGAAAGTATTCTTGTACACACATAACAAGTTCCTCACCATCCAAGCCCTTAACGCCATGGCAGTCCCATTCTATGTTTGGAAAGTTAAAATCCCCTACCATAACCACCCCATTATTCTTACAGATTACCGAGATCTCCTTACAAATTTGTTTCTCAATTTTGCACTATTAGGGGTCTATAGTACAATCCCAATAAGGTGATCACTCCTTTCTTATTGTTCAGTTCCACCCAAAAAAATTCCCTGGATGTGTTCACAGGAATATCCTCGCTAAGTGCTACAATAATGCTATCCCTCATTAAAAACACCATTCCCCCCTTCTCTTGCCCCCTCTCTATCCTTCCTACAGCATCTCTTCCCTGGAATATTAAGCCGCTCGTCCTTTCAATCCCTGAGCCGTGTCTCTGTAATTGCTATGATATTTCAGTCCCATGTTGCCAACCATGCCCCAAGTTCACCTACCTTATCTGCCGAGTCTCTTCCATTGAAATATATGCATTTTAATGTATCAAGCCTACCTTATTTTCTGCTCTGTTCCTGCCTTCCTTGACTGTTTGGCTTGCTCCTTTGCCCAACTGTATCAGCCTCAGACCCATCTTTTTCCTCACTAGCTCCCTGGGCCCCATCACACCCCCTGCCACCTACCTTCCTAGTTTAAATCCTCTTGAGCAGCTGTAGCAAATCTCCCTGCCAGTATATTAGTCCCCTTCTAATTCAGGTGCAATCCATCCTTTTTGTACAGGGCTTCTCAGATACTGAAGCAGCCAATTTTCAAATGCAACAAGATCTGGATAATGTCCAGGCTTGGGCTGAAAAGTGGCAAATAACATTTGTGCTACACACATGCCACCCGCAAATTCCCTTCCAATCTATCCTGACTTGGAAGCATATTGCCATCCTTCAGCATGGCTGGATCAAATTCCTGTTACTTCCTTCCCTAAGGGCTTTGTGCGCCTACCTACAGTACATGGACTGCAGCATTTCAAGAAGGAAGCCTCCCCCACCTTTTCAAGGGGCAGTTAGCTACAGACAACAAATGCTGGCCCAGACAGTGACACCCACATCCCATGAGAGAATAAAAACTGTTCCATCTCAGGATTTGGGAAGGTGTGTCTACATCTACCAGGTTGAGGATTAGTCCGCAATTCATTCCAATATGCTCACAGTAGTTGACAGGATTTGGAATGTTTCCTGGCCAGCCAGAATTGTGTGGTTGTTAACAGCTTTCCTATATCAAATGGTTCTGTGGGCAGGTTCACGCCATGAATAAACATCTCCCTTGCTCTGAGGGAACAACACACACATTGAGTCATTGATGAGGAGAATAAAGACAGCCAATGTTCACTGTCAATTTCAACTAGGGATTTCTTCCTGTGTCCTTACCAAGACTTCTTCTCTCACCAAAATTGCTTACATCTGCTGATTGGTGATTACCTCATTGCTGTTATTCGACCTTATTGTGTGCAAATTAGTTGTTGCGTTTCTCCATATTAACCATAACTCAAAACGGCTTCATTCTTGTGAAGTGTTCCTTCATGGTGAGTTACAAATGAGAGTATCCCAATGCATTGCTTGTTATTGAATCCTCCTTGCCTTGGTGCAAAATGGAGCACTGTCATTAAACAGAAGCAAACAGTAATTAGACCAGCATTTATTAGTAATTAGATCTGCAGTTCCCATTATCACTCACTCAATAATTAGACCCAATGCCCCCACATCCTCAAGCAATTTTCTTAAAGGGGCAGCAACCTACCTTTTGGAATCTTCGTGCCACTGAAGAGAAAACTCCCTGTTTTCAGGGCCCTGTCCAAGTAACCACATAAAGATGGAAGCAGATGCCACATTCATTAGTAATGAAAGACTTATTCGTTAAAACAGTTCAATGAAAGCTACTTACTGACAAAATCAGAACCTTATGTGCAATGCAAGCAGCCAAGCCCAGTAAACAAGTTAGCCAATCTATGCAATTGAACAACTAAAGAGCAGAAAGATGTTGGGCTAGAATCTTACTACAGTAGACCTGCCTACAGGAGCGGCTATAGCATCATGCAAGTTGTGGTCATATTTATCTTTCTCGCTTTCCCTTGCTTTGGTTTTAGCATGGTGATTTTGCTGCAGTTTTGAGAGAATTTAGAGTTTGAAATTACATTTGCCATTGTACCCAGGCCTTCTTATAAGTGCTGTCATTTGTCACTGAGACTCTGCCGAGGGAATTTGTTTCTCCATCATCTGCCCATGAAGGGAATCTTTCAGCACCGAGGCTTCATTATTAACGCAGTGAAATCACTTGTGATTAACCCCCTTGCCTTCCAAATATGTTGTCATTGCCAATCATTTGAAAGTCCTTCAGAATGTACATGCCAGCCTTGGATTGGACACAATGCATGAAGATAGCTGTGATAGACCTTCTTAGTACATTTGCCTCTTAATTTTACTGCCATCATTGCTCACTGGAACATGAAACAACATCGAGGGTTGCTGACGTGCTTCCAAGGTTGAACCTCTCTTGAGGACTCATGTCCACATCTCGCAGAAGCATTTCGTTGGAGTGGGGATCACCTACAGAAATGCCTGAACTCGAAGGAATTCTTTTACAATCATTCTAGACATGAAATAGCAATTACCAACTGTAAATAAATCAAAGATAATAAAGTGTGAAGCTGGATGAACACAGCAGGCCAAGCAGCAACTCAGGAGCACAAAAGCTGACGTTTCGGGCCTAGACCCTTCATCAGAGAGGGGGATGGGGAGAGGGTTCTGGAATAAATAGGGAGAGAGGGGGAGGCGGACCAAAGATGGAGAGAAAAGAAGATAGGTGGAGAGGAGAGTATAGGTGGGGAGGTAGGAAGGGGATAGGTTAGTCCAGGGAAGACGGACAGGTCAAGGAGGTGGGATGAGGTTAGTAGGTAGGGAATGGAGGTGCGGCTTGGGATGGGAGGAAGGGATGGGTGAGAGGAAGAACAGGTTAGGGAGGCAGAGACAGGCTGGGCTGGTTTTGGGGTGCAGTGGGGGGAGGGGAAGAGCAGGGCTGGTTGTGTGGTGCAGTGGGGGGAGGGGACGAACTAGGCTGGTTTTGGGATGCGGTGGGGGAAGGGGAGATTTTGAAGCTGGTGAAGTCCACATTGATACCATTGGGCTGCAGGGTTCCCAAGCAGAATATGAGTTGCTGTTCCTGCAACCTTTTGGTGGCATCATTGTGGCACTGCAGGAGGCCATGTTGGACATGCCATCTAAAGAATGGGAGGGGGAGTTGAAATGGTTTGCGACTGGGAGGTGCAGTTGTTTATTGCGAACCGAGCGGAGGTGTTCTGCAAAGCCGTCCCCAAGCCTCCGCTTGGTTTCCCCAATGTAGAGGAAGCAACACCGGGTACAATGGATACAATATACCACATTGGCAGATGTGCAGGTGAACCTCTGCTTAATATGGAAAGTCATCTTGGGGCCTGGGATAGGGGTGAGGGAGGAGGTGTGGGGGCAAGTGTAGCATTTCCTGCGGTTGGAGGGGAAGGTGCGGGGTGTGGTGGGGTTGGAGGGCAGTGTGGAGCGAACAAGGGAGTCACGGAGAGAGCTGTTCGGTCTTCACTGCTGAGAATCAGGGACAAGTTGATAAATTAAGTGAACTAGTAACACAAACTGCAATCCAGATGTGTTCCACAACTTAGATGAAGATACCTCACAGACAACACAGTCCAACCATTGGTTTCATTGCATCTCTGCTAATCGAAGACACTGCATGAGTGGCAATATTGTCCAAGTCATCTATTGCTGAGTTCTGCAGAGACTTTATTTTCACTATTGGAATAGAGAAGGGTGATATGGCAATGGAAAGAGAAGGTTAATTGAAGAACTTCCTGACCTGCACACTGCAAGTAAAATTTATTTGAGTAAACAGATAGTCCCAGACTCTTCCAACTGGAGAAAAAAAATCAAGCATTGTTGGCAGGGACAGACAAAAGGGCTTCCCGCTGATCATTAATCATACCAATGAGACATGTTCTCTTCAGATCGCACTGTGGTTGCGAGACTTCCTTTTATTAAATAAAGTATAAACAGAATGTGCTAGAAAGACAGACCATTTATTATCTGACCAGGAAAGATGATTTAGCATGTTGGATGGAATCCAATGCTGAAAATTAATCTGTGTTTCCGTGTGGATGGAGATTGGCCTGGTTTCCAATTCAGATCGAGTTCTGGTCATTTTTGTTCCGCTAACAAGTTAAAGTTCTGAGGAAGAGTCACCAGAAACGCTAACTCCGTTTTTTCCTTCACAGATGCTGCCAGACCTGCTGAGTTTTTTCCAGCAACTTTGTTTTTTGTACCTGATTTACAGCATCCACGGTTCTTTCAGTTTTTATTAAGTTAAAATCTTCTCCTAAGTGAGAAGAGAAAGAGGGCACAGGCCACTCAGCCCATCGGCCTGCAGCTGATCAATTGCTTAAAACCCCCTCACACCCTGACTTGTGTTGCAATTCCTCATTCACTGGCTCATTCTTTTAGGAAGAGCCTGGACAGTGAACGTTATTAGGAATGCTGGCTGTGAGTAAAATCACATCCTGTCTACACGCTTGGAAATCCAAGCTGAATGCTACTGTCCACCCCAGACATGGCCGAACAGAGACCAACAGTTCAAATAAAAACACCAGCAAGGGCCCGTCTGATGCTGTAACAGCACCCACAAGAAGCCTAGGATCATCAATCGAACCCAGAGCAGAGGAGTGAGGAAAGGCCATGGTTTAGCAAGTCAATGAGTACCTCACAGAAACCCTCGATTAGGCTTTGGGGCCTTTTAAACAAGGCCCAAGATCCCTCTCCCTGGGACACTGCCGCCAATCCTACAAAATACCCTTATCACACTCCCTCATGTGGTAAACACCCTGTCACCCTAGCCCGCCTAACACTAGGTTAGTACAAACAGCAGTAAGATGGGGTTAAGCGTACACCAGGACTTGGTTTGTGGGGCAAAAATAGGAAGCCATCTACAGGCCCCCCTCACTATGGGCCTTACCAAGGTGGAGGTAGCAAGCTAATGGGTTCCTCACTGATTAAATGTGGCCCATTGCCCAAACCCACCTAAGGGGAGGCCAGATAATTCCAGTTAAGATCATTTTCTGCATTTTAGTGTGCCCTTCAGAAAAGAATGTGAAACATTTTCAGGTATTTTTGTGTAATAACATCTAACATAAACTACTTTTTACTGGGGCACAGGACACAGTCGATCAAAATTACACTTCCCATCTTTGCAAACATGATTCTAAGACAGTGGGTTGATGGAAGCCCTAGAAACAGAAAATTGAATTAAGAGGAGGCCATTCGCCCCTTGAGCCTGTTCCATCTTTCGCTATGATCATCAAACTCAGTGTCCTCTTCCCACTTTCTCTCCATAATCTTTGATCCCTTTAGCTCCAAGAACTATGCCTAAATCCTGCTTGGTATTTTGACTGCAACTGTTTTCTGTGGCAGAGAATTCTGCAGGCTCACCGCTCCTTGGGAAAAGAAACATATTAGAAGGAATGTCATAGGGAGTGCGAGAGCGTCAGCAGTGCCAGGGAGTTTATTGTTCAGTCAAACTGTAACTCATCAGTGGTCAGCAGTGGACCTACTTGAGAAAAGTCAGAACCATAGGCCACAAGCTTTGCCCTCCCTGGAGATGGAGAGTAGAAATACTTCACCAAGTTGGCTATGAAGAGGCACTCACTATTGCACCGTCCCAACAATTACGCGCTGAGCGAGAAAGTTTATTGAACAACAGCTAAGGCTCTTAAGTGGTCAATTAATAGCCAATTCAAAGGCATTGCTCACCCCTAGGCAGGTGAGGTAAGTGACTGGTTTACTGACCTGGAAACATAGAAACCCAGAAAATCAGAATAGGCCATTCGAGCCTGCTCCACCATTCAATGCGATCAGGGCTGAATTCTCTGGGTGAGGAAATTTCTCCACATTTCAGTCCTAAATGGTCCACTCCATGTCCTTAGATTCCTGGTTCGAGACTCCGGTCAATGGGAATATCCTGCCTGTATTTACCCTGCCTAATCCTGTTAGAATGTTATAGATTTCTATGAGATCCTTTTTACTAAACCAGGCCAGCCTGCCCGGCAGGTTGTGGAGGTGCCCCTGTTTCCCCCAAATGCGGGGCCGTTTGGGTAGAGGGGTGTTAAGAAGGTAAACACTGAAAGACCTCTCACTGTCTTTGGCTCTAAATCCAAAACACCTCCATCCATGACACTCAAAAGAAAAATATTCACATCTTGCTGTGGGATTCCCAGAAGACATGGTCCTCCAGGACCCAGACCTGCTGATATTTGATCGGCCAGCAGCTTCTGGCGAGACAGGATTTCAGCATTGACGCCTATGATTCACTGAGAAGCTCACCAGTCAGCTGTTAACAAGCCAATTAGAGCTTGATCCATTGAACTGAATCCTTGCTCAGAGTGGAAAGTTTTATTCCATTCGAACACGGGCAGGATGTCGCTGTCTGGGATAGAATTTATTATCCATCCCTGATTGTTTAGATGGAAGTTAAGATTGGTGAGGCAATGGCCTCGTGGTATTATTGCTGGACTGTTAACCCAGAGTCCCAGATAATGTCCTGGGGACCCAGGTTCGAATCCTGTCACGGCAGATGGTGGAATCTGAATTTGATAAAAAATATCTGGTATTAAGAATCTAATAATGGCCATGAATCCATTATTAGTTGTTGGTAAGAATCCATCTGGTTCACTAATGTCCTTTAGGGAAGGAAACTGCCATCCTTACCTGGTCTGGCCTAAAATGTGACAATATATGGTGCCTAGCCAGTGCCACCCTCATCCCTTAAACGAATAAAGGAAACAAAAGAGCTAATTAAATTGCTGTGGGTTTGGAGTCATATGTAGGCTAGTGGCAATACCATTAGGCCATTACCTCCCACCAAGTCATAGAATCATAGAATTATGGAATCATAGGAACCCTACAGTACAGATAGAGGACATTCTGCCTAAGGTGGCACTAACCTTATGAAGAACATCCCGTCCTATCCTTGTCACCACTGAATACGCTTGGGCACCAAAATGGAAAACCTCAATGTTAGAATTACAGGGTTAAATTCAGGCCTGAGCTGACTTTTTACCTCAACTGATCACTCTTATCCTTTCCCGTTTTCCCCCTGTGCTCCTTAGATGTCTCCTTCCCAACATGTGTTCAGTTTCCTTTCTCCAGTTATGCAATTATACCTGTTTCCAACAGCCTTTCTTGATGCATTGCCAGACCAAAACTGATTGTCTTTAAAAAAATGTCTCCCAATCTCTCCTCTGGTTGTTTCACCAACCACATTAAATCTGTGATCTTTCAGACTTCTGATTCAGAGGAAAGATCTACCCTTGGGCCCACAGTCAGCACATTTAGAATTGAAATTTGGAATTGACTCAACATTTCCAAGATGAGTTCAAATAAAACTCTCATTACCTTGGGCATGCTTCAAAAATACATAACAGGAGGGATAGGATTGCACTGGAGAGGGTGCGGGGATGATTTATTGGGATATTGCCTGGGCTGGAAAGTTTCTGTTTTGGGATTGGACAGACCAGAGCAGAGGAGATTGAGGGGGGACATGACCGAGTGGTGCAAAATTATGAGGGTCATCGATAGGGTAAACGTGAAGAAACATTTCCCCTTGGTAGAGGGATCAATGAGCAGGGGCATAGGTTTACCACGAGGGGCAGAAGGTTTAGGGGAGATGGGAGGAAATTTTTTTTGGCGGTGAGCATCTGGAACTCACATCCTGAAAGGGTGGTAGAGGCAGAAACCGTCATTATATTTAATTCGTATTTTGATGTCCAGTCACGATGCCAAGTGGGTGAAAATAAGGTTAGAATCATTCGGTGGTTGTTTTTGAATAGCAGAGAATTGATGGATTGAAGGGCCTGAAGGACACTGCCCCTTCATTCACCCTTTTTGTTCCCAACAATGAGATAGAGATGAAGTTCTCCCTGCCAATGCCCAGTGTTTTATTGCTATGTAGGAAGTTTCAACTATTGGTCAATTAAGGCCCTCACCAGGCCGAAGGGAAGACCAATGGGTGGCTTACTCATACCCCATATCAAGAAAACAGTTTGAGGTGTTGGGCAGGCCATCAAGTTGGAAAATGCAACCAGCGGAAATGACAAATTCCAAGATGCCACTCAGCTCTGGCCAGCTGCGATGTGCTTTTAAAATGTAGCCCCTATTAGAAGAAACAAAGAAATGTATATACAGCAAGCTCCCACAAACAGCTGTGTGATAATGACCAGCTTATCCACTTCTAACAACATTGTTTAATGGATAAATGTTCGGCCACAATCATAAGATACAGGAGCAAAATTTGGCCATTTGGCCCATCGAGTCTGCTCCACCATTTGATCAATGCTAATATGTTTCTCAATGCATTTACTTACCTTCTCCCTGTAACCTGAGAACCCCTTATGAATCAAGAGCCTATCTCTGCCTCAAAGACGCTCAAAGGCTTGGTCTCAACAGTCATCTGCGGCAATGAGTTCCCCAGACTCACCATCCCCTGGCTGAAGAAGTTCCTCTTATCGCAGTTTGAAAGGGTCGTCCCTTCATTCTGAGGCTGTGCCCTCAGGTCCTGGTCAATCCTACTCACGGGAACATCTTCTCCACGTCCACCCTATCCAGAGTTTTCGGTATCCTTTGAGTTTCAACAAAATCCCCCCTCATTCTTCTAAACTCTATTGAGTACAGATCCAGAGCCCTCAACTGTTTCTCATATGACGAATTGTTTTCCCTCAGGATAATTTTTGTAAACCTCGTGTGGACCCTTCCAAGGCCATCACATCCTTCCTTTGATATGGGCCCAAAATTGCCCACAGTATTCCAAGTGCAGTCTGACCAGAGACTTATAAAGCCTCAACATCCCTGCTCTTGTATTCTAGATCAATTAAAATAAATGTTAACATTGCATTTGCTTTCTTAACAGCCAAGTGAACATGCATGTTAACGTTAAGAAGTTCCTGAACTAGGGCTCCAAAATCGCTTTATGCTTCAGATTTCCAAATCTTTTCCCCATTTAGAAAATAGTCTCTGCCTCTAATCTACCACCAAAGGAGATTTCCTCGACCTTTCTTAAAAACACTGGCCGTAGGAAGTCTTTTACATCCAACTGGAAGAACATATGGACCTTCCATTTACTATCTCATGCTGTAGATAGCAGCTTATTCGCAGTAAACACTGCATCTCCCAGTCGCGAACCATTTCAACTCCCCCTCCCATTCCTTAGACGACATGTCCATCATGGGCCTCCTGCAGTGCCATAATGATGCCACCCGCAGGTTGCAGGAACAGCAACTCATATTCTGCTTGGGCACCCTGCAGCCCAATGGTATCAATGTGGACTTCACAAGCTTCAAAATCTCCCCTTCCCCCACTGCATCCCTAAACCAGCCCAGCTCGTCCCCTCCCCAAACTGTATCTCAAAACCAGCCCAGTTCGTCCCCTCCTCCCTAACCTGTTCTTCCTCTCACCTATCTCCTCCTCCCACCTCAAGCCGCACCTCCATTTTCTACCTACTAGCCTCATCCCACCCCCTTGACCTGTCCGTCCTTCCTGGACTGACCTATCCCCTCCCTACCTCCCCACCTATACTCTCCTCTCCACCTATCTTCTCCTCTATCCATCTTCGGTCCGCCTCCCCCTCTCTCCCGATTCATTCCAGAACCCTCTCCCCATCCCCATCTCTGATGAAGGGTCTAGGCCCAAAACATCAGCTTTTGTGCTCCTGAGATGCTGCTTGGCCCGCTGCGTTCATCCAGCCCCGCACTTTGTTATCTTGCATACAGTGTTCACCTAGTTTTTGTGCTGGAGTGTGAGTTGGTCCCACGAACACTTGACTGAGAAGTACACGGTATCCAGTGAACTGCAGCAGGCATTGGGATGTTGTGCTAAACTGTTTTATCTTTCCTTCCCATTCTTGTGATCGTGTTAATACAATTAAATTTTATGGTGTCAGTTTGTAATGTAACACAACCCAGCAGGTTTTCAACACTTATTGACAAATTCCCTGGTGTGGTTGCTTAACATTTGTCAATAGAACTGCACAAAATACTCCTGTTTGAGCTGTGCCAGCAAATAATGAAGACTAGTCACTTAGCCATGAAGGAATTGTTTGTGGCTGGCATTAATCAGCAATTTTTCTGGCATTGTATAAGGGCCAGATGTCAAGTACATTTAAAAATAGTTATTATTCTAAACCGTGTTGATATGTTTAGGATTTTATATACATGAGTGTATGTGCATTTTCTTTTGGCCATCTTCTGTATTTAATGTAAAGAAGAATGTCTGGGCGATTCCTAATGGAACCCATTTTCCACTCGAATCACCCAGTATCAGGTTAAGGGACACGTTACGAGAACAATGCCTTAAGCTGACAGAAGTTCTGCTAAGCCTCATTAGGCAGTGGCAGGCTGGACTTGGCAGTCTGAGCGTAATGTTGACTATCAGTGCTAAAATGAGACTTTGAGAGTAAAGGCACTTTAAAAGAATGATGATGTTGCACAGAAAGGCTCATTGAATCACACAGCACAGAACAGGCCCTTTGGCCCATTGAGTCTGTGTCAATTTAACTCTGCTCATTCAACTTTCACCGCCTTAAAATTTATGACATTTTGAGTGCTCATTTTTAAAGGAAGTCGGGTTTCCTGTCTTTACTACCCTCCCAGACAATACATTACTGATTACCACCATAATTTCAGTGAATAAACAGTCAAGATATTTCTTCATAGATAATAAAATGTGAGGCTGGACGAACACAGCAGGCCAAGCAGCATCTCAGGAGCACAAAAGCTGACGTTTCGGGCCTAGACCCTTCATCAGAGAGGGGGATGGGGGGAGGGAACTGGAATAAATAGGGAGAGAGGGGGAGGCGGACCGAAGATGGAGAGTAAAGAAGATAGGTGGAGAGAGTGTAGGTGGGGAGGTAGGGAGGGGATAGGTCAGTCCAGGGAAGACGGACAGGTCAAGGAGGTGGGATGAGGTTAGTAGGTAGCGGGGGGTGCGGCTTGGGGTGGGAGGAAGGGATGGGTGAGAGGAAGAACCGGTTAGGGAGGCAGAGACAGGTTGGACTGGTTTTGGGATGCAGTGGGTGGGGGGGAAGAGCTGGGCTGGTTGTGTGGTGCAGTGGGGGGAGGGGACGAACTGGGCTGGTTGAGGGATGCAGTAGGGGAAGGGGAGATTTTGAAACTGGTGAAGTCCACATTGATACCATATGGCTGCAGGGTTCCCAGGCGGAATATGAGTTGCTGTTCCTGCAACCTTCGGGTGGCATCATTGTGGCAGTGCAGGAGGCCCATGATGGACATGTCATCAAGAGAATGGGAGGGGGAGTGGAAATGGTTTGCGACTGGGAGGTGCAGTTGTTTTTTGCGAACTGAGCGGAGGTGTTCTGCAAAGCGGTCCCACCTCCTTGACCTGTCCGTCTCCCCTGGACTGACCTATCCCCTCCCTACCTCCCCACCTACACTCTCTCCACCTATCTTCTTTACTCTCCATCTTCGGTCCGCCTCCCCCTCTCTCCCTATTTATTCCAGTTCCCTCCCCCCATCCCCCTCTCTGATGAAGGGTCTAGGCCCGAAACGTCAGCTTTTGTGCTCCTGAGATGCTGCTTGGCCTGCTGTGTTCGTCCAGCCTCACATTTTATTATCTTGGAATCTCCAGCATCTGCAGTTCCCATTATCCAAGATATTTCTTCAGTTCATTGCCTCCCTAAACAAGAACTCCAGGCCTCATTGGACTGACAGCAACAATAGAGCCAGGGTCTCCTGCTTGTGGCAGGCCAGGGGTGGAGGCTCTTTGTTGCAGTAGGCCTTGAGAAGAGGACCCTGGTTGCAGTAGGCCGGGTGGGGAGACTCCTGGTTGCGGTAAGCCGGGATGGAGACTGCTGGTTGCGGTAGGCCGGGATGGAGACTGCTGGTTGCTGTAGGCCGGGAGTGGAGACTCCTGGTTGCGGTCGGCCGGGAGTGGAGACTCCTGGTTGCGGTCGGCCGGGAGTGGAGACTCCTGGTTGCGGTCGGCCGGGAGTGGAGACTCCTGGTTGCGGTAGGCCGGGAGTGGAGGCTCTTTGTTGCCGTAGGCCTTGAGAAGAGGCTCCTGGTTGCGGTAGGCCGGGATGGAGACTCCTGGTTGCGGTAGGCCGGGAGTGGAGACTCCTGGTTGCGGTAGGCTGGGATGGAGACTGCTGATTGCGGTAGGCCGGGATGGAGACTCCTGGTTGCGGTAGGCCAGGAGCTGGGGCGTCTTGCTTGTGGGGGGAGAGTGAGGCCTGCACTGGATTTGGCATCATCGGCAGCCCATTGGTGAGGTGGGCGCAGCCTTGAAGAGATGATGCCTGAAGGGTGGCGATTCCAACCTTGGTGGGTCTGGTCCAGGCAGTGGAGGGGGTGGTGGCACAGGTGTTGTTGGTCAGGGCCTGAGGACTCATGGTAGAGACTGCAGAACGAAGACGGACTGTCTTTCAGCTATGTCTCCTAATTGTTTTTATTCTTAAGCTATTAAAACTCTTGCCTGATTGTGGCAACAGTCGAAGCTTTTCACTGTGTTGTTCATTGTAGAGTACAAGTGATTTCATAATCCATCAAAGCATTTTTCCTCAGTTACCCTGTAAACCTCCTGCCTATCACTTTCTAACTATATGCTCCTGTTCTTCACCCTACACTGGAGGGGAAGAGCTGCTTCGTATCCGTCTTGCCCATGTCCCTCATATTCTTACCCACCTCACTCCTTCTTAAGCAGATAATGTGGGTTTGAGAAATCTTCTGTTGAAACTTCACAGTCACTTGGAGGCTACACACACATGGGTCAGCATTGACCTCGCGGAGCTCCTATCGTGTTCAGCTATCTGCGCAGCAGAAGGAAGAGATTAGAGCTTATGCAGGGTTCAAACCCTGCTTTACTAATTTGAGATCCCCTTGTAGAGTGACATTTGAGTGCGTGTGCCGCTGGGGATGCCAGTCTTTGAATGAGATGTGAAACTAAGACCCTGTCTAATCTCTCATGAAAGATCCCATTACAGTTTGCGAAAGAAGAACTGTTGAGTTCTCCTCCTATCCTGGTCAATATTCAGGCCATGAGTAAATCACTAAAATAAAATGAATTGAGCATTTATCACATTATTTTTTCTGGGAACTTGCACTACATAATCACTGTTTTTCTGTAATATAAATGTTTGAAATTGCAGAGTGAGAGAGTCATAGAGATGCACAACACAGAGACAGACTTATTGTTACAGACTAGTCATTGACCATGAGGTACTTCCTGGTATCCTGCGATCCTGAAAAACAATAGCTCCTCCTGGGACAGTTGAAGCAATGTTTGCAGTTATAGACATGTCATTACGGATTAGACATTAAATCCACCAGGAATGTTGACTCATTGGGAAGATATCAGAAATGGAAAGCTATAGTTAGCATAGACTTCAGCTACTGGGACTAATTCCAATGTAACAGTGAAAGTTAAGGGGAGATTTAATGTAAGGTTTTAACATATTTGGAAGGGTTTTATAGCATGAATAGAGAAAAATTAATCCAGCTCATTGGGGAGACACTGTTGAGGGATCATCCAAACATTGTTATGGACTGACTGAAGAGAAAGTTTTGGAGAAATGTCGTAATTTAAGGAGTTGTTGAAACATGAAAAGCAGGGAGTTAATGAGGCAGAGACTATTGTATCAGTAAAGGGCAAACTGGATGAATATTAGGATCAGGGATGCTGTAGGGCTGCAGCTTGCTATTAGGTAAAGTTGCAATTGTCTTACGAGACCATGGGATTACTCTTTCTTTAGAGAGATGAATAGTGGTGGTTTAATTGGAGGGTCACCAGTCCTCAGGTGAGGCGAGATGTTAAGAAGGAAAATCTCAGCTGGTGCAGGAATCAAACCCACACTGTTGCCCTCACTCTGTATTACAAACATCCAGCCAACTGAACTAAAGAAATTCGGCTCTGACTCTAGCAATTCACAGCTATCACTGATTGTCAATTGACTTTTCCTGATGATCATGGAATTATGGAATTGTCATTGCACAGAAGGAAGCAATTCAGCCCACTGCGTCTCCATCAGCTTTCCAAATGAACCATACTCCTGGTCTTTCCTTGTCACCTTGTACATTGTGTCTATTCAAAGCACCATCCAATACCCTCTCTTGAATAGTTGAAGCACACCTCCGCACAGTGCATTCCTGACTTCAACCACTGGTATGAAATGGTTTTTCCTTGTGTCATATGTTTTCAAATCAGAGTAAATTTGTGCTTTATTGTGCTTGGTCATTGTAAAGGTGGGAGTAGCTTCTCTCTATCTACTCTATCCTTTTAAAACCTTCTATCAAACCTCCACTCATCCTTTTCTCTGCAAGGAGAACAATCCTAGCCTGTCCGATTTAGTCTCATAACTAAAGGTTCTCATCTCTACAGCCATCATTGCAAACCCCTTTCACACTCTCCTTAATGCATTCACATCCTTCTTATAAAATCACATCTCCCCAGAACGGAGCTGAGGCCCAACCAATGCCTTGAATAATTTCAGAAAAACCTCAGAAAGAATTCCAGATGCTAGAAATCAGAAACACAAACAGAAATTGCTGGAGAAATTAAGTAGATCTCACAGCATCTGTGGAGAGAGAGAGAAAAACAGAATTAATATTTCGGGTCCAGTGACCCTTCATCAGACAAAGGGTTTCTGATGAATGGTCACTGGATCCTAAAAGTTAACTCTGTTTTCTCTCCACAGATGCTGCCAGGTCTGTTGAGCTTCTCCAGCAATTTCTTTTTTGGTTTCCAAATAACCTCCTTGCGCTTGAATTCTATGCCACTATTAAGAAAGTTGATGATATTGCATCCTGTATTAACTGTTCTCTCCACCTGTCCTATTATTTTCACTGATCTACGCATGTAATCGCACATGTTCTTCAGCTCTTATACACTCTTGTTTCATATTATCCATCTGTCATTTCACGTTTTTCCACGGAGCTACATTAGTCCACTATCTGCCCACGCTACCAAATTGTCTGTGTCCTTTTTGGGGTTCTGTACTGTTTTCTTCATAATTTAAAACCAAACCATCCCAAATGTTGATGGAGATTTTCTACTTTGAGGAAAAACATGATGAGACATAGAATGGACAAATTAAATTTTTAGACTGAATTATATGAATTTGGGCTCCCAGTGGAGTGTGTTTGTCACAGCCATCAGGCAGAATCATATCCATTCACAAAGGCAATCCAAACAGTTCAGAGATTCTCCATTCTTTGCCTGAAATCCCATCCATCCACTTCCCTGGGACAGAACCATTGGAAAACTGCTCATGTTGAATGGCAGAATGAAATCTGGTTTCCCTGAGTTTTATCAACGCACTTTTCAACATGTTGTTGCCAGCGAGAATTTGCAGCATCAACAAGAGAGTTACATTCGGCTTGAGCAAGGTTCCATTCCTGACTCAGTTATTTGAGCTGCTTTTCCCAGTTCCAGTGTTTCCGGAGAGGTTGTTTGTGGTTGCAGCCCTGGCCAACTGCTCGCGACTACTTCTTATGTCGGTCAGAAAGCTGTATCAACAAAGTGGCCACTTCAGGGAATTGTCAGTACCACATGATTTGGTTTGAAATCCAGACCACATCAGTGTCGGGCATGTGTCTGCCAAGGGTAATGCAGTAAGTCTGGAACAGTCTCAAACTAGTTTCTCACAAGTGCAAAGTGGGTAGAAGTGGCAACTATTAGTGCCAGGCTTTTTCAGAACAGTTGGTGTAAGCATAAAGTACATGAGGATAAATGTGGTGCATTTGGTGTTGGCTTTCTAATTAAGAGTTGAGACAAAGCCCAAATCACTTCACATACATTCAAAGCTGGGAGCCCAATAGTTAGAGAAACATGCACTCTCGTTACTCATAGTCAGAGATGAGGAACGTGAAGATTGCCAAAGAAGAAGAGAAACACATCGGCCTAATTTACCTGCATCATCCTGGATATTAGAAATATTGAAAATAGAAGCAGGATTAGACCATCTGATCTTCAAGCCTGCTCCAACATTCAATATGCGCATGGCTAATCATCCAGCTCAGTCCCCCTGTTCCCACTTTCTTCATTTTCTTTCTTCTTCTACCTTTGATCTCTTTAGTCCTACGAACTATATCTAACTACTGCTTGAAAACATGCAATATTTTGGCCTCAACCACTTTCTACGGCAAAGAATTCCACAAACTCACCACTCCCGGGGTGAAGACATTTCTCCTCATCTCAATCCTAAATGTTCTGCCCTGTGTCTTAACAGCATGACCCCTGGTTCATTGGAAACATCTTTCCTGTGTTTATCTTGTGTAGTCCTGTTAGGATGATATAATGGATGATACAATGACACCTCATACAATGATAATTGACTCATCACATGTACCAGTGAGTGCGCACAGCCCCAAAAGTGAGAAGTAAAATTTTCAGTTGTGGACAGTTTTGTGAATCAATAGTTACCTGTTCCTCCCAAGTTATTCTCACCAAATGTCTTGTCTCAAATTGCTCATCCACTACATCCCAAAATATTATTCTCTGAATAATATCAGCCTAATTGAAATTTTAGTGGACCTATAAGAATTGTTTTCACCATCTCCCGAAGGAACCGATTCCATATAATGACCATTGGCATGTAGTTTCCAAGATTTCTTCTCCTGCAAGGACTGGCCATGTCTTCTGAGGAAGGGTCATCGAACCCGAAATGTTAACTCTTTCTTTCTTCACACATGCTGCCAGACCTGCTGAGCTTTACCGGCAACTTTGTTTTTATGTCTTCTGAACTCATGACTTATAGGACATTTATAATTTGATTCAGATATTTAACAAGGGAAATCATCCTTACTATATCAGAGTTAGCAGGAACTGCAGATGCTGGAGAATCGGAGATAACAAAGTGTAGAGCTGGATGAACACAGCAGGCCAAGCTGCATCTTAGGAGCTGCTCGGCCTGCTGTGTTCATCCAGGTCTACACTTTGTTAAATTGTCCCTACTATGTTTTTAAAGCATCTCACCAATGTTGTCTTTGCAACCATCTTGCAGTGTGAGCTTCTTCGTCATTGGCTGCCAGCTGGGAAAAAAATGACGGAAAAAGTTGGATTGATGGGAATTGTGAAATTTCTAAAGTGGAGATCATGCACAAAGAACTTATTAGAGCTTTTTAAAAAACTAACTATAAGAATCAATGAAGGTAATGCTGTAAAAGTGGAGCACACAGATTTTCAGAAGGCACTTTATGCAGTGCCCTACAATAGACCTGTGAGGAAAGGTCAAGGTCACAGTGTTAAAAGGACAGCAACAACATGGATATAAAACTACCTGAACAATAGGAAGCAAAAACAATTGTGACCAATGGATATTTTTCAGGGTGGAGGAAGTTGTGTACCAGAGGCCCTCAGGGGCCAAGATGAGGATCACTACTTTTCTTAATGCATGTCGAGATTTTGGTGGGCAGGAGACAATTTCAATGTTTATGATTGACACAAAACCTGGAAGAATTTCCCTGTCACTGATGTAAGGCTCACTGCCCTATAACTTCCTGGATTTTCGAGAAGGAGTTAGGTCTAGTTCTGAGGGCTCCTGAGGCGAAGAGTGTGGAGAGAAAGCAGGAACAGGGACTGAGTTGGATTATCAGCAATGATCATATTGAATGACAGAGCTTGCTCAGAGCGCTGAGCAGCTGACCCCTGCTCCTATCTTCTATCACTCTGGGTGTGCACCAAACTTGGGCTTGAAAACAGGAAAGGCATAAGCCATTCAATCCCTCAAATCTGCAATGCCATTCGTTAAGTTTATGATTAATCAGGCTGGGGCCTTAACTCCACTTCCCTGTCTGCACCTCACAATGTATGAGGCCCTTTCTGATCAAAAATCTAATTGACATACAACCATTTATTGAAACAGAAGGGGCTCCAAAAGCCTCTCACCTTACTTTCACCTCAGAATTGGTCCTTAAATCCCAACTCTGAAGTTGAATTAGCAATTTAAGCTTCACTTCAAATCCTTCACCCTAATAAACAGCCAAAGGCCAACAGAAATTCTGTTAAATAGAGGTGAAGAGATTGCATTCCAGTATGTGATATATTCTCTTTGGAGGGCAGATCTTGAACTCCATTTGGAGTTTGCAGTCAGTGCAAACCAAACCATTCAAAGATTCTTAGGGGTGGGGTTTACTTGTGTTTGGAAAGAATGGATTTATTAGAAATAGCTGGCATGACTATATGTGGGGGTGATCTTGTCTCACCAATCTGAGTTTTTTGAGGTAGTGATGAAGATGATTGATGAGGGTAGGGAAGTGGATGTTGTCTATATGGAATTTACTAAAGTAGTGAACAAGGTTCACCAATGGTGCACTGGCCCAGAAGATTAAATCTCGTGGGATCGGCTATGAATGTATAAGTTGGATTCAAAATTGGCTTGGTGATAGAAGACAGAGGGTAGTTGAAGAAGGGTGTTTTTCTGAGTGGAGGGTTGTGACCAGTGGCGTTCTGTAAGGATCAGTGCTAGGACCTCTGTTGCTGATAATTTATACATAAATGATTTGGATGTAAATGTAGGTAGTCTGATTAGTAATTTTGCAGATGACACAAAAATTGGTGGAGCTCTGGATAGTGAGGAAGGTTGTCAAAGAGTACAGCAGGATCTAGATCAGTAGGAAAGTTGGTCAGATTTACGGTAGATGGGGTTTAATCTGGACAAGCATAAGGTGATAATGCATTTTGGGAGGTTAAATGCAAGAGACAAGAGTGCGGTAAATGGCAGGACCTTTAGGAGCATTGATATGCATAGAGATCTTAGGGAGTAAGATCATGGCTCCCTGTAAGTGGCAACACAAGTGGCTAAGGTGGCAAAGAAGGCTTATGGCATGCTTGCCTTCATCAATCAGGGCATTGAATATAAAGTTGGCAAGTCATGGTGCAGCTGTATAAAATTTCAGTTAGGCCACATTTAGAGTGTTGTGAGCAGTTCTCGTTGCCTCAATGTAGGAAGGATGTAGAGGCTTTCGGGAGCATGGAAAAGAGGTTCACCAGGAAGTTGCCTAGGTTGGAGTGTATTAGCTATAAGGAGTGGGTGGACAAGCTTGGATTGTTTTTGCTCGAATATTGGAGGCTGAGGGGCAGCCTGATAGAGGTAAATTAAATTAGCATATAAAATTATAAGGGGCGTAGATAGGATGAATAGTCGTAGCCTTTGTCCCAGGTTGGAGACATAAAATATTAAGGAGTATAAGTTGAAGGTGAGAGGGGAAATGTTTACGGGAGATGTGCGAGGCAAGTGTTTTACACATGGGATGGTGGGTGCCTGGGGATGTGGTAGAAGCGGATACAATAGCAATGTTTGTGAGGTATTTAGACAGATACATGAACAGACAGGGAATAGAAGCATACGGGCCATGTGCAGGCAGATGGGATTAGTTTAGAATGACATCATGATTGGCAGAGGCAGAATATAGGCAAACAAATCAGGAAAAAAGGATTGCCTTTGAACCTGCCTCCCTCAGGGGTTTTTAGTGGTACTCACAGCCAACACTGAAGAACAGCTTACTTTTATTAAAACTTCATTCCTGGGGCAGGGGACATGAGGAACACAAACTGCCTAAGCTCTAGAGGTGCCTGGCTGAAACCTGCTACACTCATGAATTTCCTGAAATGCAGCCTCATTATCACAGTCAAATCCCAGTTAACTTTATAAATTGCTTAATTGAACTGATATCGCTGGTGCAATTTTCTTCCTCATACAAAGGTCATCCATTAGTATTTGTCGATACAAACTCGCTTGTTTCAGACTGCACACTTCCTGTTTTGTAGCCTACATTAAGACCATAGGACCATAAGACATAGGAGCAGAAATTAGGCCATTCGGCCCATCGAGTCTGCTTTGCCATTCAATCATGGCTAACAAGTTCCTCAACTCCATTCTCCTGCTTTCTCCCCGTAATGCCAGGGACCCAGGTTCGATTCCAGCTTCGGGCAACTGTCTATGCGGAGTTTGCATGTTGTCCCTGTGTCTGCGTGTGTTTCCCTCAGGTGCTCTGGTTTGCTCCCACAGTCCAAAGATGTGCAGGCTAGGTGGATCGGCTATGCTAAATTGCCCGTAGTGTTCAGGGATATGTGGGTTATCGGGGGATGGGTCTGGGTGGGATGCTCCAAGTGGCGGTGTGGACTTGTTGGGCCAAAGGGCCTGTTTCCACACTGTAGATAATCTAATCTAAACCCTTGATCCCCTTGATAATCAAGAAGATCATTCTCCTGAAGAGTTATGATTTGCAGAGATATTGGCTCAATTGTGATGCTGCCTTAGTCCAGGATATTTCCTAACACACTGTGCTCACCAGAAATAGGGTGGTTTTACCATCTTGATTTTGTATGTAGGCTAGTTTTATAATAAAGGGATTACACATCAAATATTTTCCACTGGGTTTTTGTTTTGGGATAACTCCTGTTGAACAGCCAAAGGAGTCTCCTTGCTCTGGTGCTCAGCAACCTCAAACAAACTGTGAATTTTCTTCGGACTGATGGCTCAAAATTTTTATGGTGGGCCAAAGTCTTAACAAGCGTTAGTTCTGAGTGTCAATGTGTTCCAAGTGCATTCCTTGCAAATATTGTAACATCTTTCACGACTCATTGCCTGCTTCCTGACATTACAGCAGTGACCACCCTTCAAAAAAAACACTTACAGGCTGATTAGTGCCGTGAGATCACTTGAGATTGTGGAAAGCACAAGAGATATACAATTCTTTGTCTTGTATTAATTACAAGGCTGTCTGCTTTAGAATTTTCAATACTTCATGGCAAGCATTAGTTATGTCATTGCCAAATGTGGTCAATTATTAATCCTCTGTAGTCCCTTACATATGGCTGAAATGAATTTCAAACAATTGTATTCCTATGTTCTCTACCTTATATCATCTAATGATCATGTCAGATATGACTCAGATGGTTTCAGAGATCTGACTCTCTGTCAGAGCATTGTAATTTTGATATCCTGTCCAGGCCACTTGAACACAAATCTAAACTAAAAAAAAAATCCCTGTGCAGCACTGAAAGAGAGCTCCCCTGCCGCAGGTGCTGTGTTTGAGCTGAAATGTTAAACCACCACCTGTTCTGCAGGCTCAGAATGTGAAGAGGAGCAAGGGTGAGTGAGCAGGTAGAGAACTCTGTGCACTGAGCAGAGAGTGTGAAATAGATATGCATTCGCACATACTGGTAGAAATGTTTAGAATTAGCAAGCGACTTAGTGAATATAGAGTCATTTCTGATCATAGAGCAACACCAAAGTCACATGACACCAAGTTATACTTCAACAGGTTTATTTGGAATCACAAGTTTTTGGAGCGCTCTTCCTTCGTCAGCTGAAGCAGCAGCGCTCCAAAAGCTTGTGAATTCAAATACACCTCTTGGACTATAATCTGGTGTCATGTGACATCTGACCATGTCCACTCTGGTTCGAGACTGGCACCTTCACATCATGGAGAAACATTGCAAAGCAATATAAACCAGTTCTGGAACACCTAGTCTGCATAAAGAAGGTAAGGAAGAATGCTCTGGTGATTATGATTGCATGGTGATGTGGAGTCATAGCCACTAGAAGCAAAACATCCAAGCCTCCTCCACAAGGACAACCCAAAGCTACCTGTATCTCTCCAAACAGGTGTAGGATCCCCAAATCAGGGCGGGTTGTCAAATCTCTGAAGCATTGCATTGAAGATTGAAATGTTGGTCTTGTAAACTCTATCTGTACAATTATATCCATTTGGAAGAGGATTTTTGCTTTTGGAGAAAGGGGGATGCTGTAGTCAGTGTGTCATGTCTTATGGTCAGTTTGTCATATGCCTTTAAGGAACAAGCTGATGATGTTATCAATGTATTAGACCATAAAACCATAAGACATAGGAGCAGAAATTAGGCCTTTCAGCCTGTAATGTCTTCTCTGCCAGTCGATCATGGCTGATAAATTCCTCAATCCCATTCTCCTGCTTACTTCCCATAACTCTCGATCCCCTTGACATTCAAGAATCTATCTACCTCCGCCTTAAATGCACTCAATGACTTGGCCTCCACAGCCTTGTGTGGCAGTAAATTCTATAGATTCGCCACACTCTGGCTGAAGAATTTCCTCCTTATCTCTGTCCTGATAGGTTTTCCCTTTACTCTAAGCCTGTGCCCTCGGGTCCTAGTCCCTCCTATCAATGGAGGCATCTTCCCAATATCCATACTGTCTAGGCCGAGCAGTATTTGACAATTTTCAAATAGATCCCCCTTCATCCTTCTAAAATCTATCAAGTATAGACCCAGAGTCCTCAAATGTTCCTCATATGTTAAGCTTTTCATTCCTAGAACCACTCTCGCAAACTTCTTCTAAACCCACTCCAGGGCCAGTACGTCTTTCCATCTTTCCTGAGATATGGGGCCCAAAACTGCACGCAGTGCCATAAATATGGCCTGGCCAGAGCCTTATAAAGTCACAGCAGCACATCCCTGCTTTTATATTCAAGTCCTCTCAAAATAAATGCCAACATTGCATTTGCCTTCCTGACTACTGACTCAACCTGCAAGTTTACCTTGAGAGAATCCTGGACTCGAACTCCCAAATCTCTTTGCACTTCAGATCTCTGAATTTTGGCCCCATTTAGAAAATAGTCCATGCTTTTATCATTTTTACAAAAGTGCATGACCTCACACTTTCCCACATTGTACGCCATCTGCCACTTCTCTGCCCATGCTCCTAACCTGTCCAAATCCTTCTGGAGCCTCTCCATCTCCTCAATACTACCTGTCCCTCCACCTACCTTTGTGTCATCTGCAAGCTTAGCCAGAATGCTCACAGTTCCTTACATCGAGATCGTTAATGTATAAAGTGAAAAGTTGTGGTCCCAACACTGACCCTTGTGGAACACCACTTATCACCATCTGCCATTCTAAAAGAGACCCTTTTAATCACACTCTCTGCTTTTTGCTAGACAACCAATCTTTTATCCAAGCTAGTAGAATATGACCATTGGGAATTAAGTTCCTAGATGGTATCTTACCTCAAATCACTAGAAATATGTTCTGCAGTTGTAATCAAATATGATAACATGAGTCCAGACACTTATGTGTTTGTGGAATGTAATGATTGTATATAATAATTAGTTGTCATAAGTGTGTGATGGGTTTTTCAATACTCGGATGTCCATGCACAGTTTCTTATGATATAGGAGGGCATCGCTGCATGAGGCAATCTACTCAGCTGATGCAAACTCACACCAACACCCCCACCCACCTAAGAGTAAGTCACGACTTTCCCAACAGTTGAACATGTCTCTCAGAATGGGTCACCGGAACCGAAGCATGAACTCTGTTTTCTCCTTCACAGATGCTGCCAGACGTGCTGAGCTTTTCCAGCAACTTTGTTTTTGTTCCTGATTTACAGCATCCACGGTTCTTTTGTTTTTTTTTAGAAACCTGAAAGACTGGAGATAATACCGCTTCAGTGTTTAAAACTCCATGGAATTGCCTGCCAAGCCTCAAAATACATGCTAGGATAGTAATCAGGTCATTCAAACCAAACTATTCATTTCCATTCCACAGGTGACTCATCCTTGCTCTCCTTCCAACAAGAGTGCATTGTGTATTTGGCTGGTGGCAAGACTTGTAAATAGACTAGATTTCAGGGAAATGTAGAGGTTAGATGAGTCAATAGTTTACTTAGTTTCCCAGTTACATGTTATCACAAACGGCTTGTATTTATTTTCCTAAACTGATTTTAAAACTTTTAAAGAACCAGTATAAGAAATAACATTTTGACAGTCTTTTCTCTTCAATGTTGAATATTCTGCGCTTTACACAGCCCTGCCACCATTTTCATTCTGTGTTATAGGTCAACTTTCAGCCTGGAGTCATGCTTCAAACTACACAATGGCTATCTTCAGGTCGCTGTGCTATTCTATGTTAGCCTGTATCGATAGCACTATCCGCTAACTGCGATTTCATACACAGAAATCCCTGTTCCCCAATGAAGGCCAAGAAGCTCTCGCAGAAAGAGAGGTTACGTGGGTTTGAGGTTGCCTTAAGTAGCCAACAGGGTAAAGCAGCCCACTTGTGTAACACTCCATCTAATATCTCCAACATTCAGCCCCTCCACTACTGAAGTACAGTGGTAGCAGTGTGTGCAATCTACAATATGCATTGCAACAATTCAGTGAGGCTCATTCACCGGCCCCTTCGAAATCTGTAACCACATGTGAGCAGCAAGGTGCCTCACAGCGCCAGGGACCTGGGTTTGATTCCACTCGTGAGTGACTGTGTGGGGTTTGCACTTTCTCCCCGTGTCTGCATGGATTTCCTCCTGGCACTCTGGCTTCCTCCGACAGTCCAAAGGTGTGCAGGTTGGGGTGGATCGGCCAAGCTGAATTACTCATACTGTCAGGGATGTACAGAAAATGCAGAGTTACAGGGAAAAGGGTACTGTGATAGGTCTGGGTGGGATGTTGTTGAGGGTTGGTGGCGACTTGCTGGGCTGAATGGCCCTCTTTCCACACTGTAGCGACTCTATGTCTAATTCTATTTCGGGCTTGTATACACTTGAGTTTAGAAGGATGAGAGGGGATCTGATCGAGGCATATAAGAATATTAAGGGATTGGACACTCTGGAGGCAGGAAGCATGTTTCCGCTGATGGGCGAGTCCAGGACCAGAGGACACAGTTTAAAAATAAGGGGTAGGCCATTTAGAACAGAGTTGAGGAAAAACTTCTTCACCCAGAGAGTGGTGGATACATGGAATGCTCTGCCCCAGAAGGCAGTGGAGGCCAACTCTCTGGATGCTTTCAAGAAAGAGATGGATAGAGCTCTTAAAGATAGTGGAATCAAGGGTTATGGGGATAAGGCAGGAACAGGACTCGGATTGTGGATGATCAGCCATGATCTTAATGAATGGCCTACTCCAGCACCTATTGTCTGTTGTCTATTGTCTACAATTTAGAAGGACAAGGACAGCAGATGCATTGGAACACCACAAACTGCAAGATCACTTCCAAGCCACTCACCTTTCTGGTTCGTAAATATATTGCTGTTCCCTCATTGTCGCTGGGCCAAAATCCTGAATCCCCAATCCTCTTTGCACTGTGGGCACGTCTACACATCATGGACTGTAGAATTTCAAACAGGTGGCTCACCACCACCTCCACAAGGGCAATTTCAGACGGGCAAGAAATATTGTCCCAGCTAACAGTGCCCACAGCCTTGAACAAACCTCAAGGAATCGTGAGTGATCCAGTTTCTAACACTATCTCTTTGTGTACTTCTAAAGAATCAGTCAGTACGTGAGGTCACCCATCTCATCATAGCCCTGCTGAATTTTGAAAGGAAGCATCCATTTACTGCACAAAAACTGCACAAACCTCCAATTTTCCCTCCCCACAACAGTGACTCTGAAACGCCCACAGCTTTCTGAATAGCCCTATTGGTGTATTTCAGTATTTTGAGTATAGATTCTTGGGATCTGGGTGGGCATCATTGGTTTATTTCTCTTTCATAGTTAGTCTTCTAATGGTAGTGAAGGGCCTTCTCCTTGAAGCGGCCCGATGTGATGTTCCCATGTTACTGTCAGACAGGAGGTTAGAGAATTCAGTGATGTTTTGGATTTAACTAGAAATCACCATGTGTCAATTTTGGCAAGTTTCATCAAGGATTTCACTCTGTGAGCCCTTCCTCATGCTACCTTCCCAAACATACCTATGCAGCATGACCCCATGGAACATCCCTCATATTTATCTCCCATCATTCTCAGAGGATGATTTAGCCACTGCCTGGGCCTCCCAGCATTCCTGATAATAGTGCCAACATTAAAATCCAGTGCACCAGGTCATTCATTGACCGTGCACACCCTCAATGCACGGTTCCTTTAAATTGTCACAGATAGAGAAACATAGAAAATAGGAAAAGGAATAAACCATTCAGCCCTTTGAGCATGTTCTGCTAGTCCATATGATCATCCAACTCAGTACTTAGTTATCCCCATACTCTTTAGCCTGAAAAAGTATATGTAACTCTGTCTTGAAAACGTTCAATGATTTGTAAACTACTTTCAATGGCTGATAATTCCATAGGTTCACCATTCTCTGAGCGAATACATTTTTAATCATCTCAGTCTGAAAAGGCCTACCTGTATCTTTACCCATTTATCCTTGACTTGCCCTAACCCTGTATCTAAAAACTGTGACCCAAGGTTGCAAGCTCCTGGGTCATCAGGAGCATTTTTACTGCATTCACCCTGCCGAATCCTGTTAGAATTTTGTTGGTTTCTGTGAGGTTTCTACCCAATTGCTTTATGAAAAGATAGACGAGAACTGGCATCCACTTCTACAACAGGTTTCTGGAGTGCCTGGTGTCTGAGGAGTGCGTACTGTCTCTGCACATAGAGTGTGCCCTGAGATGGTAGTGCTTACAGTCTCTGCCCATAGTGTGTGCCCTGAGATGGGAGTGCTTACAGTCTCTGCCCATAGGGTGTTCCCTGAGATGGGAGTGCATGCAGTCTCTGCCCATAGAGTGTGCCCTGAGATGGGAGTGCTTACAGTCTCTGCCCATAGAGTGTGCCCTGAGATGGGAGTGCATGCAGTCTCTGCCCATAGGGTGTTCCCTGAGATGGGAGTGCATACAGTCTCTGCCCACGGAGTGTGCTCTGAGATGGGAGTGCGTACAACCTCTGCCCATGGAGTGTGGCCTGAGATGGGAGTGCATGCAGTCTCTGCCCATAGAGTGTGCCCTGAGATGTTGTAGCTTCATGTTTAAGGTTGAGTGATGGAAAAGCAATCAGTGAGGCCTGAGTTTCCAGCACCTTTCAGTTCTGAGGAAGATTCATACTGGATTCAAAGTGTTCGCTCTCCACAGACACTGCCAGACTTCCTGAAATTCTCTGTGTTTGTTTCAGATTCCCTTGGACTTCACTTTTCTCATATTTATATCTATTTGGCTTCTGAAAGAGATAGCGAATCCCTCCTTTCCTCCGTGATGCTCAGTCACTGTCAGACACTCTTGTCTTTCTCTCTTGTGTGTATCCAGACAAGCGTAGTTGTATTTTGTTGGCCATCGTTAAATGTTCTTTGTGTGGATTGTATTAATCTTCACCGTATGTCTCAGTAACGACAGGGGGAATCTACCTCTCTCCCTGCTGGTGAACCTTTAAGTTGAAGAGGCATTTATTGAGGTGATGCACCTGGGCCCCATTGCATCTTGGCCTCTGCCAGAATTATATTCAGGACAGGAATAGCCAAGGTAAACTTTCCTGTCAGTTGGGATCCTTAACTGACCATTTAATGACTGTTTTATCCTGTTGTCTGCAGATGGGTGCCTCTCCATGTGATGTGTGACACAACTGGAAACTTATAACCACCTTGTGACCTTAGGTTGCAGAGGAAGGGGTATGGGTATTCCTCAGTTAGAGGCTCTCAAGCCCTGACTGTGGGATTGGATGGCGGGAAGGGTGAGAGGAGCGAGAGGTCCAAAGAGAGCCATCCCTTTGCTATTGATGTCCCACACTCTTTGTATCATAATACCCGAGGTCCCGACTCTCCAGCCCAGCCTGAATTTTTTTTTTAGCCTGGCCTGGACCACTCTGGGCACACCAGGGGCTGGCATTGGTAAATAGACACTGCCTCCTCAGTGATGCTGCCAAGCACAAGAGCTACCAGCTTCAAAGTGGCTCTTGCCAGATGGCACTTCCACCCTCTCCCACACCCTCAAAGTTCTTGATTCCAGGGCTCCACTGACTTGTGCGCTGCCTGTTAGAACATAGAACATAGAACATTACAGCACAGTACAGGCCCTTCGGCCCTTGATGTTGTGCCGACCTGTCATACCGATCTCAAGCCCATCTAACCTACACTATTCTATGTACGTCCATATGCTTATCCGATGACGACTTAAATGTAACTAAAGTTGGCGAATCTACTACCGTTGCAGGCAAAGCGTTCCATTCCCTTACTACTCTCTGAGTAAAGAAACTACCTCTGACATCGGTCCTATATCTTTCACCCCTCAATTTAAAGCTATGCCCCCTCATGCTTGCCGTCACCATCCTAGGAAAAAGGCTTTCCCTATCCACCCTATCTAACCCTCTGATTATTTTATAGGTTTCAATTAAGTCACGTCTCAACCTTCTTCTCTCATTAAGTCACCTCTCAACCTTCTTCTCTGAAAGGCATGGGTGTTGGGCGGGTCTTCCTCAGCATCTCTCAATACAGCAGTCAAGAGCCTGGAAAGCACAACAAGATTCTCCCCGATGTTTTGGTTGCCTCTGTTTGTCAACACATCAGAAAGCACATGACTGACTCTTCCAAACCCAAGTGCTACAAAAATGTTCATGCCTCAACAGAAACAGTAAAATCTCTATGAGTTATCTGTACAGTAAGGTTATTAAAACACTACAATTGGTCAATGTTGCTATATGGGTGTAAATGTTGGAACATCTGCGAAATAATAGAAGATAAAGTGATCAGAAATTAATTTAAAAATACTACACTCATACTCCAATGGAAGGGCAAGAACCATTTCCTTCAGAATTACAACTTTTAATAATTGTCTGCAACTGTGTTTTCCATCAACATGAACATTTCACATGAACAAGTTATTGCTAAAAGAAAATCCACTTCTGGGATATGGCATTGTGGTTATAATAGTGAATGGTCCATGACCTCAGCAGCCAGCCCACTGAAGCAAGAGATCCCATTTTCCTGCATTAGAAATTGAAAATCTTCTCTTCAGAAGAAAGGCCATTTTTCACCCACATTGACAATAATTAATTGCATCGATAGTGTGCTTTTAAAAAAAACAATTCATGGAATGTGGGCAACAAATGCTGGCCTTACAATTTCCACATCCCGATGAAGAATGCAAATGTTATAATATAATACAAATCACTGTTGATGTTTTAATGTGATAAAGCATCCCAAGGTGTTTTTGTTTAAGAGTCAGACAAAAAACAATGAAAAATGCCCAAGAAGGAGACAATGGAATAGCTTCCCAAAAGTTTGACCACAAGGTAGGTTTGAAGGATGTGTGGAGAAGAGATACAGATAGTACGAGTAGGGGAACTCCAAAGCTTTGACTTGCTGATGGTGGAGTGAATGAGGCCAATCTTGGAGGAATGCAAAATTCCTGGGGCTGTGAGAAATTATAGCAGTGGAGTGGTGGGGACAAGGAAGGACACGAAACTCAATGATTATCAAGGTATTTGGGGTCTACGAACCAATGTAAATGAACAAAACAGGATCAATGGGGTAAATAGGTACAAATTTGGATACAAATAGCAGAGCTGAAATTTTTAGAGAGTGGAGGCTAGGAGGCTAACCAGGAGAGTAATGGAACCATTGGGCTGGAAATAACAGCAACACAGATGACAATTTGACCAGATGAATGATTGAGACAGTGGTGAAGAGGTTATGCAGGTGGAAGTAGGCATGAGGGCGACTAGGGATAAATGCAGCAGCAACACCCACATCCCACAAATGAATACCAAAAAGGTCTTGATGCTGGAGCAGATGGATAATAGGAATTTCCACTCCTGGTCCATGAGACCATAGGATGATGAAGTGGAAAATAACTGATGCATTACACCTCTGCAACTTGATAACTTACACATTCAAAACTGAGGCAGCAAAGACCTTGGTTCTTTCCAATCTTACAAGTATTTCAAAAACAATCAGCCAGCAGCTGTAGTTAGAGAAATATCCTGTATAAATGTAATACCTCTCTCCTTCCTTCCCTCCAGCGGGACTCTCTGTCTCAACCTCTCTCCTCATCCGAGGCAGGGGGTGACCCCCATATTAAACAATAGCTGTCATCTCTCTCACTGTGGTCCAGTATGACGATGGTGACACTACCTTTATTTTTGAAATGAACATTGTCCATTGTTTCTCTGAACTTTCTTTTCCTGGTTCCTCTCACATGACAAATGGGCTTCCTTGCTCCCACAGGTAGAACCCATTCCTCACCCCTCGATTATCATGAAATCTAGATGCATTTTGCTGTTTCTGACTCAAACTTGTCATGGAGTCATACAGCCAAGAAAGGGCTTTCAGCTCCTTGCCTTTGTCTTTCACTGAATCCAAAATACCAGGTTAAAATCCAACAGTTTATTTAAAATTACAAGCTCTCGGAGTGCTGTTCCTTCATTAGGTGAAATGGAAGGAAGTGTACAGCACAGAATTTATTGTTGGAGAGATAATGTGACACACATCAACCTACATCAACCCTAAGCCAACTGCTAACAAGAACCAAGGACCCCTTACCCACTATGGATAGAACTAACGTAATATACAAGATTCCATGCAAAGACTGTGACAAACATTACACTGGACAGACAGGAGGAAATCTGGCTACGAGAATACACAAATACGAACTAGCAACAAAAATATACGACCAATACTCACTTGTCCCCACACACACAGACCAGGAGAACCACCAGTTTCATTAGGACAACATTAAGAATTCTTAGGAGCCTGGCTCTCCACCATGAAGGCCATCAATAAACACAAAGAACTAGACCCCATATACATACCACTGCAAAGGAAAACCAGAAATGGGGTAATTGACTCCAAAGGATCCCCAGAGTTTAAGAAGCAAGAGGGAAGAAACAGCACTTCATCGGAGGCTGCACTGATGATCTTACCCAGAAGGGTAATGAAATGTCTACAAACTAATGAAACAGCTCAGCGAGCAAAACAACCCTAGCATCCACAACCCAAGCTACAAATCTACTCAAGAGTATTATTCTTAAAGTACGTTGGTAGCCACTTAGCAAATTTGTCAGTAGCATCTACTGAAGCAGGCATGAGAGGAGCAGGTTATTGCATCATTTTCTGAAGAAGAGTCTAGGGCCGAAACGGCAGCCTTCCTGCTCCTCTGATGCTGCTTGGCCTGCTGTGTTCATCCAGCTCTACACCTTGTTATCTCAGATTCTCTAGCATCTGCAGTTCCTACTATCTCTTATTGCATTACTTTCTTGGTTGTACTGTTTGGGGAATGGATGGTGACCATTCATGAAGAAATGAGGGAATTTTCTCTTGTGTCTTCTCTTAGACTCTCTCAGGTTCACCTAAACCACAGGAACAGGATCTTTTTAAATGCCAATCATGGTGGATTTCATAAAATGCTTGAGTGATCATTGAAGGAGAACTGTGATGGGGGGCCATCAGATTCGTGCACACTCAATCAGGCCATTAGATGGGATCACCTCCCAGTCACGAGCAAAGCTAACATTAACGGAATAGAGTTAATAGAAATGTAGTATTGACTTATGGAAATATTAACTAAAACAGAATGGATAGACAGTTGTAGGAGTTTGCCAATCCACCTAACCTGCACGTTTTTTGACTGTGGAAGGAAACCTGAGCACCTGGAGGAAACCCACGCAGGTTGGGTGGATTGTCCATGCTAAATTGTACTTTAATGTGCAGGCAAGATGGATTAGCCATGGTAAATGGTGGGTTTGGGTGGGGACACTTTTTGGAAGGTCGGTGCAAACTTGATAGGTTGAATGGCCTTTTTTTGCACTGAAGGGACACTAAGAACTTCTATGATTTCTAAAATGTTTGTATATTTACTTGCACAGTTATGACTATCATCAATACATTTAGTTTCAGTAGAATGGTGATTGTATTACGAGATCCCACATGGATGTAAAGATGCCTTGATGCTCTTTCAAGGAGAAGGGACATTCTCACTGGTGGCTTAGCTATGTCTCTCAATCAACATCATATTTCCACTAGGGGCCCCACAATTTCTTCCGTAACTTCTTACAATATTTTGGAAGACACTTGATAAGGTCCTGGAGATTTATCCACCTTTTTGTTTAATGAGACCTCTAGCAATTCCTCTTCTGTAATGTGAACTGTTTTTAAAAACATCGACATCTATTTCTCTGAGTTTTCTAGTCTCTATTTCTTTCTCCACTGTGAAAGCTGACATGAAATATTAATTTCTTATCTCTTCTGTCTCCTGAGGTTCAACACATAAATTACCTTGTTGATATATAAGGGGGGCTATTGTCTCTCAAGCTGCTCTTTTGCTCTTAATGTACTTGCAGAATCTCTTTGGATTATCCTTAACATTATTTGCCAAGGATTTCTCAAATCCCCTTTCTGCACTCCCAATTTCCCTCTTAAAATTTCCTCTACACACTTTATGCTCTTCAAAAGATTCAGTTGTCTATTTCTTATTATTAACTAGAACCTCAATATCTTTATTCATCTACTATACCCTCTCTACCTAGCCTTACTCTTCACTAACAGGAATGTAATGCCTCTGAACTCTCATTATCACACTTTTGAAAGCCTCCACTTATCAGTCATGTCTTAGCCTGCAAACAGTCTACTCAACTCAAATTTTGAAAACTTTGGAAAAACTTCCTGTTAAAAACAAGGTTATCGATCAATGTTTGTGTCTGTTGCAAAGATTCAACCCTCTTCTGGCATCGAATCATAAAGAAGGGAGAAGTGTAAATCTGTCTTTCCTGAAATCAGATCATCCCAAATACCTCACATCTAATTCAGGAAAGTGTTTTAAAATACAATCACTGTTATGCTGTTCACACAGCAAGATCTGACCAACTGCGCTGAGTTAGTGAGCTGATAAGCTGTTTTGGTGATTTGATTGTGAATATATCTTAGCCAAGCCAACAGTGAAAATGCTCCTTCTCATTGAAAGGGCACCAAGGACCTTTTACATCCAACAGGTGGAACCTCATTATAAAGTCACCTTCCCAAAGAAACTTAATCCCATGATTATAGTCATAACTGTGCCTCACAAACATTTTAGAAAATTGGGTTTTGAGGAAAGATCACACGACCCAAAACATTAACTCTGATTTCTCTCCACAGTTGCTACCAGACTTGCTGAGCTTTTCCAGCAATTTCTATTTTTGTGATCGAGTATAGAAGTTGAGACATCATGTTGAGGTTGTAGAGAATGTTCGTGTGGTCTCTTCTGGAATATTGTGCGCAGTTCTGGTTGCCCTGTTAAAGAAAGGATATTATTAAACTGGGGGGGGGGGGGGGGTACAGAAAGGACTAACTAGGATGTATCAGTAATGGAGCGCTTGAGGTATAAAAATAGGCTGGATAGGATGGGACTTTTTTCATTGGACCAGAGGAGATTGAGGAGTGGGCTTGTGGATGCTTACAAAATCATTAGAGGCACAGATAAGGGTCTTTCCCCGAGAGTGGGAGAATTCAAAACTAGAGGGCATATTTTTGAGGTTGGAGGAGACAGATTTTAAAGAGTCATGCGGAGAAACACTTTTACACAGAAAGTGGTTCATGTGTGGAATGAACTGTCACAGGAAGTGATGGATGCAGATACAGTTACAACACTTAAGTCCATAAGTAGGAAAGGATTAGAGGGATAGGGCCACGAGCAGGGAAGTGGGACTAGTTTAGTTTGGGAAAATGGTCAGCATGGATGGGTTGGATGGGAGAGCCTGTGTTTTTCTGCTGTATGACTCAATGACTCGATTCCACTGTGAGAACTTGGGTTTAGTCTGAGTTCAATTTCACCAGGGAACACAGGTGCCTTCAGCAGGGAACATGGAAAATAAGTAAGAAAATCAAAATGCGTAAACATTTATTTGGGAAAAAGTGCACTTGGTTCAAATTCAAACTCAGTGGAAACTTTGGGCCTGACTTGCAATGAGCTACCAGAGAAGCAAAACATTGCACTGGAAATGTGTGCACATTTTTATTTAAAGGACTTGCCTTAACACATCTAAGGCCTGCATCTTTTCCACAACAAAGAGACTCTCCGTTGTGGTGAAAAGTGATCAAAATCAGCAAATCCCAAACCACACACATGGCACTTTGCATTTTTCCAGGAATGGGACATGTTTTCTGATAGGACAGACAGGAAGAAACTTGTCCCCTTGCTGGAATCAATGTCCAGGGGACATAAATTTACTGAAAGGGATAGAAGGTTTACAGGATTTGTGAGGGAAAACTTTTTTTTTTACTGAGGGGGTGGTTGGAATGTGGAACTCACTGCCCTCATAACTTTGAGGACGTATTTAGATGTGCACTTGTGATCCCAAGATATACAAGGCTCTGGATCAAGTGCTGGAAAATGGGATTAAGTTGCTTTTGACACAATGGACCAAAGGCCATTTTTCTGTGCTATAGACCTCTATGACTCTATTCATGTGCAGTTCACGAAGGTCATTTAAATGATTGAGTGCATCCAGTGAAATATGGTTTTGGTGAACTCGAAGCGTGAATTCTGAATGAGTTCTTGAAAGTACAGGTTGAAGTTTTATGTGTTTGATTGGATAGGCAGGATACTGCTTTGAATCTGATCATGGATATCTTTAGCAGAAGCCAAGTGCCCCTGAAGAGTGGCAAGGATTCTTTTTGGAAAGGTTAAACATGGGCAACAAGCAAGAAAAAAACAGACCAACCCTTTGTGGCTAACTAGCAAGGGCAAAGAGGGCACCAAATATAAAGAAAAAGCATATCATTGTGCAAAAACACACAGTGTGTTAGATGATTTGACCAAGCCGAGAGAATGGCTACATAAAAACATGGATGACAATTAGAGCATGGGAGAAAGATAACAGAAATATGAGAACAGGCAAGATAATAAAATGTGAGGCTGGATGAACACAGCAGGCTCAGCAGCATCTCAGGAGCACAAAAGCAGACGTTTCGGGCCTAGACCCTTCATCAGAGAGGAACAGGCAGTACTGTTTCTGTAGGTGTTTCTCAAAAGTAAACTCATTTGAGTATCTCCAAAGAGGTACTCTGTCTATCTAATAGAGTCCAGAAAGGTCTCTATGCTGCACCAGATTTAAACATCAGATTTACATGTCAAGGCAACTAAAATCCAACTCGAATGGTAGCAACTAACAACTAGAATGACCCATCGCCATAGCGAAAGGAGCAAATGTAAAACCCACACTGTTGCAGTGGGACATTTTGGGGTGATGCTTGCCCTCTTCTGCTGTTTTCGCATTGACAGGAAGGCTCCAGGCTGTGGAGGAAACCGGGCCCCTGTGTTAGACTGAAATTTTTATCCTCAAGCAACCCGTTCTTGAATAGACTGTAATGTAATGTTTAGCTGCAGTGAAGGACTGAGTCAATCGCAGCTTCATAGGGATTTGTAAACACCAGGAAATTCCCTGCTTCAATCTCCTCTCTGCTGAGCAGAGAAACTCAAAATTATTCAGCACCCCGGACAAGAGAGGAAAGTCAGCCAGAGTGTCTGAGGTTGATTAATGTCCAAATTCTTATGTTGGATTTCAGAATGGAATTGTGTGAAACTTTGGTGCCTTTTGTAACTTTTGTTTCATAAGAGAGAATTTGCACTTTGGTAAGGCCCCAGAATTCTACCAACATACCAACAACTGAATGCCAGGCATGGCACAGAATCTATTACCTTTAAATCAATAAATATCATAGAAGCACAGAGTGATACAACATAGAAACAGATCCTTCAGTCCAACCCATCCATGCTGACCAGATATCCCAAACCAATCTAGTCCCATTTGCCAGCATTTGGCCCATACCCCTCTAAACCCCTTCTATTCATGTCTCCATCCAAATGCCTTCTAAATGTTGAAATTGTACCAGCCTCCACCACTTCCTCTGGCAGCTCATTCCATACACACACGACCCTCTGTGTGATAAAAACAGCCTCTTCGGTTCCTTTTAAATCTTTCCCCTCTCACCTCAAACCTATGCCCTCTAGTTCTGGACTCCCCTACCCTAGGGAAAAGACCTTGGCTATTCACCCTATCCATGCCCCCCATGATTTTATAAAATTCTACAAGGTCACACCTCTGCCTCCAAGGAAAATAGTCCCAGCCTATTCAACCTCTCCCTGTAGCTCAATCCCTCCAACCCTAGCAACATCCTTGTAGATATCTTTTTTTCCAAACTCTTTCAAGTTTCATAAGATCCTCCCTGTAGCAGGGAGACCAGAACTGAATGCAATATTGCAACAGTGGCCGATCAATGTCCTGTACAGTAAAGTGATGAGGGAGTTGTCCACTCAGCTCTGCAGGGGAAACAACACATCACAGGAAAGCATTACATGCATAATTATGAGAGTATCCTGGCAAAAGCAGTGAAAGAGATTACTATCTGAATGATGATGGATTGGAAAAAGGGTAAGTACAATGAGATTTGGGTGCCTTTCTGCACCAGGGACTGAAAGTTTGCAGGTGCAGCAGGCGTTGAAGAAGGCAAATGGTATGTTCGTCTTCATAGTGAGATGATTCAAGTACGGGAACAGAGATGTCTTGCTGCACTTGTACAGGGCCTCGGTGAGAGCACGCCTGAAGTGTTGCATGCAGTTTTGGTCTCCTTATCTCAGGAAGGATGTCCCGGCTCTGGAGAGGCAACACAGGTTTACCAGGTCAATTTTTGGGATGTCAGGACTGATGTGTGGAGAGAGACTGGATCAATTAGAACTTTAACAGCAGGTTTATGAAAATGTCGGGCATCTCACTGAAGCCTGTAAAACTCTAGCAGGACTAGACATAGAAAATGCAGGAAGGATGTTCCCAATGACCAGGGAGTCTGGAACCAGTCTAAGGACACAGGGTGGGCCATTAAAGACTGAGATGAGGGGAAATGTCTTCACCCAGAAAGTAGGAGGCCGATGGAATTCTCTGTCATCGAATGCGGTTGAAGCAACATCGAATGTTTTCAAGAAGGTGTCAGATATAGTTCTTAGAGCTAAATATATCAAAAAAGATATGGGGAGAAGGTCTGAATCACATTGCACACCATTCATACCTGCTATGTGGAATGGTAGAACGTCTTACTCAAAGGTAACAATTTTCCATTAAACAGGTAACATGTCTCAAGTTCCCAGATCACTCAGTATCGCTGGCTTTCCTGTGCAGCACTGCAGGTGCATTGCTTAATGTCCCAAATTTTAGATGAGTATAAAATCTGTTCTCTCTTTCAAGCGTTACATAAAAGAACACATGGCACCACTTTGAAGCTTCTCCTTATATCTCTCCGGTCAATGTCTATCCCTTGCACAACATCCCAGAAATGAATGATCTGGTCATAAGTTTAAGGTGCACAAAACTTGGGTGGTGCATTTCTTCCAGTGGGACAGCATCCATCCTCGGGGTTTTTCCAAGATGTTTGAGACTTCCTTGTGTTCTGAAAGGTGCTGTGAAAATATGAATCATCGCTTATGCTGAGTCAGCAGCTTTTTTCTTTTAAAAAAAAAGCCATGAGAAATGTTCAAAGCCAGCATTTGCCACCTCCCGCTGAAACACAGTTATCAAAAGAATTGCATAATTGGGCTGGAAATAAGATATTTTATTCCCATCTATCTCTCATCAGCTCCAACTCTAAGGATTGTTTGAAACATTTGAAACAAGGGGAAGTAGTCGCGATGGTTAACATTGAGCAGTTAAGCAACAGAGAAATTGTATTTTATCTAGCATGCCCTGCTCTTTATATTACACACAGGACATGGAATCTCCTAATTCCCTGCATTTTGGATGCAGTAATGAGGGTATTGGGAGTTCATGGATCTGAGGTCTGACGTGTTTGGATCTTCAAAAACTTGGAAAAAATTTTCCAATTAGTTTCTTCCCTGAAATAGACATTGTTTTAGTCCCATGGGTTTGGTGTAGCCCTAGTTACCACAAACATTGTACTGAAGTTCATGTGGGCACTCTGTCAATAGCTTTGGGAGTTCAGTCACTGTATTATCATAGACGGCTCATTTCCATGTCTAGACACCACTGGAGTTTGGGATCGAGATGCATCTGTTAAATATTAGGAGCATACTTGCATTTAGCAGCCTAGTTCAAAAGAACTGAGACTTAAGTTGAATGAGATGTAGTTCTTTTGTAGAGAGGCGGGGTGTGAACGCGGGGAACATTGGAGCTTTGTGAACGGAAGGACTTGTGACTGATTATTAGTATCCTCACCTGGTGGAAATTTTGGACAAGCCAAATCCCAGAGTGGAACCTGGCTTGATAGACCATAAGTTTTATTATTGTTATTTATTTTTTGTGATGGTCAGTCACTGAATGTATTCACAAGAGACCATCAATATACTTTAAATGAAAGATTATGGCACACCAAGGGAACAAAAAAAATCTCTTCACACAGCATGCAAACTATCTGATACAGTGTGGGCAGCATGGTGACTTGGTGGTCAGACCCTCAGAGACCTGGGTTCAATTCTACCCTCGGGTGACTATCTGTGTCATGTTCGCACATTCTCCCCATGTCTGCGTGCTCTGATTCCCACCCACAGTCCAAAGATGAACAGCTTAGGTAGGTTGGTCATGCTAAATTGCACATAGTGTCCAGGGATGTGTAGGATAAGTGCGTTAGCCATGGGAGATGCAGATTTATGGGGATGGGATAGAGGAGTGGGTCTAGTTGAGCTGCTCTTCAAACGGTTGGTGTAGACTCAATAGGCCAAATGATCTGTTTCCACAAGGTAGGGATTCTATTTGAAGCAGTCTGATTATAAATATCAGGAAATAAAGGTCCAATCATTTTGACCTCCACAATGCCCATACAGACACTCCAAACTCACTGAAAGGTCTCCTTGTCTCCACGTTAAAGTTCCTTGTTCAGTTGCCACAGCTGTAGCCGGCTTCTGGAGCTTTCTTCTTTCTGGCTTTTTGACGTGCTCTGTGCAAACACATGGGCTTTCCAAACTCTCTGCATCCAGCAGCTTTTCTAGTTATTTTCGTTAGTAGCTTGGCATTTCAGATTTCACTGCCTCACATCCACAAGAACAGACTCCCTGACTTTCTGGATTTTTTTTCTCTTCAGCAGTTCGAGACTTCTTCACCCGCCCTGATTGTTTGGCAACTGCAAAACGAACAGCATCGTTCTTGCTTGTGATTGAACCTGTGCACACTGCTTTCTGGATGAGGCTGTCTTTCTGTGACTCAGTAACATCAGTTATTTTTATCCTCCCCTTGTTTCAAGTGCACCCAAACTGTTCACCTCAAATTCCACTCCAAAACATTAAAAATGCATGTGTCAGCAAACTTCATGAGAGTCCTTAATCACTCAAACGTCTCAAAGATGAAAACTAAACCACTGGACAGAATTTTACCAGAAATTGGCCATGCCAATTTTCATATGCTTTAGCATGTTGAACACAGATATATTGACAAAATGAACAGGAGCAAGCCATGGCTGATCATTCAACCTGTTGCCACGTTTTCCCTAAATCGTCTGATGTCTTTTATCCTTAAGAACTCATACAGTTCTCCCCAGCACACCTCTTGATGTATGTATGCACCATGCTGCCAATCTCACCTGATCTCACACTCCAACATCAACAGGAGCACACACTGAGACCTTCTTGGATTCAAATCACCGGTGTCATATATAGGTCCCTGTTGTGCCTCAAGTCACTGACACAAGCCGGTCATTTCCATTCACAGTGTCTAGCTGCACAATTCCAAAGGACATGGCTGGGAAAGGCAAGTTGACTCCTCGCTTAATTGTCAGCAACTTGGAGGGCTTGGTGGACAATGTGTCTGCCATCTTCCCTCTGGCCACCAGAGGACAGTACAACATCAGATCCTTCCAGCCTGGACCAGAGTAGCCATTCAGTTCAATGCTGTGATAAGGTCCAGAGAAACAGCCACCAGGCAGGAACAAGGTGAATCATGGAATCCCTACAGTGCAGAAGGACGCCATTCGCTCCATTTAGTTTGCACGGACCATCTAAACAGAATCCAGGCCTGTCTCTGTAACCCTGCAGTTACCATAAATAACCCATCAGGTAATTTCTCATGGCCTATTCACCCAACCTGCACATCTTTGGACTGTGGGGGGAACCCACACAGACCACGGTAATATAGTGCCAAAAGTTGCCAACACAGCTCTTCCTACAATTAAAATCAAATGTGGAATTCAATTTGTGGATTAGTGTCCAGCTAGTTTCAATTTTGGAAAAGTTATCAGCATCGTACTGTGGTTCCTGGAGGTGACTTGGCCAAGGGTCAGTGGGTTGTGTGCATGTGACAGCCATTGCTGAAGCCTGGGTTCACCTCGGTCACCAGTTCGACCTAATGTACTCAAGCTCCACACAGACAGTCACCCAAGGCTGGAATCAAACCAGGGTCCCTGATGTTATGTGGTGGCAGTGCTAACCACTGAGTCACTTTCTTCTGTACACCATCTGCCCTGTGCTAACTTAGGCTCTCTCCCTAACAGCGTGACTTCACCCATTACCCACAGAGGCTTGTGTTCTACCTTTCACATGATATCGTGCTGTGTCTTCCTCCAGTGTGGCCAGAGCAAGCCCGAAATGTCGGCCCCTTGGCATCTGCAGCATCAGAGCAGGAAACCCGAGGCTTCCTGGAGATCAGGCCAAAGCAGAGGAGACCAAGCCCTTACAGGGAGTGCACCTATGAAAGAATATTTAACTTTTACCTTTATTCCTTCAATTTCCCACTTAAAACTAGGAAGGACCATTGTTTTAAAGTGGAGAATAATCCCCTCCACTGATAACTAAAACCAAAACACCTAGAGAGGTGCAACTTGCCTTATAATCTGTTAAAAGAGCCCAAATCTGTTATAAAAGGGTGGTTTAATTGGAATAAACCCTGACACTCTCTTTATAACCAACAAGTAACAAATTATTTATCTAAATTTAACAGTGAACACATTAACTAAGCTATTGACAATCTGAATAAACCGCTTCTAACTATCACTATTCTTGAATGAAACAAGATTATAATGGTGTGCCGTTCCAATAAATAGAAGTCCCATTTATATAAAATTAAAAATTACAATAAATTACAGCCAGGTTACATCTTCCGGAATGTTCTGTGTCATCTCCAATGAATTCTTCTGCCAGAAACGCCTTCTCTGTTGAATTCTTTTGCAAGTAAATTTAACTATTTGTGCCATAGTTACCTCCAATTTACTTGGAGCTTACTCCAAGGCTTAGAGAATCCTGCGAGAGCTTGCTTTTCTTTCTTTAAGAGCTGAGAGCTATTCTCTTGACAGATGGCAGTTGGCTCTCCCTTGATTTTCCAAATGCCCTCATCTTTTATGCCCTTGATGACATATCAATTTCTTACAATAGCATTGGTCTTATGTTGGCAAAACCATCAGATTTAAGTTTAATTTTTTTTGGCAAATAAGGGCCTGGTTAAAATTAATTGGCAAAATTCAAAAACTTGTTGTCTGGGTTAAAATGCTGCTTTACCTGCTAACAGTATAATCTTTTGATGCATATGCTTCAATTCAGATGCCCTGTGCACCTGTAAACCCACAGACATCCTTTTTGCCTCGCTAAGCATAGAAAACGAAAACACCAGCTTTTAGAGGGACCACGCACTGTTTTCCCCATAGCATTTTACAAACACCTAGAAGCAATGGAAGCCAAATGAAAAATAAAACTCTCTAAGGACATAGAGATGACCTGGATGAATTTTGATTACAAAGATGTTATGACGTTTGTAAAAATACGTTAAATTTTCATCATCAGGTGTGTGTGGCTGTGAATGTAGCTACAAGAACAAGAATTAAGCTAAGCCACTTTTCATGCCTGACAATGCTGTACCTGTATTTGAAGGATAGCTATCCTTTCCATCAGATCCAGACTAACTTTAAACTGTATAATTTTGGTTCCATTACTTAGGGTGGGATGTAGATGCAGTTGAAACAGTTCAGCGGAGGCTCCCTAGACTGATTCCAGAAATAAGGGTTTTTTCTTATGAAGAGAGATTGAGCAGTTCAGGCCTGTGTTCTCTGGAGTTTAGAAGAATGAGAGGAGGCATCATTGCAGGATATAAGATGCTAAAGGGGATTGGCAAAGTAGACATACAGAGGGTGTTTCCATGTGGGACAATCTAGAGTGAGATGTCACAGTTTTAGGATACAGGGTAGCAGATTTAAGAAGGGAGGAGAAGGAATTACTTCTCTCGAAGTGTCATGAATCTGTGAAATTCATCAGCCCAGCGTGAGGTGAAAGCCAGAACACTGACTAAAATTAATGAGGAGATAGACATATTTTTAATTTGTAATGGGTTGATGGGGTTACACTATGCTTTGTGTAAAAAAAACTTGCCTCATGCATCTCTATCAAATTTACCCCCTGCTCAGCTGGAATCTATGCCTCCTAGTATTTAACAATTCAAAGGCTAAGGAAAATGACTTTGACTATCTACCCTATTCATGCCTTTCATAATTTCAAACAGTTCTTTCCGTTTGCCTCTCAGCCTCCAACATTCAAGTGAGAACAATTGAAGGTTGTCCAACCTTTCCACATAGCTAATACACATCCTGGTAAACCTCTTCTGCACACTTTCTAGAGCATAGACATCCTTCCTGCACTGTGGAGGTCAGATTAAAGCAAAAACAGGAAATGCTCAGCATGTCTGGCAACTTCTAGAGAGAGAAACATAAGGAATATTTCGGGATCAGGAGGTCTAAGATTGGGCATAAGAGTGTACCTATATGTGTTTGGTTTTGGCACATCTCAAAGCATCAATATGCTCAAAATGTGTACCAAAAATGTCCAATTAAGAGGCTGGAAATTAGTCAGAAGCTGCACAAATGCTGCTGTCTCATCAGACACCTTTCTGCACTATTGTCAGCATTGTCGGTCCGAGTTAATAATATTTAACGAGCAAGCAATAACATTTTGAGAATTTATCTCTGCCCATGGCGTCTTAGACAGCGCAGCCCAACAAAGATGGTTGGAACAGTAGCTATATTTTGCTAGACATTCCTGGGATGGAGACAGTTTGTACTACAAAACCACAAAAGTTTACAACACAGAAGGGGGCCATTTGGTTCTTTGTCATAACAAAAGCAAAAATAATTCTACTGCTGTACACACTCCCAAGGAAAGGACGTGCCCCTTCCTTTGCTTTAAATATTTATCCAATGTCCCCACAAAATAAATGCAAATCTCTGGCTTAATTACTCTGTGTCACAAAGCAATCCCTGCGCTGACCCTCCCCAAACCCTTGTCTTCATTCTGTTGGTAACAATTTCAAATTGATGGCCTTTTGTCGCAGAATGGTCAAGTGGAGTGAATAACCTTACCCTTTTCGTGCCATGGGACTCCTTAAGCATTTTGAAATTACCGATTAAAATTTACACTTAGCCACTTTCATGGAATGCCTCCATTGCAGAAAGAGGCCATTCGGCCCATCAAGTTTGCAGCACTGAACAGCATCCCACCCAAACCTAGTGCCCTGCCTCTACAACCCTGACTTTACCACGGCCAATCTACGGGAGCAAGGGCATGAGAAGTCAGTCCAAGGTGACCATTTGTAAGGAATGTGAGCCCAGGACTGTGTTATTGATCAATTAACTGTGTTTCTTAGTTTTTTTTAATACGCTTTACTGAGAAGGATTATAATGTTCAACCTCTCGACTTGCTTTCTTTGTTTTTCTGCTTTGTGCTAAGATTCTGTGCCCAGGGACATTGATATCTCAGATGGCGCCATTAAGTGTCAGCTTGTAAACTTTTCACTACACTCATGCAAGTGAGTACATGTGATAATAAAAGCTGATTCTAACTCTACACCTAGCCTGCACATCTTTGGAAGGAAACCAGAGCAAACCCACACAGACATGGGGAGAATGTGCAATCTCCACACAGATAGCCACCCAAGGCTGGAATCGAACGCAGGTCCCTGGTGCTGTGAGGCAGCAGTGCTCGCCACTGAGCCACCGTGCCTTAATAACAATGGCTTTTTAGGTACATTCTTTTAATTATGGTTTCTTATACTTTGTATTATTCCCGTGAAAAATTGAACTTTTATAACACAATCAAATTGCGTGTTAAAATACTGCCTGAACAAATTTTTTTTAAAAAGGCCGACAATTAGCTTCAAATTAGCTGGGGCACTAGGGGTGGTTTCCTGATTCATCTTCAAATTAGTGCCAATACTACATCGCTTGCAAAGGTAGCCAGGCTTTACCATCTCCACCAAAAGCCAACAGCTCGAATAGTGCAATATGTCCTCAAAGTTATCAGAGTCCCAGAGGGCTGCTCTTTTATTAGAGAGAGAGAGCGATAACTGCAGGTGGTTTTAACTGAGGGCCACTACACATCTGTGAGAGGGAGGGTTAAGAAAGCGGGATTTTCACGGTAACCTCAACAAGTGCAGGAATTATACCTGGGCTATTGGCCTCATTCTACGTCACAAACCAGACGTCCAGCCAACTGAGCTAAATGTACCCCGAACTGCAAAGGTGAAGTAGTCAAGAGTGTCACCAGACCATAGTGCTGCTTGCTCATTAGAGAGAGAGAGTCAACCAGTGGCAGCCCTAGCTGAGGGTCACCACACCTCAGAGGAGGGGAGAGGTTGAGGAGGAATGTCTCTCACGCTAACCACAGCTGTATGGGAATTGAATCCACGCTGTTGCCATTACTCTACATTGCAAGCAAGTCGTCCAGCCAAGTGAGCAAAACAACCATATTAGTGGTGAGGACAGATAGTAGGAATTGCCGATGCTGGAGAATCTAGGATAACAAGGTGTAGAGCTGCCATATTTGTGGTGAGTCCGCCTGGATCATTCGCTCAGTTGTCTGGAGTGCAAATTAAACCCACAACCTGTGACTCTCCACCATGATCCCAAATCCAGTTCCAGCAAATTACATTTCTGTGTCCCCACATCCCTCACCCTTGGATCTTCCCTGAACAATACAGTTGCAGGCGCTGAATAATTTTACACCCTCACTTTTGACCCAATGCTAACTCAAATGCCAGCACCTAACATTATTTCACACGCTGCAATTGTCTTCAGGCCAATGGGTCAAAGAGATATTCACCAAGTAGTCTGTTTGGTTTGGCTTTTAGGGGCTGTTGTGGTGCAGTAGTACGTCCATACCTCTGGAACAGGAGGCCTGGGTTTAAGTCTCATCTGTTGTGGAGGTGTGTAATAACATCTCTGAAGAGGCTAATTAGGAAAATATCTGGAACCCTAGAGTCAGAACTGGAAGAACAGCCTACAATCATAGAACATAGAACATAGAGCATTACAGCACAGTACAGGCCCTTCGGCCCGCGATGTTGTGCCAACCTGTCATACCGATCTCAAACCCATTTAACCTACACTATTCCACGTACGTCCATATGCTTATCCAATGACGACTTAAATGTACCTAAAGTTGGCGAATCTACGACCGTTGCAGGCAAAGCGTTCCATTCCCTTACTACTCTCTGAGTAAAGAAACTACCTCTGACATCTGTCCTATATCTTTCACCCCTCAATTTAAAGATATGCCCCCTCGTGCTCGCCGTCACCATCCTAGGAAAAAGGCTCTCCCTATCCACCCTATCTAACCCTCTGATTATTTTATATGTTTCAATTAAGTCACCTCTCAACCTTCTTCTCTCTAATGAAAACAGCCTCAAGTCCCTCAGCCTTTCCTCGTAAGACCTTCCCTGCATACCAGGCAACATCCTAGTAAATTTCCTCTGCACCCTTTCCAAAGCTTCCACATCCTTCTTATAATGCGGTGACCAGACTGTACACAATACTCCAAGTGCGGCCGCACTAGAGTTTTGTACAGCTTCACCATAACCTCTTGGTTCCGGAACTCGATCCCTCTATTAATAAAAGCTAAAACACTGTATGCCTTCTTAACAGCCCTGTCAACCTGGGTTGCAACTTTCAAGGATCTGTGTACATGGACACCGAGATCTCTCTGCTCATCTACACTACTAAGAATCTTACCATTAGCCCAGTACTTTGCCTTCCGGTTACTCCTACCAAAGTGCATCACCTCACACTTGTCTGCATTAAACTCCATTTGCCACCTCTCAGCCCAGCTCTGCAGCTTATCTATGTCTCTCTGCAACCTACAGCATCCTTCGTCACTATCCACAACTCCACCGACCTTAGTGTCGTCTGCAAATTTACTAACCCATCCTTCTACGCCCTCATCCAGGTCATTTATAAAAATGGCAAACAGCAGTGGACCCAACACCGACCCTTGCGGTACACCACTAGTAACTGGTCTCCAGGGTGAACATTTCCCATCAACTACCACCCTCTGTCTTCTTTCAGCAAGCCAATTTCCGATCCAAACTGCTATATCTCCCACAATTCTATTCCTCCGCATTTTGTACAATAGCCTATTGTGGGGAACCTTATCGAACGCCTTGCTGAAATCCGTACACACCACATCAACCGGTTTACTCTCATCTACCTGTTTGGTCACCTTCTTAAAGAACTCAATAAGGTTTGTGAGGCACGACTTTCCCTTCACAAAACCGTGCTGACTATCCCTAATCAATTTATTCTTTTCTAGATGATTATAAATCCTATCCCTTGTAACCTTTTCCAACACTTTACCAACAATTGAGGTAAGGTTCACTGGTCTATAATTACCAGGGCTGTCTCTACTCCCCTTCTTGAACAGGGGAACCACATTTGCTATCCTCCAGTCATCTGGCACTATTCCTGTAAATCCAATAAATACAATCATCTACCATCACCAGTTCTAGTTAATATCTGAATGAGTTGACTTAGTGGTAGTGAGCATTTTAATTGTTTTTGAGATAACAATGTCAAATAAACACCAGATTAACCTCTCTAGTTGGTGGAAGTCCATGTTCGATGAGGAACAAAAAATGTATTGTGATGCATAAGTGAAAGAAGATTGAAAGATTCACTTATTAGAGGTTTTTTTTGAGGAAGTCTCAACCAGAGTAGATACAGGGATAGCAGATATATTGAATTTAGTCTTCCAGAAGGCATTCAATAAGGTTCTGGCAAAAGGTTAAGTCATTGGATCGGAGCCCATGGCGTTGGAGGTGAGATATTGGCATGGATATAAGATCAGGTATGCCCCACTCTCTGGGTGAAACAAATTATTTTCCAATTGTTCAGGAAAATGATTTTTCTGAAGAATGGTCTAGGCCCAAAACATCAGCCTTCCTGCCCCTCTGATACTGCTTGCCGTGCTGTGTTCATCCAGCTCTATACCTTGTTATCTCAGATTCTCCAGCATCGGCAGTTCCAGCTATCACTGTCTTTACCTGACCTGGCCTACATGTGACTCCAGACCCATAGCAATGTAATTGACTCTTAACTGGCCCCTGGATAGTTATGGATGGGTAACAAATGGGCCTAACATGCACATGAGGTGTGAGTGAATGAATTTAAAAAATGATGTTTACTAGATACTCAGACTGCTGTGTTGACGTTGCTTGATTTTTCACGTGCCTAATTTTGTTACTTTAATGGCCATTGCTAACTCCTTTATATCTAAGGAAATGACATAGAAACTTAGAAGATAGGAGCAGGAGGAGACCATTCTTCACGATCATAGATGATCGTCCAACTCAACAGCCTAATCCTGCTATCTCCCCATATCTTTTGATCCCATTTGCCCCCAGGGCTGTATCCAGTTGCCTCTTGAATACATTCAATGCGTTGGCATCAACTACTTCCTGTGGTAATGAATTCCACAGGCTCACCACTCTTTGTCTCCTCATCTCCGTCCTAAGCCTTCTATCCCGAATCTTCAGACTGTGACCCCTGGTTCTGAACACACCCACCATCAGGAACATCCTCCCTGCTTCTACCCTGTCTGGTCCTGTTAGCATTACCTGAATCATCAGTGAGCTTCTCCAAGGTGACACCTGCCTTAAGCTTAGATTAAAACTGTGAAGGGCGTTGTTCTATGAATTATGACAGATCAATAGTGCAATTTAAATTTTCATTCCTTCACTGGGTGCTGGTGTTGTTGGCTGGGTCAGCATTTATTTTTTCACCCACTCCTGATACCCAATAGCAAGATGAGTCTAGGCCCGATACGTCAGCTTTCCTGCTCCTCCGATGTTGCTTAGCCTGCTGTGTTCATCCAGCTCCACACCTTGTTATCCCAGATGTGACTGAACTGGCTTTTTGTCTTCTCACAATCCCTGGTGTGTAGCATCACCCATAGTGCTATTAGGAAGATACTCCAAGGGAGTTTGGACCCAGTCTCCAGGATGGTGTCAAGGTTCATAGGTCTTATTGGAGCTACAATGATTCAGGGAGTATTGTACTGTACTTCTCACCAATTATTTGTGATGGTAGATAGTCTTTAGGGAGAGAGGAGCTGAGTTAGTCAAAACAGAATTATTAGCCTCTGACCAGCCCCAGAGCCAGTATATTTATATGGTTAGCCCAGTTCAGCTTGTAGTCAATGGTAATCTGCTGGATGTTGTAATAGAGGATCCAATGTTGGGAAAACCAAGAGGTGAATGTTAGATCTTCATTTGTTGAAACTGGTCATTGCCTGACACTTGTGTGGCACAAATATTTATATGACACTTAACAGCCCAAGCCTGGATACTGACCAGATCTTGTTACATCAGGACATAGAGCCATTGCCCTGCTGTAGGAGGGATATTATTAAATTGGAGAGGATTCTGAAAATATTTATCAGGATGTTTGAGTTATAAAAATAGGCTGGGATATTTTCACTGGAGTGTAGAAGTGGTGACCTTGTAAAGATTTATCAAAACATGATGGGCATAAAAAAGGAGAATCGCAAGGGATTTTTTTTCTCCCTCAGGTGGGTAAGTTTAAAACAAGGGGGGCATATTTTTAAAGTGGGAGGTGAAAGATTTAAAAAATAACTTTTTGAAGTTTTTCGCCGAGAGTGCTTCGTGTGTGGAATGAACGTCCAGAGATGTAGTGAATGCAGGTACAGATGCAATGTATAAAAGACATTTGGATGAGTGCATGGACTTGAAAGGTTTCGAGAGATATGGGTCAAATGCAGGCAAGTGGGACTAATTTAGTTTGGGAATAGGGTCAGAATGAACTGATGCAAATTGAAATGGAAGCTGGCTGGAGCGACCAGTGTGCAACAGAATAAGATGAATGTAGAAGTCCAAGTGAATTCATGATTTAAGGGGATTACAGATGAGTAAGTCAAGTAAAGCAAACAACTTACTGTAAAGAAATCAAATGGATTCTATACAGTCAGTTCTACCCTAATACAATAGTTATGTCCTACACAACATCACATTACAGAAATTGCATGATAGAAATAATGGGGCCGATGGGAAAAGTGGGGTTTAGGATGGAGCACCAAAAGAAACGACTCAAAAGCCGAAGACAAAAGATAGCACAGTTTGCATAAATGTTGAATTCACATCTAATCATGAAATAAAAATAAATTTAACACCTCACCTTGAAAAAAATGCCAAGATGACTTGATGGGGAAGGAGTTTTTGAGGTTGCTCTGTTGTTAATGCACTGGCTGAGGTTCATCATCTTCATCTTCTTCATGCTGATGATCACCACCGTCAGGTGCAGATATAGTTTCAGGGTTAGGGTGAAAAATAGTTAATCCAGAAGGGGATGGCCGTTGTTCACTGTTTTCGGACTGTTTCCTGGGGGCTGGCTGAAAAAACACATCCAGTTTTATGATGGAATCCCGTTATTACTATTGTAAGTTCACCATTTAGAAATAGCTTTCCCCTATACATCAGTCATGCTAGACCTAATTTGCATTTCCTGAATTGCATGACAGCAGAATTGACGTTACTCGTTGAGCAGTGAGGACCCAATAGAGATGGAGCAGTCTCCTCAAACGTTAACATTGAATTTAAGCCAACCCATTCTTCAGCGTTTTGCAAGCTCAGGCCGAGTCCCAAAATGGGGAGCAGAGTGAGCACAGGCCGAGTCCCAGAATGGGGGGCAGAGTGAGCGCAGGCTGAGTCCCAGAGCAGGAGCAGAGTGAGCGCAGGCTGAGTCACAGAATGGAGAGCAGAGTGAGCACAGGCTGAGTCCCAGAATGGGGAGCAGAGTGAGCACAGGCCAAGTCCCAGAGCAGGAGCAGAGTGAGCGTAGGCAGAGTCCCAGAATGGGGAGCAGAGTGAGCGCAGGCCAATTCCCAGAGCAGGAGCAGAGTGAGCGCAGGCTGAGTCCCAGAATGGGGAGCAGAGTGAGCACAGGCCGAGTCTCAGAGCAGGAGCAGAGTGAGCGCAGGCTGAGTCCCAGAATGGGGAGCAGAGTGAGCGCAGGCCAAGTCCCAGAGCAGGAGCAGAGTGAGCGCAGGCAGAGTCCCAGAGCAGGAGCAGAGTGAGCACAGGCTGAGTCCCAGAATGGGGAGCAGAGTGAGCGCAGGCCAAGTCCCAGAGCAGGAGCAGAGTGACCGCAGGCTGAGTCCCAGAATGGGGAGCAGAGTGAGCACAGGCCGAGTCTCAGAGCAGGAGCAGAGTGAGCGCAGGCAGAGTCCAAGAATGGGGAGCAGAGTGAGCGCAGGCTGAGTCCCAGAGCAGGAGCAGAATGAATGCAGTCCTAGTCCGGGAGCAGAGCGAGCGCAGGCCGAGTCCTGGAGCAGGAGCAGAGTGAGCGCAGTCCAAGTTCCGAAGCAGAGTGAGTGCAGGCCGAGTCCCGGAGCAGGAGCAGAGTGAGCGCAGGCCGAATCCCTGAGCAGGAGCAGAATTCGAGCAGGCCGTGTCCTGGAGCAGGAGCAGTGTGAGTGCAGGCCGAGTCCCAGAGCAGGAGCAGAGTGAGCGCAGGCAGAGTCCAAGAATGGGGAGCAGAGTGAGCGCAGGCTGAGTCCCAGAGCAGGAGCAGAATGAATGCAGTCCTAGTCCGGGAGCAGAGTGAGCGCAGGCCGAGTCCTGGAGCAGGAGCAGAGTGAGCGCAGTCCAAGTCCCGAAGCAGAGTGAGTGCAGGCCGAGTCCCGGAGCAGGAGCAAAGTGAGCGCAGTCCAAGTCCCAGAGCAGAGTGAGCGCAGGCCGAATCCCTGAGCAGGAGCAGAATTCGAGCAGGCCGTGTCCTGGAGCAGGAGCAGTGTGAGTGCAGGCCGAGTCCCAGAGCAGGAGCAGAGTGAGTGCAGGCTGAGTCCCAGAACAGGAGCAGAGTGAGCGCAGGCTGAATCCCAGAGCAGGAGCAGAGTAAGCGCAGGCCGAGCTGGTAGCAGGAGTAGACTGAGCGCAGGCCGAGTCCAGGAGCAGGAGCAAAGTGAGCGCAGGCCAAGTCAGGGGCAGGTGCAGAATGAGCGCAGGCTGAATTGTGGAGCAGGAGCAGAGTAAGCGCAAGCCGAGCCCCGGAACAGGATCAGAGTGAGCGCAGGCCGAGTCCCAGAGCAGGAGCAGAGTGAGCGCAGGCCGAGCTGGGAGCCAAGTTGTATCTGTCCTGGAGGTGAGTCCGGGACAGAGGCGAGGTGTTGTGTTCTGAAGCTCAGTGGGCACAGACTCAGTAGAAAAGGACCATAAACTGAATGCACACACATTTTATTCTCATTCTGGACTTTTAAACTCTGTATTCCCATGCTCGCTGTGACAACACTTAAAGTAACTGTACCCACGTACCCTGTACCCAAGATGTTGCCAAGAGGCGAAATGACAACCTTTTTCCTGCAATCATTCGCGTGCACATGACAATAAATGCTATTCTACTCTCTTCTACTATATTGACTTACAGCTATCCTTTTGCTGTCATTCATGTGTTTCTGGCAATCCTGCACATTCTGCAGAATGTTGGAAACATTGCTAACCGATGCTGTCATGTCGAAATCATCTTGCATCATTATGTCTTTGATGAGGGAGATTTGAGCCAAAAAGAACGTCTTGACTCCTTCAGACAAATTGTTCAAGACAAACAGTTCAACTTCAAATTAATGTGAACATCTTCACACATCCACTTTGATCTTAATTTTCTGTGCCTTACCAACATCAAAATACAACATCACATATGTTATTCCTCTGGGTAGATCATGAAAACTATCCTGTTGTGTTACCTAAAGTTTAGAGCTTAACATTGTAGCTTGAGGGTAGTGTAGTAACGCATGTTGGGAGGCAGTGGCGTCGTGGTATTGCTACTGGTCTAGTAATCTTGGCCAATAGACCGGAAACATTGGTTTGATTCCCAATGCAACAAACGATGACCATGAAATAATGGGTTTAAAATCCCATGGGGTGCATTAATGTGATTCAGGGACAGAAATTTGTCATCTTAGTCTGGCCTGGCCTATATGTGACTCCTGATCTACAGCAATGTGGTTGACTCTTAAATGCTCTCTGAAACAATCCAGCATTAAATTGTGTCAAACTATGATGATGACTGATAAAAGAAATGAATCCACATGGATCAAATGGCATCAACCAAAGCATAGAAGATGTCAAAAGGACCATCAAATCTACATTTATTCCCTGTCTAACATCCTGTGGGAGATGTCCCACAGACCTGTAGAACAACAGCTTAATACAATCATTCTGACAGAATTATATCGTAAAAGTGAAGTCCAAGACACCAGTGTCAACATCCCAGGAAAAGTGCTGCCCCATTGACAGGACAGATTACTATCGCTGAATCCCCACATCTCACAGTGACCACTGACCAAGTACAGAACTGGATTAACTGGTATAAATACAGTGGTCACAAGAGCAAGAAATAACTAATCTTCTGGTTCCCCAAAGCCTGTCCACCATCTACAAGGCACAAGTCTATGATGAAATAGCCTCCACTTACCTGGGTGATTGCAGGTCCAACAACTCTTAAGAAGCTTGACAGTGTTCCAACAGAAAACAGCCCACTTAATTGGCGTTGCATCTGCTGGCTTCCGTGTGCACCATCTGAATGATGCTGAGGATACAGAATCAATTTACTCAGGCTCTTTCAGCAACATCTTCCAAAACAGTGACTTCTGCCAGCGACAGGGACAAGGGCAGCACGTACAAGAGCATCACCCTGCAAGTTCCACTCTCGGAGAAAGATTTAAAAGGGGCCTGAGAGGCAGCATTTTTCACACAGAGAGTGGTTCATACGTGGAATGAACTGCCAGACAAAGTGGTAGACACAGGTACAGTTACAACATTTAAAAGAAATTTGGACAGGTACATGAATATGAAAGATTTAGAGACATAAGGGCCAAACCCAGGCAAGTGAGACTAATTTGGTTTGGGAAACCTGGTCGGCGTTGACTAGTTGGACTGAAGGGTCTTTCTCCATGCTGTATGGCTCTATGACTCTATGATGCTGGGTGATACTGAGTTGCAGAACATTTTGTCCATGATTTAGCAAGAACAAAGTGGAGAAACTTGAAGGTTCAGTAAATTCAGAGTTTAGGGACTAGATGCCCCACTGCTGCCTGTGGGAGAGCAATGAAGCTGGACAGATACAAGAGGCCAGATCTGATGCAGTATGAAGCGTTCTTGGAACCTGTAGAACTGGAGACAATTACAGATATTGGGAGAGCTGGGGAGATCTGATTAATAACAAAAATTTAGAACTGACATGTGTTTAGGCTGGAAGCCAATGTGAATCAATGAATACATGACTAACAGGTGAATAGTACTGAGCGATTTGTGTGAGCTCAACTTTCAACCCCGAATACTTCACAAAAGCCTGATATACGATCACATCTCAAAGAGCTTTCAGATATGTTGACAATCTTCCCTTTGGATGTGATGCCAAATGGATGTCTGAAATTCTTTTGATAAAATCTTATATCTAGAATTAATCCAACAGGAATTAGTGAGCTTTTTTAAAATAACCCTTTTAATTATCATTACCAAATGAACCATAGTCCAGATGTCATCCCTAAAGATCTCTGTTGGAATTTCTGTTTTAATTTTGCTGTTCAGAATAACATTCTTAAAAATTACTTTTCAGCCATCATGTTCTTGCAAGTCTTGTGCTGTGCAGGGATGCTAGAATATAAGAAGTGATAGAACTGGAGGGAAATCAATGTACTGATCAATGCCTTCACTTGATAATGCAATAGGATTAATTATATTCTAATGTTGACTTACTATTGACATCACATTAAAGATTAGTTAGAATTTTTCAAGCGATAAACAATTGGTGGTGCTAATCCATTCTAATATTTCAAATATTTCCTCCAAATTTCTCCCTCATTTGCTCAAGCTGCTGTTTTTGTCCTTGAGTGGTATCTTACCCAAGTGGTCACACACAGATGTATCAAGAGGGTAGGCCATTCAGCCCCATTGACCCTGCCCACCACTCAATATGATCATGGCTGATCATCAAGTTCAATAGCCTAACTTCACTCTCAACTCCACACATCCCTTTAACCACAAGAGCTATATCTACTTCCTTCTGGAAAATAGAATGTTTTGGCCTCAACCACTTTCTGTGGATGTGAATTGCACAGACTTACCACTGTCTCTGTGAAGACATTTCTCCTCATCTCTGCCCTAAAACATTTACCCCTTACCATTAAACTGTGATCCATGGTCCTAGGTTCCCTCACCATCAGGAACATCCTTCCTGAATAATCCTGCTAGAACGCTTTAAATTTCTATGAGATTCCACCTCCACTCCGCTTTCTTCTAAATCCAGTGAATAGAATCCTCACCAATTCAACTGCTCATCATTCGCCAATCCTGCCATCACAGGACTCAATTTGGTAAACATTCATTGCACTCCGTCTATCGTAAAAGCATCTGCTCATTAAGCAACTCCGAAAGATCCTCTGTGTTTTGAGCATATATAGATAGATGAAACAAACCTTATGGCACTGTGACAGTGTCTGTACTTCTGGGCCAGAAGGACTGCTTTCTGTCTGCTGGTTTTGGCACTGAGTACTGAGGCTGTTGAAGTGATGATGTCATCGTGGGGATGCTGGTATAGAGGACTGAAACGTCCTTTGAGATGAGGAAGGGTCATGGTTTGATTGGCCCGTGGGTGCTGTAAGAAGCCTGTAGTGCCGTGACAGAAGATGGAGGTTCCCTGTACAATGGGTTTCAAGATGCCCTTGATATAGCCAGTCCTCACACAGAGTCCCATTGCCTGATACATTGGGATGTCGAGGTGTGTTGGCTTTGTGTATCTTTTGAAGACAGTAGAAGCCTCCTACGTGGGATGAAAGTGTGTAGGTTACTCTGAAGAACTGGATCAAAAGCCCTGACCAGTCCGTTCAGTTGATGGATCATCAAATGTGAGGCTGGATGAACACAGCAGACCAAGCAGCATCTCAGGAGCACAAAAGCTGACATTTCAGGCCTAGACCCTTCATCAGAGAGGGGGATGAAGGGTCTAGGCCTGAAACGTCAGCTTTTGTGCTCCTGAGATGCTGCTTGGCCTGCTGTGTTCATCCAGCCTCTCATTTTATTTTCTTGGATTCTCCAGCATCTGCAGTTCCCATTATCCCCGTTCAGTTGGTGAGTGTGTTCTTTGGTCAGAACAGCAGGTAGTCACCTGCTCCTGGTTGCCCAGCTGTCGGTGCACTTCCTTCAGTAGTCTGTTCTATTCTGTATGATGCTGGCTCCTCCTTAGTCTGCTGGGTTGCTGACACTGTTGTGATCGCCTTGAGAGCACGGATAGTGTTGCGTTGTCCCTGGGTGATGTTTTGCGCTAACTTGTGAGTGCAGCTGATGAATCGGGCGTTCACGCATTCTCCGATGGCCTGAGCAAACCTGTCAAGACCTGGGCAATGGCCCTCCGGAGGGGTTCAATTCAGCTCCTTCTTTGCCTGCTTCCCCCATGGATCTCTCTGTTAACTGATCCGGTTTGTTGGTTGTCTCATTGGGCTCACTGCTGACATCTTGGAAGAAATCCCGGAGACGCATTTGTCTGATGAATTCCTCTGTGTCTGCTGCGAGAGCAAGAGGGTCACTATTGTTGGTGGTGCAGAAATTGAGTCCTTGGCTAAGAACCTCAATCCCGTCCGGATAAGTTGACAATGGATTTTCCCATGATGGGAGCGCTTTCAACAGTGTTGCCAGTGGAGACTTCGTTATTGCTGGTGGTGATGCCAAATTTCTCCAGCTCCTCATTTTTGGTGTGTGTGTAAGTGGTGTGGTGCTATTGCCTCCTCTGTTTGCCAGTGTCTCGTAACTGTACTGCTGTATGTTGAGCGCAAGCTGAGCATATGGACTCTAGTATCAGAGACAGTGGGAACTGCAGATGCTGGAGAATCCAAGATAATAAAATGTGAGGCTGGATGAACACAGCAGGCCAAGCAGCATCTCAGGAGCACAAAAGCTGTGCTCCTGAGATGCTGCTTGGCCTGCTGTGTTCATCCAGCCTCACATTTTATTATCATATGGACTCTATCTAGATTTCAAGGTTACAGCGATTACTGTAGAGTTAAGTGCACAAAATGATTGAGGAGTTCACGAGAGGTGTGATTGTAGCAAATCTGTATTGTAGGTCAACTTGAGTAGGTTCACGACCAGTAGTCCTATTGGGATCTTTTCTGCTTTTCCAGAAACATATATATATTAATCAATTAAAACCTTTTAACTGATGAAAGATTTAACAACACCTTAGGTTTGTCCAATGCACTCTCATCAGTGGTGTGACCGTTTGATATTTCACTTATAAATTCTGTGTCTGAAACTACTTCTCTCAGTAACACCTGAAGAAGGATTGAGGCCCTGAAAGCTTATGTGTTCAAATAAGCTATAACCTGATATCGTGTGACTTCTGACCTTGCCCACCCCAGCCCGACACCGGCACCTCCACATCATGGATAAAGCAGATAGCCAAGGTCTTTTTCCCAGGAAACGGAAGTCCCGTAGAGGGCGTAGGTTTAAGGTAAGCGCGTGGTGGTGGGGGGTGGGGGTTTGGAATATAAAATGGGAGCTGAGGTGCAACTTTTTCACACAAGAGGGTGGTGCGTGTATGGAATAAGCTGCCAGAGGAAGTGGTAGGGGCAGGCACCATTGCAACATTTAAAAGACATTTGGACAGGTACATGGATAGGAAAGGTTTAGTGGGATAAGGGCCAAACACAGGTGAGTAGAACATGTTCACTTTAAGAAACTTGGTTGGCATGGACGGGTTGGACTGAAGGCCTGTTTTGGTGCTGTGTGACGCTACATCTCTACAAGGGAACATTTTGCAGCAGAGTAAGGCTCTTAAGAGAGCATTAGCTACCCATTGAAGGTCCTACACTGCTATCAGGCTAAAGGGTATGTTCATTGCCTTCCTGTTTAGAAACTATTCGGGGCAGAGGTGGAAAGGCAATAGAGTCCTCACATGCCTGCCTGCCTGCCTGATTAGATGCCCTCTCTGCCAGCAATTGTACCAGGGGAATTGGCATTAAATTCCAACCAATGGTCAGTCAATGGCTCCATTACAGTTGAAGCTGGATGAGAGACTGAGAATTAGAAGATCTTTCTTCTGGCCATATTCGTGTATGTAACTGTTCAAATGAAGATACAGTAGAGTGTAGGACTACTATCGCTAGCCCGAAGCTGAATCCTAACTTCAACTCTAACCATAACCCAAATCTAACCCTAACTCAACTCTAACCGTAACATTAACTCTAACCCTATTGCAAATTTAACCCTAACCCTATCCTAGCTTTAACCTCAACTCAACTCTAACCATAACCCTAACCCGATTTCAAGTCTGACCTTTACTCTAACCGAGCTCTAATCCTACCTCTAACCTTAAAGTCGACTCTAACCATAACCCTAACTCTAATCCTAACCCCAACTCTGCTAATGTTTTCAAGATGATCATGTTTAAGAAACAAAGAGCCTACATTTTTATCACACTTTTCATTTCCACAGAACATTCCATATCTCTTCACTCCAATAAATTGGCTTTAATGAATAGTCTGGAAGGAAAATGGAGCTGTAAAGTTGTACACAGCAAGATCTCACAAACAACAGGAGATCATTCGCCAGGTACTTTGATTTGCTGCTGGTTGAGGATGAAATTTTAAATCAGCACTGCTGGAGGTTCTTTTTCAATCCCTTTTTTTTGAGAATCAGGTTTGAATCCATCTCCAACACACTTCCAGCAGTTGTTAATCTATGTAGTAAAGAATTTTCTTCCTGTTGTCAGTGATTCTTCTGCTAGTTACCTTTAATCAGTATTGTTCTTTTGGACCTTCCATCAATGGGATCACTAACTCCTATTCATCAATTCTCTTCAGACTCTTCCTTGAAATGGTACTGTTACATCTAGTTGATGAGGTGAGATTGCTTTGATTTTGTCATTGCCGAACACTCACTAACAAATATGGTCATCCACCTCGGAAATTCTGTGTCACTGGTCATGGGTTCTCTTGGTCCTTCTGTGGCTGCTGAGTCTGGTCCCCACGCCACATCTCCAAACAAATGGGATTGATCCTTGACATTGAGATCGCTGGCATTCCTTTCTCCAATTCGTTTTGCGTGCTTCCTCTTACTAACAGGCGTTCTGGAAGAATTGTGGCCTTTTTAGACAAGAGGCTCCTCCAAGTTAGTTTCTTCTGAGTGAGGGTCTCCCACATGTTGCCATCTGTGGTGCTTATGGGATGAGGGCGTTGCTGACTAGGCAGCATTTATTGCCCACCCCTAATTAACTAGAGGACAGTTAAGCACCAATCACATTGCTGTGTATCTGGAGTCACATGTAGGCCAGATCTGGTAAGGATGGTAGTTTCCTTCCCTAAAGGGCATTAGGGAACCAGGTGGGTTTTACCGACAATTGACAATGGATTCACAATCATTGTTAGATTCTTAATTCCAGATATTTTATTGAATTCAAATTCCACCATCTGCCATGATGGGATTCGAACACAGGTCCCCAGAACACTATCTGGGTCGCATTGTAATAGTCCAGCAATAATACCACGAGGCCATCACCTGCCCATCTTGAGGGAAGCCTTCAGGGAGTCTTTGATACATTTCCTTTGTTCTCCTCTTGTTTGTCTGCCTTTATTGAGCTGGATGAAGAAGATTTGCTTTGGTCGTTGGAACTCAGGCATCCTGAGCATACGTCCAGATGGTCTAAAGTCACACGCTACAATATAGTGCCACCAACTGTGCAGCACTCCCTCGGTGCTGCTATAAACTGACAACTTGGAGTTCACAGCCAAGACTTGGGTATGGGACTGAAAGCCACATTGATCTGATTCAGAAGCAAAAATGCTATTGATGGAGTGAAGCAGACAGCTTTCCTCATGATCCACATTAAATCAAGTGAAAAATAAAGCATTAAATTGAAGGATATTATCTTTGGAATGCAATCTCTGACTTCCAACCACAGAATGTGTGGATTGCGATACATCATAAAGGAAGGAAAATTTCAACATTCCACATAAGCCACGGCATTCTCAAAGTTAACCCCGGTACCTACAGTGGGAAATTAAGTGGAAGAAAATAAGTCGTGTCACAAAAGAACATCAGGCACCTGTTGCCAAAGTTTTGAGATGCCTAATTGGGTCATTGGGAAAATGACCCCCAATGGTTACATTTCCTCTCTTCATGGGACAGTATGACCCTCCCAGTGCCTTTTCCCCAGAGTGCTACACTCTGAGACTTCCATAATGTTTTTCTTACAAACCTTGGAACCATTTCAGACAGGAGTCTAAGCTTCTCTGTATTTTCTTTGAGCTGTCTATATATGCACCATCCAGCCTTGGCACATTACAACTAAAATTTTAAAAAAGTCCCCATTCATTTTCAGCTCAAATTCCAAGTACGAGCAATGTCTGTCTGCCAACGAAGCTCATTTCAGCATTTTCCGAAACCTCTACACTCGCAAAATTCAAATAGGACTGTCCAACAAGGAACAGCAACCTGGAATGGACTCTTGAATGATTGCTACTGTGATTGTACTTACTATCTCTGTACTTTTTCTTTTAAAACCCAGAATGCATTCCATCAATTCCAGGGGACTCACTGGACATTAATCCCATTGGATTCCTTAGTCCTTTTTTCTCCAGTGTCTGTTCTCAAGAATATTTCCTACTCACCCCACCCCACTTTGGACTCTTGATTAATTAACCATTTTAGAATGCCTCTTCATTGAGACTGATTTATTTATTGATTCAACTTCTCTGTTATTTCCTGATTTTCAATTATCTTTCCCCAGCCTCCTTCTCCAAGGGGCATATGTTCATAAGACTTCTCTTTTACTTTCTTATACAGTTAAAGAAGCTCTTACTGTCCATTTTGATTTGCATTGCTAGTTGGCCAACATAGTTTATTTTCTCATTCTAGATTTATGTTTGGCCATCTTTGGTTGCCTTTGCAAACATGCCGTGAGATCCTTACATTTTCCATTCGCCATGTTTATAAGCTCTCAGAGAGATTGGCAATTAGTTTATGCCGAGTTATCATGGCCTTCCGCAATTGTTTCATACTTAGCCTGTAGTTTTTTAACAAAGTTTTCAGAAGATTCAGCCAACACTTGCAATACCAGAGCTTATTATCATCTCTGCTATCAGACAAGCGGGCTGCTCTGTCCTGGATAGCATCAAGCTTATTAATTGTTGTTGGAGCTGCAGGCATCCAGGCAAGTGATGAATATTTCACCACACTCCTTATTTGAACTTTGTCAATGGTAATCAGGCTTCAGGGAGTCAGGAAGTGAGTTACTTTATGCAAGATTCTCAACCACAGACCTAAGAAGGGATGGGATTCAGGGAAATTTGGCTGAATGGATACAAAACTGGCTGTCCAATAGAAAACAGAGGGTGGTAGTAGATGGAAATGTCCAGCCTGGAGCTTGATGACCAACAGTGTGCCGCAGGGATCTGTTCTAGGGCCTCTGCTCTTTGTGATCTTTCTGACTTGGATGAGGAAGTGGAAGGATGGGTTAGTAAGTTTGCTGATGACACGAAGGTTGGTGGAGTTGTGGACAGCATGGAGGGCTGCTGTAAGTTGCAATGGGACATTGACAGAACACAGAGCTGAACAAAGAAGCGGCAGATGGAATTCAATCCAGAAAAGTGTGAAGTAAATCATTTTGGAAGGTCAAATTTGAATGCAGAATACAGGGTTAATGGCGGAATTCTCGGCAGTATGGAGGAACAGAGGGATCTTGGGGTCCACATCCAAAGTTGTAGCCCAAGGATGAGAGGTGACTTGATAGAGATTTACAAGATGATGAGAGGCATAGATAGAGTGGATAGTCAGAGACCTTTTCCCAGGGTGGAAATGACTATTATGAGGAGGCATAATTTTAAGGTGATTGAGGGAAGGTATAGGGAAGTTGTCAGAGGTAGGTTCCTCACACAGAATGGTAGGTGTGTGGAATGTGCTGCCGGCAGTGATAGTGGAACCAGATACTTTAGAGGTTTTTAAGCGGCCCTTGGATAGACACATAGAGGATAGTAAAATGTAGGGTATGCAGGGTAGATTGATCTCAGGAGGATAATAAGTTGGCACGACGTTGTGGGCCAAAGAGCCTGCCCTGTGCTGTACTGTTCTATGTTCTATGTCCTTACTCTTACAGCCAATGCACAAGACCAGGTCAGAGGCTAGGAATTTGTCAACCAGTAACTCACCTCCTGACTCCATGAAAGACTGTCCACCATCTAATATTGGGTTAAAAATGATCTTGCATTCTGCATTTCAAAATCACTTAACTGCATGAATCAAAAATTATTGTGCAATTGGTAATCCACAGAAAGATTGATTAAGAAAATCTTGCACTTCCAATTGTTGACTTGCAAAAAAATTATTTTATGCTAACAGGAGAAATGTTGGCACCGCACAAAGACTGTTTTACATACATGGTCAAGTATAATATTCTGAGAGTCACGATCACTGTGAGCTATTAGGTGGCACCGTGGCTCAGTGGTTAGCACTGCTGCCTCTCCACGCCAGGGATATGGGTTTGATTCTGCCCTTAGGTAACTTCTGTATGGAGATTGCACGTTCTCCTTGTATTTGTTTGTCTGTTTAGGTTTCCTCTGCGTGCTCTAGTTTCGTCCCACAGTGCAGAGCTGCACAGGTTAGGTGGATTGGACATGGGAAATTGCCCGACGTGTCCAGAAATCACAGGCTAGGTGGACTAACCCTGGAAAATACAGGGTTGCAGGGTTTGGATGGATCTGGGTGGGATGTTCTACAGAGGTTAGTGTGGACATGATGGGCTGAAAATAGCCTGCTTTCATACCATAGGCATTCTATTTTACCTCTGTCTATTCTCTCCTTTTGTGGGGTTGTCATTAGCAAATGACATCAAAATGATTTTGAACCATTTTTTCCCAAGTCTTTACCCAACCAGAATAGTGTGTGTATTGAGTGATGTTGGCAGGTAAACCTACATTAGGCAGCATTAACTCAAGGAGAAGTGGGTCTTACTCAGAGAGTGAACACTTTTATTCAACTCAGACAATAAGTTGAATGAAGGTGTGCACTTGCCACATTGTGATCTGGTGAGACGTCCATTCAATGGAGACGCAAGAAGTTGGAATCATTCTCTTTGAGCCGGGAAGCTTCACGAAAACATTTAAATTGATTGAGTAAATAAGAATTTGTTTCCAGCGTCAGAAGCCTGGATAATCACAGCCCACAGATTTAAGATAATTGATAAAATATGCCAGAGTTGAGACAAGAAATTTTACATTGCATTGTAATCTAGACCACAATGCCTGAAAGGTTGGTGGAAGCAGCTTTATTAACTTTTTCTGACAGGAATTCACTCATATTTGAAGGGGATGAGTTGCAAAATGATTGGGGGTCTATTGGTCAGTGTATTGAGTATAGGAGTTGAGGGGTCATGTTGCAGCTGTACAGGATAGTGGTTTGGCCACTTTCAGAATACTGTGTTCAGTTATGGTCTCCTTGCTAGAGAAAAGATGTTGTAACAGTTCGGAAAAGATTTTCAAGGATATTGCCAGGTTTGGAGGAGAGTTTAAGCTATAAGGAGAGGCTGAATCAACAGGGGCTTTCCCCCCGGAACCTCAGAGGCTGAGGGGTGACCTTATAGAAGTTTATAAAATCATGATTAGCATGGTAGGGTGAATAGCCGAGGTCTTTTCCCCAGGGTAGGAGAGTCCTAAACTAGAGGGCACAGATTTAATGTGAGGGGGAAAAATTTAAAAGAGACCTAAGGAGCAACTTTTTCCACACAGAGAGTGCTGCACACATGGAATGAGCTGGCAGATGAGGTGGAGGAAGCTGGTACAATGACAACATTTAAAAGTCATCTGGGTGGGTATATGAATTAGAAAGGTTTAGAGGGATATGGGCCAAATGCTGGCAAATGGGACTAGATTGGTTGGGGATATCTGGTTGGCATGGACGGGTTGGACTGACGGGTCTGTTTCCATGCTGTATCACTCTATGACTCTGTAACTGTAACAGGAAAATGAGATAATTAGAATCAGTTTACCCAAGATCGATCAGAGGCACAATGCCTTCATTCTGTGCTGAGGCTTTCCAGGTCAAGGAAGGTGGAAACCATGAGCATTGAAGAGGAAGCAGAGAAGTTCGCTGCTAAAGATTAGGTTTGGTCTCCTGTCAGATGTTTTCCTTCTGCATCCAACAATTTGACAGATATGAGAAATATTGGAGTTTTTAATAAGCCTCGGTTAATGTAGGCAAGAAACTCTTCAGCATAGAGCAGAAAGCTACTTCAAAGTAGTTCTCAGAATTTAGTAGCCCATTCAATCCTTTAAGCCTGCTGCTCCTTTCAATATGATCATGACTGGTCATTGAAATCAATCCCCTACACATGCCCTTCCCTCGTATCCCTTGATCCCTTTAGCTATTAAAGCCATATCTACCATCTTCTTGACAACATATAATGTTTTTGCCTCAACCACTTTCTGTGCTAATGAATTCCCCACAGGCTTACCACATCTTGAAGAAATTTCTCCTCACCTCAGTGCTAAAATATTTCCCCCTTACCCTTAAACTATGACCCCTGGTTCAGGGCTATCCCACCATCTCGAACATCCTTCATTTAAACTGTGTCGTTCTCTTAAAATTTTATAGATTTCTATGAGATCCTTCCTCATTCTTCTAAACTCCAGTGAATACAGCCCTAACCAACTCAATCCCTCCCCATATGTCAGTCCTGCCATCTCAGGACTCAATTTTGGTCAACCTTTGCTGCACTCCCTCAATAGTAACAACATCCTTCCTCAGACTACACCAGAACTACACACAATATTCCAGGCATTTCTTTATCAATGTATAAATGTATAACTTGAGCAAAGTATCCCTGTTCCTGAGATAATGGGAACTGCAGATGCTGGAGAATCCGAGATAACAAAGTGTGGAGCTGGATGAACACAGCAGGCTTTTGTTCCCCTAAGATGCTGCTTGGCCTGCGATGTTCATCCAGCTCCACACTTTGTTATCCCTGTTCCTGTACTTGAATCCTTTTGCTATGAAAGCCAACATACCACTTTTCTTCTTTACTGCCTGCACATTTACTTTCAATGACTGCTCCTCACAGACATCTGGATCTAGTTAATCATATCCCTGTCTCAATTTTCAGCTGTTCAAATAATAATCTGCCTTCCTACTTTTGAAATCAAAGTAGGTAACCTCACTTTAATCCGTATTATATCGCATGGGCTGTGGGTTTACTTTCTCAAGAAGTCTGGAAAAAAGCTCATTACATGATTGGCCCTATTGAGGTCTGAGCTGGCTAATTCCCTTTGTCGACATTTTAACTTGTATTGGTAATTTCACCTTTAGAGGTAGTGTCACAAAATTACTGACCATAGATTTCCAAACGTATAGCCGGTAGTCACCTGATTAATTTCCAACCGTATAGCCAGTAGTCACCTGATTAATTTCCAACCGTATAGCCGGTAGTCACCTGATTAATTTTGTCTCCCGAAAGGATTTGCTGCCACACTTCAGTGGATCTCTGAGATAATAGAGCTTTCTCTCACTCTTCTTCCTCCACTTGTGATCCAAGTTTGCTCTCTACTTGACCCTACACTTTCTCTCCCTTGAGCCTAACCTATCTAACTAACTTTCCTTTTCTCCTATTGGCTCACTCTAAACAACTTCAACATTAATTTCCTTTCCAATACAGTTTTCTTTTTCCTTACCTGTGATTTGTTCATCTCCCTCTCTCTCTTTCCTCTTTTATGATCCTTCTTACAACAGAGGACTTACTCATCTGAATGTCCTTTACCTGGTTTGGAGCCAATGTGTGCTGAGTAATATCCCTGTAGTTATTGCACACATATAGCTGTGTAGCTGTGAATTGATGCTGCAGTTACTTTGCAACAAGTGGAAATAATGTGCTTTTGTGGACCCAAAGCAATAAAAACAACAAATTCCCTTTGTGTAGCGGCTTTAACATAATGAGATGTCCCCAAGTGCTCCTCATGAACATTCTGAAACAAGGCATGAAACTTAAGAAAGTTAACCGTGGGAAGAGATATTAGTTCAGCTGAAAATCTTGGCCAAGGAGCTCGGTTTTAAGACATAACTTAAAAGTGTAACTAAAAAAGTGAACAATTCAGAAGGTGGAGGGTCCAATATCCTCGAGTAGATCTGTAGCTTGGGTTGTGGATGCTGTGGTTGGTTGGCTTGCTGAGCTGGTTCATTAGTTTGCTGACATTTCATTACCCTGCTGGGTAACATCATCGGTGCAGCCTCTTAAACTCTGAACCGCAGTGGGAAAATGCAATGGCGCTTCATCGGAGGCTGCACCGATGATGTTACCCAGCAGGGTAATGAAATGCCTGAAATCTAATGAACCAGCTCAGCGAGCGAAACAACACAGCAAGGTGGAGGATGTTCTTCCAGAGTTGAGAGGGAGCTGAAGGTGCAGGCTCCAGTTAAAATTGAGGATGCACAAGAGGCCAGAATTTGAGGAGGGCTGTATCTGGTGAGGTTGCGAGGCTGGGGGAGAATGTAGAGGGGCAAAACCTTGGAGAGGTATGAAGGTAAGGATGAAAAATCTGGCAAGACCATTCACTTCGTGTGACACTATAAACCTGTCACTTGGAACTAATGAATTTCCTTTTTTAACTTCTCAGCCCAAGTCCATGAGACTATAAGACATTGGAAGACAATTAGGAAATTTAGCTCATCCACCATTCAATAAGATCATGGCTGATCTGATAATCCTCATCTCCACTTTCCTGCCTTTTCCCCAAACCCTAGTATGTCTCAGCCTTGGTTATACTTAATAACCCAGTCTTGACAGCCCCCTGTGGTAAAGAAATCCACACAACCCCCTGAGAGAAGAAATTTCTCCTCGTTTCTCTCTTAATTGTATGCCCTCTTATGTGAAATTATGATTCATTCACTCACTCCGACGGCCCTTTACCCATTTTGTCTGTTATATCAGCAATTTAATCCGTCTGTTTATGTCTAAACTCAGTTAATACTTTCTTCACTAGATGGCAGTCTTTTCACATTTGTCGTTACTAATGATTTGTTTAACTTCAGAGTTCCCTTCACATAATGATCTTCTGATTATGTGACCGAAATTCCATTTGCCCCAACTCACTGATTCCATTCAGGGATTGTAAAACTTGAATAATAGACCTGCCCACAGTACCCCAATGCTTTACATATCCTCCAGTCTAAATAGGTGTCTCCAGGCATGCTTGTTCACAGCTCGTTGATTTTGAAGGTACTGCTCTGTTGATGACAAGTTAATCTCTGATGTGATATTATTATTCTTCATTTCCATTGGCCCCCTTTCATTTAAGCCTTTGGATGCTCGCCCCTACTTCCTTAACAGATGGTACCACAAGTGCAGAGCAGCCTGCTTGAAGTACTATTACACTTGACTGAGGCCTGGGTACGTTAGTGTTGATGGGCTAGCAATCTAGACGTTTGGGCTAATACTCCAATAGAACATGAGTTTAGCAGCAGACTTTCTATACAGTTTAACAAAAGCAATCTGAAAATAAATAACCAACTGGCATCAGTAAAAGCGACCTTGAAATTGGGTTCTCATGCAAATCCAATTGCTTCGTTAAGGAAATTTTGTTTTGAAAGCCTGCCTCCTAATTAATGTATGGAGCTCAGTTCTAGAGCAGTGGATAGTTTTTGATTATCGTTTGAAGTAAATGAGCAAGTCAGTCGATTGCGTCAAGCGTAAGGTACACCTTCACTTTCTCAGCAATTTGAAAGGATTGATCCCACCCTCTGCCCCTATCATTTCCACCACAGAAAGACCATAAGACTATAAGACATAGGAGTGGAAGTAAGACCATTCAGCCCATCAAATCCACTCCGCCATTTAAATCATGGCTGATGGGCATTTCAACTCCACTTCCCTGCACTCTCCCCGTAGCCCTTGATTCCTTGTGAGATCAAGAATTTGTCGATCTCTGCTCTGAAGGCATCCAACATCCCAGCCTCCACTGGAGACACAGTAACATGATACTGTATAATCAAAGGATGGAAAAGGCACAACAATATCCAGACCCTTTAACCTCTTCATCATTCTATAAGTTCATGGTTGATCATTATCCATTTACCCTCCCAAGGAAGTATATGCCTTGAGCTCATCTCCAAGCTCCTTACCACATCATACACCATTCTGACTTGGATATATATTGCCTTTCCTTTGTTGATACTGGGTCTTTACCCCAACCTATGGGAATACCAATGATGACAGGAAGGAGCAAGAAATGTTGGCCCGGCTGGTGGAACCCAAATCTCATGAATGAATAAAACAGAAGAGTATATGTCACAACTTTTGAGGAGAGGAGGAGAGTCATTTTCTTAGTCCTGACCAATATTTAACCCCCCAACTAAAATCACAAAAGCAGACTATCTGTTTTAAATTATTTCATGGGGGCTGGGCATCACTGGCTGGGCAGCATTTATTGCCCATCCCTAATTGCCCAGAGGGCAGTTAAGAGCCAACCCCAGTGCTGAGGGTCTGGAGTCACAAGTAGGCCAGACCTGGTAAGAATGGCAACTTCCCTCCTTAATGGGCGTTAGTGTACCAGATGGGTTTTTCCAGGCAATTGACAATGGATTCATGGTCATCCTTAGACTCTTAATCCCAGATCTTTATTGGACTGCCACTGTCTGTCCTGGCAAGATTTGAAGTCAGGTACCCAGAATGTTACCTGGGTCTCTGGATTAACAGTCCAGTGGTCTGGATAATACCACTGGGCCAACACCTCCTGTAGCCTGGCCCTTTATCACATTGTGTGAAATTGTGGTGTGAGAAATAGTCTTGTTGCTTACACTAGAGCAGTGACTAAACTTCAGAAGTATTTCATTGGCTGCGGACTGTATAAGAATGCTACTAACTGCGAAAGTCATTTTGTAAACATACATCTGTCCTTCTATCAGTGTTTTGTTGTCTTCTTAAGAATCATGGATTAAGAGGAAGAGAAGTTATTGGAACTTCTGAAATCTCATATCGTTAGCAACAGCACCCGAAGACAAAGATGAAGATAGAGAAGAAGTGGACAAGACCACAAATTAGTCTTGAGCAAAAAAATAATCCTAAAGAAAGCAAACACATGTGGCTAGTTGCACTTTAAAGAACCATAAATAACTTTCAAGAACATTGTTCAAACAGCTGGGCACAAGGAATGTTTTCACCAAATAAAAGGCTTTTGGAATCGAAGTCAAGAATCTGTTCTTTCCCTGGCTACTTTGAGTGCCGGAAATTAAAAGCAGTTCATTTTAATCTGAGACAATAAATTGCCCCACATGCAAAGTATCGAAAAAAAATGTACTTCTGAGGCAAGTTGTAAGGTGATTGAGGGAAGGCAGTGCGTTTGATTATAGGGGTTGTATGGTTATTAAACAGGCTGTTGTCATGATAAAAGGAAAACTTCCATGTCATATTTTTGGATTAAAAATGAAGTATGAATATCATTGATCAGGTGCTGCTATGATAAACAAAGTGTTGTACTGAGGATTCTGCACAGTCAGCAGGGCACAGTTGCTTGAGGGGGCACATTGCCAATTTCTGATGAAAGTGGCAGAATAATCACAATTAAAGGTGCACTGCCAAGATCAAAGGGGCGCTTTCATAATTAGTAATTACTATTTCATCATATAAATTATAATGTCTTTGTCAAAGGAGCCGTGTCAATGTATGCTGTTATTATCCAAAGCATGGTATCTTGATTAACTGAACATTGTCTTAGTTCAAGGCTCATTGTTATAATTAAAGGTGTAGTGTAAACTTGATGACTCAGTCACTAACGTATGAATTTGGTAGTCAGATTTAGACCAGAGAACCTTCTTTTAAAAGAATGCTTTCCATTCACTCATGATTTGTGGTTTTTGCCGGCTGGTCCAGAGTTTATTGCCCATCCTGACTTGGCCTTGAGAATATGGTGGTGACCTACCTTCTTGAACCACTGCAGCCCATGCAGTGTAGGTATTCTCACAGTGCATTAAGTAATGTATCCCAGGATTTTGCTCAGCTGATCAGGCAGCATCTGCGAAGAGAAATCAAAGTTAATGATTCAGGCCCATTGATCTTTCCTCAGAACTCAAATAATTTCCCTTCGCAGGTGCTGCCAAACCTGCTGAGCTTTTCCAGCAACTTCTAATTTGCTTCTGATTTATAGCACCCACAGTTCTTTCGGTTTTTGTCCCACGATTTCGACCCAGCAATACTGAAGTAACCTTGGTATATTTCCAAGTCAGGATGGTGAGTGGCTTGGAGGGGAACTTGCAGGGTGTGGAGATCTCATGTGTCTACTATCCTTGTCCTTCTAGATGGAAGTGGTCATGGGTTTGGAAGATACTGCCTAAGGGTCCTTTGGTGAATTGCCACAGTGCATCCTGTAGATGGCACTACATTTCATTGGCCGCAGACTGTATAAGAATGCTACTAACTGCGAAAGTCATTTTGTAAACATACATCTGTCCTTCTATCTTCTTAAGAATCATGGATTAAGAGGAAGAGAAGTCGGTGGTGGAGGGGGTAAATGTTTGTGGATGTGGTGCCAATCAGGCAGGCTGCTTTGTCCTGGATGGTGTCAAGCTCCTTGAGTGTTTTTGGAGCTGCACCCATCCAGGCAAGTGGGGAGTACTCCATCATGACTTGTGCTTTGTAGATGGTAGGCTGGCTTTAGGAAGTCAGGAGGTAAGTTACAAGGCACAAGATCCACAGCCTCTGACTTGTTCTTGTGGCCACACTATTTTCATAACTAGCCCTATTCAGTTTCTGGTTAATGGTAACCCCCAAGATTCTGATAGTTAGGGATTCAATGTTGGCAATGCCATTGAATGTCAAGGGATGACGGTTAGGTTCTCTCTTGTTAGAAATGGCCAGTATTTTGTACCTGTGTGGCACTAATGTTACTTGCCGTTTGTCAGCTCAAGAGCTTGGTATTTTAGAATTTGAAAGAATGGACAACATTCATTTTTGCTGGGCAGGAGTAGACAATTTCTAGATTGGCTGCAAAAGGTAGAAGTAACCTTAAAAAAAAAGCTCAACCACCATTTTTGCCAATGGAGGAAATGGTAAAACTGTAAACGATGTAGAAAACCCAGTAAGCAATACAAAGATAAAGCATTGCAAGAAAACAAAACTTTAAAAGTTGATCACTATAAATCATTTCAAAACTGTCAGGTCATATGTCTAAAACTTTATTGATGAATTTAACACATTATTGCAAAACAGGGTTTAAAATGAGTTCCAGATAAATAAGGTGCTGAACTGCGCCTAGTAAGTCCGCCATTACAGAATTTAAAACAGGCTCAGTAAATGCACGAAGACAAGCTTAAAGTTCAGCAGACTACAAGCAGTACTGTAATGTTTCAGACATAACACCGCTTTCTGGCAAGTTAATAAGTATTATTAATAAACATTAATTAATAAGTATTAATAAGCAGAAATAGAAGGAGCCGTAATATATCCTCCTGGATTCAAGATCAGAAAAGGATTATACAAAGACAAGTTTGGACAACTTGAAGGAAACAACTGTCAAGGTACAGAATTGCCTCAAGCAGAAGTAGGACATAGTTACAGAGCTGAAACATATAAGGTTACACAGGCGGTGCGCAATATTGTTGATACAGTACTGATGCCTAAACCCTGCAAGACCATAACTGAAGCTATAGCCTACTGTGATGAGGCTATGTGGTGTAGGTGAAATAATTTTCAAGGGCACAGGAACACTCTAAGCAATACTGCGGCATAGGGAATGTGACACAGTTGAAAATATTTAAGTATTTCACGATCAACACTTCTAACTTATAAGCTAACACACATGTTTGGGTTGAAATACATGTCAGCCATGATAGAATGGTAGAGTGGACTCATTGGGCCAAATGGCCAAGTACTGTTCCTACGTCATGCGAGGCTTGAGAGGAAATGCTGGCCTAGCCAGTGACATTCACATCTTATGAATGAACAAAAAAGATGAGACAAACAAAGCTTTATACTTATGTGCAGTTGATTAATATGAGGAAAAAGGCTTGAGGGAGATGTTGCCTAAGGCAATGAATAAGCTAATGATCGTATTGCACTGAGCTCCACCAATCCTGTTGATGTCTATGAATGGAGACTGTGGGAAGTACTCTAGCCTTCGTAAGAGATATAACGTATGCAGTTTCTCAAAGACCACAACAAAAACAGAAGTTGCTGGAAAAAGCTCAGCAGACCTGGCAGCATCTGTGAAGAACATATCAGACATAACTTTTCAGATCCGCTGACCCTTCCTCAGAACTTTTATTCCTGATTTACAGCATCTGCAGTTCTTTCTGGTTTTATGCTGTTCCTCAGACTCCTGGTAATTATGCCTGATCAGGAGCACACTTGTACATTCATGATACAAACCAATTTGTTTGGTACGAAGAGTGTCACTTCTGTAAAGACTCTATGGTAGTATATTCCCATCATTAGTGTAGACTGGCCCCATAGAAAATTCAGACAAAATAAGGTTGGTGACAATGAACTACCTCAAGCAAACCACGGCTTGAACAACATCTTGGCAAGGTGGCAGATACTGTGAGGTGCCAGGAGTGGCAGATAGAGTAATACCACACTGAAAATTTCACCACAGCGCCAGCAAAATCTCACACAAAATTCCTGGTTCTTATAATTTACACTAAACAGGAACATAGAACATTTAGGTAAACAATTTAAAATGAACTACGCCACAGTGTTCTTCCGGCACAAGAGGAGCCTATTCTGCTCATTGGCTCTGTGAAGTAACATAACTACTCAAATGCCGTCATCATTTTGACCCTATTAAGTAGAAAAAAAGGCATAGCGTATAATGCAGTTATTGCAAAATTGCCTATACCCCACATCTTAGTTTGCATCAAATCTCATCACACACTATCTCTGTGTTTATTGAGCTATATCAGTTCTCAGTCTTGCAGCAGCTCCATATCATAATAACTAAATATATCTCTCTAGCCTTCTCCAGATTCAGATGCTTCTGAGATCTCTACACTCCTCCAATACAATGTATGCCTATATTAATAACTCTATCATTGGTAGTCACATATACAGCTCCCTGGACACTAAGCTCTAGAATTCCATCCGTGAACCTTTCCTTATAGAACATAGAACATTACAGCTCAGTACAGGCCCTTCGGCCCTCGATGTTGTGCCGACCTGTCATACCGATCTCAAGCCCATCTAACCTACACTATTCCATGTACGTCCATATGCTTATCCAATGACGACTTAAATGTACCTAAAGTTGGCGAATCTACTACCGTTGCAGGCAAAGCGTTGTCCTGCTTTGAGACACTAATCATAGGTACCTCATCATATATCTTCTTAAGTAGTCAGAAGTCACACTATTCCAGGTTATAGCCCAACAGGTTTATTTGAAATCACAAGTTTTTTGAGCGTGGCTCCTTTTTCAGGTAAAGTAGCAGCTTTCCAGCATCAAAATTTGCTTGATAATGTTATTGAAAAGGTTTTGGGCCCATTTCACTATGTTAAATTATTTGCGTTAAAAGTACACATGGTTGTGGGTTTTCAAATATAAGTATGTGATGAAAGTTTTTGGGGCAATGGCTGCAGGAAGCTGAGTCTCTGATAAGTTTAATTCCATTTTTTTGGGGGGATGTATTTGTTAGCACCAATCGCCCTTGAGTTGAGTGGTATTGAACCCTTTAGTTGGTAACAAGTGGGCCAGACCAAGTTAGGGCTGCAGATTCCCTAACCCTAAAGGTCATACTGAACCAGATGGGAATCTTTCAACAATCGATGAATGTTTCATGGTCATCATTACCGGGGCTAGCTTTTAATCCTAAACCTTATCATTTGAATTGAAATTCTGTTCTCCACAATGGTGAGATTTGAATACTTCTCCCCAAGATTACAAATGCTGAGGCATTGCCAGTACGCCATCATCTCCCCAAGGTGTTTCAGCGATGTGACGGAAGTGGACTTTAATGGTTTCAGTGAAGGCGCAGCAAACTGGCCAGAAAGAGATCAAATATGAGAACAGTCTAATGCATCCTCTGACAATTGTTAGGGAGAGGGTGGACCAGCGAGCAGAGCTTGTTTCTGGGACTAAATACATTTAGGAGACTGTGCTTCCTTATATCAAACAGATCTCTACACTTGCACTTAGAGACCAGTGAGCCCCTGCATCAATCTCTCCACCTCAGACTCAATGATTAAAGCATGATTCCACAATTTGCATCCTAGACAAGGATTCCACAAGTTCCTTCCCAGGAATGCTGGGTATTTGTCCCATTCAGGTAGTGGTCTATTTGCCAGACCTCTAGCTGGACACAACAAAAAGATCTAAAGGGACGATTCAAGGGAAGACAAACGTGCTTTTCGAGCGCATCCTTTTCGTAGATTTTTACATGTTGTTCGCTTTTTTATGTGGCATTTAATCTAAAAGATGAACTTGCCAGAATAAAATAGTGTGGATGTCAGAGTCATACAGCACTGAAAAAGACTCTTCAGCTCAATGCAAAAATGCCAGTCAAATACAACCATTAAACTATCGTAACCCAATTTTCCAGCACTTAGGCCATGGACTTGTATACCTTGGCATCACACGTGTACATCTAAATACTTCTTAAATGTTATGAGGCTTTATGCCTTGACCACTTTCTCAAGCAATGATTTCCAGATTCCCACCAGCATCTGGATGAAAAAACTTTACCTCACATCCCCTTTAAACTTCCTAGATAACAAAGTGCGGGGCTGGATGAACACAGCAGGCCAAGCAGCATCTCAGGAGCATAAAAGCTGATGTTTCAGGCCTAGACCCTTCATCAGACAAGGAGGATGGGGAGAGGACTCTGAAATAAATAGGGAGAGAGGGGGAGGCGGACTGAAGATGGAACCTTGAATCTACGTCCCCTGTTCATTGATCCCTCTAACAAGGTGCAAAGCTTCTTTCTGTCTCTGCCCCTCATAATTTTCCACATCTCAATCACATCCCCTCTCATCCTTCATTACTTCAAGGAAATCAACTCCAGACTGTCCAATCTTTCTTCAAAACTAAAACTCTCCAGCTCAGGCATCATCCCGAGTACAGCATAATCGCATTTCTCTATTAATATTGGAAATCTGAAATAAAATAGCAAATGTTAGAAATTCCCAAGGGACAAGATCAACTCTCTAGAGAGAAGAATCAGAGTTAAAAGTTCAGCCGTTGACCTCTCAGAAGAATTTGGAAATGTTAGAAGTGTAATAAATTTTGAACGAATGAAGGGTGGGGGAAAGGAGTGGGGAGTAAGAGGTGAAAAGGGTCTTCTTCTTTCTTTCCCTCCTACTTCCACTTGCTCAAGTTTTTTTTTAACATTTTGAGATCTCCGTAGTTCTCATGGCCTTAAAGGTTAACCCTCTTTTGGTGCCTGAATTGCTGAATATTTCCAGCACTTTCTGTCATTAAATCTTTCTTAGATCAGAAGAAGCATCATTTAACACTGGCCCAAATAAAGACTACTTAGGAGCTAAAACTGTAAGAAAGAGCCGTCTCTGAAGAGGAGAGTTTTGAGACTGAGCCAATCCGTTTGGAGTATCTGGATGGCTCTTGAAAATTGAACACAAACAACTGACAGCAGGAAACATAGCCTTCACCTTATGACAGTTCAATGCTCTCACCCTGACCTTGTACACAAACTCCCTGCTCATTCAGGCATGTACATTTGAATAAGTTTCCTGTTATTTTTATGATTAATTGCAGCAGAGTTAATGATAAATTATTGTATATTTCAGCATGTCTTAATTCTGAGTCTGACTAATGTCTGTCCTTCTTCCTTCCGCTCTCTGGCACGGTGGAACAGAAACAGAAAACTCAGAGATAGCCAGTGAAACTCAGCAGTTCTTGCAGAATCTGTGGAGAGAGAAGCAAAGTTAATGTTTCAAGTCTGTTTTTTCTTTGTTTTTCATTCAAGGCATGTGGGCATCACAGGAAAAGCCAGGAGACAGCAAGAACTGCAGATGCTGGAGTATGAGACGACCCAGTATGGTGCTGGAGGAACTCAGCAGGCCAAGCAGCATCAGAAGAGCAGGAAAATTGATGTTTTGGGATCCAAAATATTAACTTGCCTGCTCCTCTGATGCTGTCTGGCCTGCTGAGTTCCTCCAGCTCTACACTGTGTTGTCACTGGAAAAGCCAGCATTTACTGCACATTCCTAATTACCCAGAGAGCAGTTGAGAGTCAATCACATTGCTGTGGACCCAGACGCATTTTTCCTGACAAGTGTCATGGTCGTCATTAGACTCTTAATTCCAGACAGTTTTTTTTAAAGATTGAATTCAAATTCCACCATCTGCCATGGCAGGGATCCAAACCCAGGTCCCCAGGACATTACCTGTGTTTCTGGTTTAATCGTCTATTGATAATACCATGAAACCAATACTTGCCTGTACGATGACTTCAGAGCTATAAAGAAAATCCCATCAACAGCTAAACCAAGCCTTTCTTACCATTAATAACCAACCTAACTGTCAATGATGCAGTTTGCCTTTTTGTCTTTATTTATCTTATGCACTATATCAGGTTCAAGCTGACCAGCTAAGTCTGCTGTCTGACCATCACCCATTCGATTTGATTTATTGTAGTCACATGCACACAAAGTATACTGAAAATCTGCGAGCAGTACAGGCAGATCACAGCAAGCAAGGCCACACAAATCACAGGGTGCTGGACAGGGTGAGGCATACAGACTACACTGCACAGGAGATGCATGAAGCCAGATTAACATTAACACAGTCAACATTACTTGAAGTTACAGAGTCTATTCATCAGCCTAATAACGGCCAGGAACTTTGCTGCTCTCTCAGTCTGAGAGTGCTGACTTATAAGCTGTGTAAGAGCAGGCATAGAATGTGCAATAGGAGACTCCTCTTCCTGGAGAAAGTAGACCCATGAACAGGATTTTTTTATTTATGCTGTAAATGTTGATTTGCCAAGTTGTTGGCTAGTCACTGATGTTGTAGGCTAGCTTAGATCCTTTCAAATCTCATAGTGGAAGTTTGCAGATGTTTCCACCCTAATTGATAGGATAATGTAATATCAGCAAATTGCATAATAATGGTGATTTTTAAAAAAAAACTTCATAGGGAATGGGTGTTGCTAGTTATGCTAATTCATTAACAATGCCATATACCCTTGAGGAAAAACTGAGGTGAGATGCCTTTTGAACCATGACATTCCTTGGGGTATAGGAATACCCATAGTGCTGTTAAGAAGGAGTTCCAGGATATTGTTCTCATGACAATGAAACAATGGTGATATATTTCCAAATTTGGATGGTGTGGCTTGGACATTAATGGTGCCCCATGAGCCTATCCTCCTAATTGAGAAAAGTCATGGCTTTGGCAAGTGCTGTTGAAGATTTGGTGAATTTCTGCAGGGCATCTTGCAGATGATCTTGCAGATGATACACATTGCTGCCATGCAAGAATTCCAAACCTCTGAACTGTTTTTGTAGCCAGAGTATTCATATGTTGCCTCTAGTTCAGTTTGTGGTCAATAATAAACCCCAGGATATTAACACTGGGGTACTCACCAACGGCAATGTCAATGAACATCAAGGGAGATGTTTAGATTCTCTGTTGTTGGAGATGCTTATTACCAATTCAGATTGTAAGACATCAGATCTAAAGTAAACCATTCAGGGCTGATCTGGCAATCCTCAATGCCACTTCCTTGACTTTACCACATAGCCCTTGACTCCCTTTCTGATTGCAAATGTCTTTACGAGCCTTGTTTACTCACTCATTCATTCATCAATGGTCCCTCACAGATGAGGATGACTCTCAGGATGAGTCCATATGTGACTGTACAGCCCAAGATGGCTACTGCAGGCTCTGTTACACTTGGGGAAGGTGGTGGCCATGGAACGGGGTGGGTGGGGGTGAGACAGTGTGCTCCTTTTGCTGTTTTCTCCTGGATTCCACCTTTTCCAAACAGCAAGTCCCCAGGTGCTCAACGCCTTCCCAGATACCCCTCCTCCACTTTGGATGGTCTTGGGCCAGTGATCCCCAGGTGTTGGTGGGAATGCTGCACTTCACCAGTGAGGCCTTGAGGGTATCCTCTGTCTGCCTGGGGCTCACCTGCTGTTTCAAAGCTGGGAGTGGTGCGTCTGTTTGGGGAGTCTCATGTCTGTTGTGCGGGCGGTGTACCCGGGTTATTGTAACCAAGCAAGGGTGGTTGGTGCCTCGATGCTGGGGGTGTTGGCATGGTCAAGGACACTGGTGTTGGTTCATCTTTCGTCCCAGCAGATTCACATGATGTAGTACATGCAGCACTGCTCCAGCACCTTGAGGTATCTGCTGTGGACAGTCTGCGTCTCAGAGCTGTACAGGAGGGCAGGAATCAGTGCAGCTCTCTACACCATGAGCTTGGTGTCAGATCTGACGTTGCCCTCGACTGCTCCGTTCCTTAGTCAGCCACTGGTGCTGAATCTTTTCATGAATAGCTGCTTTGGCTGACAGGAGACTCCCTAGTTTTGGAAGTAGTCAATGTTCTCTAAAGTCTCCTCGTGGACCTTGAAGATTGGGGGTTAGCTCCACAGTTCCACGTCAAATTGGTGGATGACCTTGGTCTTGCGGATGTTCGGAGGATGTATTCCAGACCATCGTCAACAATTTTATGGAGGCATACGAGAGCAGATTGTGAGCCATGATTCTGGGCCACTTTTATCCTGCCTTGAATTTGCTGGGTATCTTAGTGATACTCCATCATTCTTCCAAACGCCAGTGAATATAGTCCTAATCAATCCAGCCACTCGTTGTACATCAGTCCAGCTATCCCAGGAATCAATCTGGGTATTAAAACAAAGAACTGTCAATCTTGGAGATCTGAAACAAAAACAGTAAGTGCTGGAGAAGCTTAGCAGGACGAGCAACATCTGTAGACAGAAAAACAGAGTTAATGTTTCAAGTCCAGTAATCCTTCTTCAGCCTGGTTAAACTGTGTTGCATTCCCTTCATAGTCAGGGCATTCTTCCTTAGAGGAACGAGACCAAAAATGCACACAAAACTCTGAGTGTGGTCTCACCAAGTCCCTGTCAAATTGCAACAAGATGTCCTTGCTCCAGTGTTCAAATCATCTCGGTATGAAGGCCAAAGTACAACTTACCTTCTTCACCACCTGCTGCATCTGCATTCTCATCTTCAGCAAATGGGATATAAGGACACCCAGGTCTCATTGCAGTATTCCCACTCCTCCGAATCTATTGCCTTCAAATTTTAGCTCCAAAAGTGATTAACATGAACTGTAAATTGCCAGACATTATTTGAAAGCGTTTTTATAACTTGTAAGGAGCCAGAACCACAGTAATGCTCTATTTCCTGCAGCAGTCTGCTGTAGATTTCATCACATCTCAGTGTGAGTCTCCCTGAATATGTCATGCTGTGACTTGGCTACTTTTAGAATACAACATTCAGCTCTGGTCTCCCTGCTATAGGAAAGATGTTGTGGGACTTGAAAGCGAGCAGAAAAGATTGACAAAAATGTTGCCAGGGTTGGAGGGTTTGAGCTATAGGGAAAGGTTGACTAGGCTGGGGTTATTTTCCCTGGAGGATCAGTGGCAGAGAGGTGACCTTACAGAGATTTATAAAATTATTAGGGGCATGGTTAAGGGGTATTGCCAATGAATTTTTGCTAGGCTTGGGGAGTTCAAAACTAGAGGGAATAGGTTTACAGTGAGAAGGGAAAGATTTGAAAGAGACCAAGGGCCAACATTTTCATGCAGAGGGTGGTGTGTGTATGGAATGAGCTGTCAGAGGAAGCGGTGGAGGCTGGTATAATTACAGCATTTAAAAGGCATATGGGTGGGGACGTGAATAGGAAGATTTAGAGGGATATGGGTCAAAAGCTGTCGAATGGGACTAGATTTACTTAAGATATCTGGATACCATGGATGTGTTGGACCAAAGAGTATGTTTCTGTGCTGTCCAGCTCTATGACTCTAAGACTCCAAGTCCAATCTCCTTAAGTGATCATCATGAATGGGCAGGTTGTGTTGTCCTTGGTCTGGTACTCCACTGGGAATGTGGGGATTCCTGTGAGCTGCCTAATTCTATTTGATGTTTAGGCTTTCCACTTTGTAAAATCAACCTCTCTCACTTGAGAGACACGCCTGGTGGGAATATTTAACCTGAGGGTCAGCATGCCTCAGGTGAGGGACAAGAGTGAGAAAACAAAATGTTCAGAATGAACTCAGCCAGTAGAAGAGTCTGCATTGCAAACATGCTGTCCATCCAAGGGAGCTCGCCATTCCTGCAGCATTAAGAAGCTTCTACAAACCTAATCTGGATCTATGAGCTGAGAAGTGCTGATAAAGCTTTACCAGCAATATCCAACTTGAAATGTTATGATTATCCACTGGGAACTGGATTGACACAAACTTAAATTATTTTTGTTTACAGGTTAACACAGAGATTAATGTCCAGAAAAGAATGAAGAAAAGGAAATAGCAAAAGTGTTAACAGGCGTTTGTGAGACAGAGTTTTGAATCTCCTTCGTATTCAGGAACTGGCTAATCTCTTTAACACTCGGCACAAATGTAACACGCACAATAGAAATTTAAACCATTTCACCAGATTGGCTGCGAAGACTGCACAAGGAGCTTGTACAGCAGTCTGCGAACAAATTGACTGTTCCCACTGGCTGCAAGGTGGTTGGTAGGTAGCTTTGGAACCTGACGACTGAAACTGAGAGAATTTTTTCTCTATCATGCCAAGATTAAGATTTTAAGGAGAACTTGTTTGCGAGAGGAACTGTCAAAGAGGGGCCAGCTTGAATACAAGCCAAAACATTGGTGTGGAAACTGTAAGTGCCAAAGTTTGACGAATCGTGCTGTGCTTGAATTGAATGACCACTTAAGCTGGTGTCTTCTTTCTTTCTTTCTTTCTTTCTTTCTTTCTTTCTTTCTTTCTTTCTTTCTATCAATCCATCTATCTGTTTGTCTGTCTATCTATCTATCTATCCATCCATCTATCTACTTCAATCTCTATACAACTGTCCGTAATGTTCCAATATATTTCCATTTAACTCAGGGGAGGGGAGGTGAGGTGAGGTGTGATTGGGGTAGAGGATGGGTTGTGGTTATTTTAACTTGGGACATTTAGGGATTGTGCACCCCCTGACCCAAACTTTCAAAAGGAAATCTTGCTGGATTCCTGATGTTTACTTCAGGAAACTTAGTGAAAAATATCTAGTGATTGTAATGAAGTCAGCCAGGTAGACCTCATAGAATATGGGCTCCCTGGGTGGGACTGTTAATCTGGTACAACCAGGGAGCCCTGGCTGACAGATATGAATGTGGGTGTCAGTGCTTCTGTTTACACTGAGAGCTGGCTCTGAGGGATCTGGTTCAGTGTCAAGAACTTTCCACATGTAAATAAAGGCTGACTTCGTGCCAGGACACCAGTGTCAGTAGAGTTATTTCAGTGATGACAAGAGAAATTCATTTGCTACTGTCATCTTTGAATTGGAATAAGCATTTTTAGCATCATGCCAGTATTTGTAAAGTTTGGCTCATTCGATCATTCATGCTCATCAGTCATGATTTAAATGGCGGAGTGGACTTGACGGACTGAATGGCCTTACTTCCACTACTATGTCTTATGGTCTTATGATCCTGTCTTTGAAAACTGGGCTCCATATGTAGAAAGAAGTCATGGTTTTTCTGGGCAAATGATCTGTGAAACCAATCTGAAGCCCATCTAACCTACACAATTCCGTTATTATCCATGTGTTTATCCAATGACCATTTAAATGCCCTTAAAGTTGGCGAGTTTACTACTGTTGCAGGCAGGGCATTCCATTCCCTTACTACTCTCTGAGTAAAGAACCTACCACTGACATCTGTCCTATATCTATCACCCCTCAATTTAAAGCTCTGTCCCCTTGTGCTAGCCATCACCGTCCGAGGAAAAAGGCTTTCACTGTCCACACTACCTAATCCTCTGATCATCTTGTATGTCTCTATTAAGTCGCCTCTTAACCTTCTTCTCTCTAATGAAAACAGCCTCAAGTCCCTCAGCCTTTCCTCGTAAGATCTTCCCTCCATACCAGACAACATCCTAGTAAATCTCCTCTGCACCCTTTCCAAAGCTTCCACATCCTTCTTATAATGCGGTGACCAGAACTGTACGCAATACTCCAAGTGCGGCCGCACCAGAGTTTTGTACAGCTGCAGCATAACCTCTTGGTTCCGGAACTCAATCCCTCTGCTAATAAAACCTAACACACTGTACACCTTCTTAACAACCCTATCAACCTGGGTGGCAACTTTCAGGGATCTATGCACGTGGACACCGATGTACCAGATACTAAAACCTTTCAAGAGTTTCCAGATTTTATTAGGAATATTACGACACCAAGTCTACTGCAATTCTGAGATGCCATCAGTTTTACATGGCAATTCAAGAATATGGGCTCTCTGTAGATTTCCGCTCCATAGTTTTGGTCAGGGGGTGTATAATCCCTAAATGTCCCAAGTTAAAATAACCACAACCCATTCCTCCACCCCAACCACACCTCCACCCCCACCCCCAACCGAGCTAAATGGAAATATATTGGAACATTACGGACAATCTGTACTGAGATTTTTGATAGGTTAAGATAGGCAGAGGCATGTGACTTGGTTTAACCCTTAATGAGATACTGAGAGACTAGTTGTTATGTGCTTATTAGCTAAAGTTGAACTGGGCTTCAAGTAAGCATTACAACTGGCTTTATCATTCAAAAATATGGCATGTACCGCATCTGAGTTGCAAGGTATTCCAATGGAGTAAACACCTCTCCAGTCTGACTGAGCTTGGGGAATATATGTTGAGTGAAAGCAATTGCACAACCTCTCTGCAGACATATTTTGAAGAAAGGGACTCAAGGTCAGCCCATAGCAAAACCCCGAAATAAAGCTAATTCTCAGCGGGTCTAGGCCTGAAACATCAGCATTTGTGCTCCTAAGATACTGCTTGGCCTGCTGTGTTCATCCAACTTCACACTTTGCTATCTCCAATCCTCAGTCAAATGGTTTGAATGTTCTTTAGGAGCTGGGCTGGCAAGCCGTTGTAGTTGCTGCTGGTACATGGGCTTGAGACAACAAGAGAGGTCCATTAGACATAAATGGATAAAGATAACTCTTAGATGGGTATCCAAGGGAGTGCACACCCTGGAAAGTCTACCTAGATGAGGTTTGGAACAATTAAATTGCTTAGCAACATCCAAATCAGAACCAATCAAAGTAAAATCCTGGTTAAATAGTCACCCAGTCTAATGGAGTTGATAACAGCGCAGCCATTTCAATGATTGCCAACCCAATCTTCCACAAAATTCATCTGGGCTCCGACCCTTAAGTTTTTACGAGGCCTTAGCGAGTCTGAGAACCTATATCAGGGAGCATTTCCAGATTAAGGGTACAACTTCAGTTCCAGTCTCTTACGAGAAGACGGTGGCTCACTTACCACTAATTGTAGTAAAAAGCTCAGGCCCAAGCTGAATTTGGTTGAGAAAGAGTCACCTAGATTGGCTCACGCATTTCCGATTAGAAAATGGCTTACTGAGTGAAGCTCTAAGTAAATATCAGGTTTTTCAGGAAAGTCTAGGGACTATCAAAGGGAAAAAGGCCGCCTTGTCTGTTGACCAGGAAGCAATTCCACCATTCTGCTAGGCCCAGCCAGTGCCATTTGCCTGACGGACAAAAGTAGAGGCAGAAATCTGAAGGCTGGAGGGTGAAGGAATCATCAATCCAGTTCAGTTTGCAGGATGGGCAGCACCGATTGTACCAATTGTGAAGCTCAGTGGGTCAAAGTTGGCAGGGAAGCTGTCCTTCACAGAGCTGAACCTGAGTCATGTGTGTTTGCAGTTATGGTTAGATGAAAATTCCAGAAGTATGCTACAATTAATATCCAGAAGGGTTTCTACTTTTATACGAGACCACCATTTGGGATAGCGTCAGTGTGTGCAAGCTTTTAGCTGACAATAGGAATGATTTTGCAAGGTGTATAGCAGATCACCATTCATCTAGGTGTGGTGTTAATAACAGGGAAGACCAATGTGGAGCACTTGGAATGAGTCATTTGACGTTGTAAGCATGCATCTTCGAAGGAAAAAAATGTGTGTTCCTTGTTGTCCAAGTGATCGACTTAGGCTACAGAGTTGTCAAGACCAGGTTACACACGTTGGTAGGTAAAGTGAGGATAATCAAAGGTGCCCCAGCCCCTATATCTGTATCAGAGCTGAGGCCTTTCCTTGGGGGCCAAATTATTATGGAAAGTTCACACATAACCAGGTCTCCATCCTGGCACTTTTGTATCAACTCTTAAAAAGGGTCAGCCTTGGAAATAGTCAATTAGCCAAGCTACAGCTTTCAGGGAAGTAGGAAACATCTATCATCCTCTCAGGTGTTAGCGCACTGTCATCACAGGCAAGATCCTGCATTGAGAAACAAAGCCCCCCTATATAGCCTCGGGGTTGTATTAGCTCATAGGCTGGTTAATGGCAAAGAACCTTCAATAGTATACGCAGCCAGGACTTTGGCTAATGCAGATCATGAACACGCTAGACTAGGAAGGAAGGCTTGGCAAGTTATATCTAGAGTCAGGATGTTCCACCAATGTCTTTACAGACATAAATTTGTAATAATAATGGACCACAAGCCCCTGCTAGGTCTACTTAAAGTGGAAAAGACAGAGCCACCCATAGCTTCAGGCTGCAATCAGTGATGTGCTCTAATACTAAGTGCGTATATTTACAGATTGGACCACCTTACAGATGCATGGCACCACCTCCTCCTGGCAGTTACACCACGGGTGGTACTGCCGCTGGAAAAGTCCGTAATGGTTTTAAATTTTCTGGACACGCTTCCAGTCACAGCTGACAATATCAGATGTTGGGCGTAGAAAGGTCTGGTCCTGGCAAAACTGAAAGAGCTGGTGGTGATCGGGGAAGCCAAAGGGCTTTGACAACCAGAACTGAAACCTTTTTGGACCAGGAGAGACCAGATCACAACGGAGAGTGTCGTATTATCGTGGGGAGCAAGAGTGATTGTCCTGAGCAAAGGTCGCTGCCAGGCACTAGCTGACCTCCACCAGGGCCATCTATGCTTTTCCAAAATGAAGATGTCAGTGAGAGTACCTAGGAATCACCTCCTCCCACCCACCCTCCTGCAAAAATTCCATCCCCTATTCCCAATTCCTCCGCCTCTACCGCATCTGCTCCCACGACAAGACATTCCACTCCCGTACATCCCAGATGTCCAAGTTCTTCAAGGACCGCAACTTTCCCCCCACAGTGATCGAGAATGCCCTTGACCGCGTCTCCCGTATTTCCTGCAACACGTCCCTCACACCCCGCCCCCGCCACAACCGCCCAAAGAGGATCCCCCTCGTTCTCACACACCACCCCACCAACCTCCGGATACAACGCATCATCCTCCGACACTTCCGCCATCTACAATCCGACCCCACCACCCAAGACATTTTTCCATCCCCACCCCTGTCTGCTTTCCGGAGAGACCACTCTCTCCGTGACTCCCTTGTTCGCTCCACACTGCCCTCCAACCCCCTCACACCCGGCACCTTCCCCTGCAACCGCAGGAAATGCTACACTTGCTCCCACACCTCGTCCCTCACCCCTATCCCAGGCCCCAAGATGACATTCCACATTAAGCAGAGGTTCACCTGCACATCTGCCAATGTGGTATACTGCATCCACTGTACCCGGTGTGGCTTCCTCTACATTGGGGAAACCAAGCGGAGGCTTGGAGACCGCTTTGCAGAACACCTTCGCTCAGTTCGCAACAAACTACTGCACCTCCCAGTCGCAAACCATTTCCACTCCCCCTCCCATTCTTTAGATGACATGTCCATCATGGGCCTCCTGCAGTGCCACAATGATGCCACCCGAAGGTTGCAAGAACAGCAACTCATATTCCGCCTGGGAACCCTGCAGCCTAATGGTATCAATGTGGACTTCACCAGTTTCAAAATCTCCCCTTCCCCAAATGCATCCCTAAACCAGCCCAGTTCGTCCCCTCCCCCCACTGCACCACACAACCAGCCCAGCTCTTCACCCCCACCCATTGCATCCCAAAACCAGTCCAACCTGTCTCTGCCTCCCTAACCGGTTCTTCCTCTCACCCATCCCTTCCTCCCACCCCAAGCCACACCCCCATCTACCTACTAACCTCATCCCACCTCCTTGACCTGTCCATCTTCCCTGGACTGACCTATCCCCTCCCTACCTCCCCACCTATACTCTCCTCTCCACCTATCTTCTTTTCTCCCCATCTTCGATCCGCCTCCCCCTCTCTCCCTATTTATTCCAGAACCCTCACCCCATCCCCCTCTCTGATGAAGGGTCTAGGCCTGAAACGTCAGCTTCTGTGCTCCTGAGATGCTGCTTGGCCTGCTGTGTTCATCCAGCCTCACATTTTGTTGCCAATGAGAGACTGGTGTCCAGGATTGGATACAGGCATAGCCGCATCGGTGGGGCAGTGCCCAGAGTGCCAACAAGGTCAAAAATTACCGCCAGCAGCTCTCCCACATTCCTGGCAATGGCTGGTTAAAGCCTGAACTTGGTTACACATCAACTGTGCAGGTCCTTTCATGGGCTCATTGTCATTGTGGACACCCACTCTAAGTGCCTGGATGTGCCTAGAGCTCATTCGCCAAACACAGTGTCGATAACAGAAAACCTGCATGCATCTTTTGCAATATACAGGCTCTCAGAAGTGTTAGTCACGGCAGTGGGCCATTGTTTGCTCGCAGACAATTCTGGTATTTCCTAAAGTCAAGTGGTATTCGTCATATAAGGACAGCTCCATACCATCTATCGTCCAGCGGCCTGGCAGAAAGAGTGATCCAAACTGTGAAGGCAGGCTTGAAGAAACAGCCTGCAGCTTCACTAGGTACCAAACTGCCACATCTCTTATTTCATTATAGGACTACCCCTCATGCAATGACAGGGATAGCTCCAGCAGAGTTGATAACGGGGAGAGGACTCCGGACCAGGTTAAACCAGGTCTTCCCAGGCCTTTGGGGGAGAGTGGAACTACATCAGAAATGCCAATACTGGACATAAGACTCCGCTAAGCGCGAGACAGTTTACTTCAAGGGTTGAAGCTTGGTGTTGGATCCATGGGAATGGCTTTGCATGGGTGAAGGTAAAAGGTGAAGTCAATGCAAGGCCTGCTCCAGTCACATATAATGTTTGAACAAGCCATGTGGGCCATATGAAAGCTGCAAACTTGTAAATAATGCAGCTACTCAACAGCCTTTCCAGGGCTCTCCTTGTCCATCAAACATTGAAGATACCTCAGAATCTGAGATGGACACAGCAGATGTTACCAGTTCAATAACTTTGCTGCCTAAAGAGAAGAATGAATCTCTTCTGGGATGATCTGGGCACAAGAGATGGGCTACTGTGTGCTACACATCACTCGTATCAAGGGCAGAGTTGGAGGGACAAAAGCGGAAGTCAGGGTGAGGTGCTGCTTGGTGGAGAATTTGGAGGTTATTGGGGTCACTGTCAAATTAATCCAAGTGAGGTAAAACTATCAAAAAAACTATTTCAGATCTATGAGATTGCAAGAACTGCAGATGCTGGAGTCAGGGGCAATAGAGTGTGGAGCTGGAGGAACACAGCAGGCCCAGCAGCACCTGAGGCACAGGGAAGTTGACATTTCTGGTCAGGACTCTTTTTGAGAAGAGTCAGGACTCAAAACGGCAACTTTCCTGCTCCTCTAGTGCTGCCTGGCCTGCTGTGTTTGTCCAGCTCCACACTGTGTTATTTGAGATCTATGAACCAGCTTATGACAGTAATAGGCGCGGTCATTTCACTGTAGTAAATCATGCAAATCTTATACATTTCTCACTGTGTGTCTGGCTTGACCAGCATCTTATATTTCTTTTCATCGATTAATCCTGCAAAGGCTGTCATGTCAGACCTAATCTAAACTCTGCTTACTTAGCTCCTGCTGGTGAGTATTACTGCTTGACTGTGTCCAGAGATAATCCAACTCGGGCTTTCCCCAAGTGCTCATTGGCAGCCCTGTGCGCCGAATCAAATCTGCTTTTGAAACTTTCATCCCTGTGCTTGGGTTCTGCTTCCAAGTTAAACAATGACACTGAACTTAGAAACTATTATTGTGCCCTTATGTTATCCACTCCACAGCTGAGGTGAATTTGAAAGTATTTTTTTCTTAAATCCATAAACATCCACATTCTGTGCCACTAACCCTCAGTAGCAGCTGTGTACACCATCTACAAGGCACACTGCAGAAATTCACCAAGGCTCCTCCACTAGCACCTTCCGAACCAACAATCGCTTCCATCTGGAAGGACAAGGGCAGCAGATACTTGGGAATGCCACCCCCTGTAAGTTCCCCTCCAAGCCACTCATCATCCTGACTTGGAAATATATTGCCTTTCCTTCACTGTCACTGGATCAAAATACTCAAATTGCCTCCCTCATTGCATTGTGGGTCTGCTTAAGCACATAGACAGCAGCAGTTCAAGAAGGCAGCTCAGCACCTCCTTGGCGAGAGAAACTAGGGCAGGGTGATAAATATTGGTCCAGCCAGCGACACACATATCCCCCAAGTGAATTCCAAAAAAAAATGAGATGAGCCATAGTGCCCATTTTAGTCAATCCAGGCAGCGATGTGCATGTCCTCAGTTAAATATTGTCTCACTAGGGATCTGCCTCCCTTCAAATTCCAGTACCACTTCTATTTGGAAGACCAGACTTGAATCTAGGATTTAGCAAAGTATATCCTCTGCCAATAGTTTAGGCACTGATGAAAATTGTTATCTTAGTTCCATCAAGAAAACAAGGAATCTTTCAGAACCACATTGCATACAATGTCATGTAATATGTTTTCTATCAGTCTGAAAGAGTAAGCTCCAAATATTGGTGGGCTCCTGCACTTTCTGTCTCTCTTCACCTAGAAAGTTAGTGTTCAAGGAAACATTGTCCTTCCCTTTAAAAGGACAGGTGTCGCAGAAAAGAGTTGAACCCCAAACAGCTTCCAGAAGCCCCTCCAATTGAGTCACATCAGCCCGTTAGCAAATATTTCCTTCACTTAATCGTAAACGAACCAATACCCAGGAATGCCATCTCCTCCCTGGGACATTCATCACCACAAAAATTGCAGTGACAAATTTTGCCTTTTGTGGATGGGGCAGAGTTGGCAATCTAGCCGGAATCACTAATGTTCCTGAACAAATCACAGACTTGTTACAATGCAGTGGAATTACTCTGGTGTACCTCCTTTGCACTTCCTCTTTGGCAATTACACCCCTCATGTGAATATCCTGACACACAAGAATACCAAATGGGTGATGGAGCAGGCCATTCAGCACCTTGAGTCTGCTCCATCATTCAATACGATCATGGCTGATCAGATTGGAACCTCAAATCTGCATTCCCACTTGCACCTGATAACCTTCCAACATCTTCCTTATCAAGGATTTATCCACTTGCACCTTTAAAAATATTTAAAGATTCTGTTTCCATTTCTTCAGACATTTTACTTATATCTGTATAATGAATACCAAAGCAAAATATTTCTTCAATTCATCTGTCATTTCTTCATTTTCTATGACTGATTCAACAGTCTTACTTTCTGTAGGACCAAAATTATGATAACTCTTTAAATCTTTAAATATTTATCGAAAATCTCTTCCTATTTGTGTTTAAATTTGTGGCCTACTTTCTCTCATGCTCTAATTTTCCCTCCTTGTTAATTTTTTAGTCACTCTTTGCTGTTTGTTTGTGATATTCTTCCAAACCTTATGATCTGCCACCTGTCTTTGCATGATTTATATGATTTCCATGGAGTAGAAGAAAATAGAAGCAGAATTAGACCATTCAGCCCATTGACTTTGCTGCACTATTCCATCATGCCTGATATATTTCTCAGCCTGCCTTCACCCCATAGCCCTTAATCACCTTATTATTCAAGAACTGATCTATCTCAGTTTTAAATGCACTCAATGATGGGGCCTCCACAGTCCTCTGAAGCAATGAGTTCCCCAGATTCCCCACCCTCTGGCTGAAGAAACTCCTCCTCATATCAGACCTAGAACGTCACCTTTCCACTTTGAGGTTGTGCTCTCAGGTCCGAGTCTCTCCCATGAATGGAAACATTTTCTTCACATCCACTCTATCCTGGCCTTTCAGTAATTTGTTAGTTTAAACCAGAATTCTACCGCCCCCCCCCCCCCCCCCCCCCCCGCCCTTATAACCTCCTTATAAGCTCCAACAAATACAGGCCCAGAGTCCCTGATTGCTTCTCATATGACAAGCCCTTCAATCCCATGATCATTTTTGTAAACATTCTCTGGACCCCCTCTAACTCAAACACATCCCTCCTTCGGCATGGTGTTCAAAGCTACCCACAATAATCCAGATGGCAGCCTGACGAGAACATATTTCTGCTCTAGTATTCTAGCAGTCTTGAATTGAATACACATTGTATATTACTTCCTAACTGCCTGCATGTTAACCTCCTGAGCGTCCTGAGCTAAGACTCCTAAGTATCGTTGTGCTTCAAATTTCTGAAACCTTTCCTCCTTCTGAAAATAGTCAATGCCTCTGTTCTTTAGACCAAAGTGCACAACCTCACAATTTCCCACATTATATTCCCTCTGCCACTTATTTGCCCACTCTCCGAGCCTGTTCTGAAGATTCCCTGCATCCTCAATGCAATCTGTTCCTCCATCTATCGTTATATCATCTGAAAATTTAGCAACAACACCCTCTGCTCCTTTGTCAAGAACTTTAACGTATAATGTGAATAGTTGTGGTCTCAACACTGATCCCTATAAAACTGACCAGCTGCCATCCTGAAAAAAACCTCTACCTCCCCATGCTCAGCCTTCTACCAGTCAGCGAATCCTCTATCCATGCCAGTATATAACCACTAACGCTATGGGCTCCTTCTTATTTGGTCGCCCTCTGTGTGGCACTTTGTCAAAGGCCTTCTGTAAATCCAAATCAATCATGCCCTCTGGCTCTCCTTTATCTAACTTACTCAATACGTCCTCAAAAAATTCTAACAGATTTGTCAGCCATGGTCACTTCTTGATGAAGTTGTGCTGACACAACCCTATTTTACTGTGCACTTCCAAGCACTCTGCAATCTCATCCTTTATAATGGACTCTAAAATCTTACCAATGACCAAGGCCAGCTTAACTGGCCTATAAATTCCTGTCTTCTACTTCTTCCTGCCCTGAATAAGTCTGTTACATTACCCATTTTCCAGTCCTCTCGGACCATTTCTGACAGTAATGATTTCTGAAAGATCACTGGGAGACAATGGCCAAGTGGTATTATCGCTGGACTGTTAATCCCGAGACCCAGATAATCTTCTGGGGACCTGGGTTTGAATCCCGCAACGGCAGATGGTGGAATTTGAATTCAATAAATATCTGCAATTAACAATCTAATGATAACCGTGAATTCATTGCGGATGTGGAAAAATCCATCTGGTTCACTAATGTCTTTTAGGCAAGGAAACTGCCATCCTTACCTGGTCTGCCTACATGTGACAGCAATGTGGTTGACTCTGAACTACCTGCTGGGCAATTAGGGATGGACAATAAATGCTGCTTGGTCTTGCCATGAATCAATAAAGGACGTAAAAAATCACCACCAATGCCTCTACAAGCTCCTCCAATAACTCCTTCGGAACCCTAGGTGTAGTCCATCGGGTCTGTGTGAGTTATTCCCCTTCAGATCTTTCAGCTTCTCCAGCACCTAGTTCTTAGTGATAGCCACTACACTCGTTTCTGCCCCCTGACTCTCTTGAAGTTCTGATACACTGCTAGCATCTTCCACTGTGAAAACTGATGCAAAGTGCCTATTCTGTTCCACTATCATTTCTTTGTTCCCTATTACGACTTCTCCAGCCTCATTTTCCAGCAATCCAGTGTCCACTCTTGCTATCTAACATAACTCTTGCAATCTTATCTTATGGTACTGGCTAGCTTACTCTCAGGTTTCATCTTCTCTCCCCTTATTATTTTTATTAGTTATGGTCTGCTGGTTTTTAAAAGTTTCCCAATCTTCTGGATTCTCATGCCAGCTCCTCCCTAATGTCTTTGAAGTAACCTTTACTTTTTGTTTAATGCTATTGGTTATATTTCTACCTCACCATAGTTTTCCCTCATAGCATCCAACATTCCGAACGAGATGTTGTACCACACAAAAATGGATCTTTTTTAAACTCTCTGTTTGTCTTTCTTTCATGCTACCACTATCTTTCTTGTGCTTATGTAGATGGTAGAAAAAGGTTTATTTATGTAGACTAGCACATAATTGTCAGTCATTAATTCAGTGTCTCCAGAAGTTTCAGCCATTTAGTTTTAGACACATGTTCTTATTCCCAAAGGTAGCGAATCTTTTAAATTCTTAAGAGATGATTACCCTATGAGTTTTATCTCTGGTTTAATCTCCTAATGCTCATATCCACCTGTCAAAATTAATTGGCTTAACTCTACATACTGACATACATTTCCAGAGTCACATAAGACTCGAAATGTCAACTTGCTTTCTCCCTCCACGGTTGTTGCCAGATCTGCTGAGTTTCTCCAGCACTTTCAGATTTTATTTCAGATTTCCAGCATCTGCTGTAGTTTGCACGAAGAGATAATGGGAACTGCAGATACTGGAGAATCCGAGATAACAAAGTATGGGGCTGGATGAGCACAGCAGCATCGCAGGAGCACAAAAGCTGGTGTTTCAGGCCGAGACCCTTCATCAGATGGACATGTCGTCTGAGGAATGGGAGGGGTAGTTAAAATGGTTCGCGACTGGTTTTTAACATTCCAAAATGAAATACCAACCATTTTTTCTGAAGCAGGGTCTAGACTCAAAATGTCAGCTTTACTGTTCCTCTGATGCTGCTTGACCTGCTGTGTTCATCCAGCTCTACACCTTGTTGTCTTAGATTCTCCAGCATCAGCAGTTCCTACTATCTCGACCAACCATTACTTTCAGCTGCTTTTGTTCTGGAAGATTTGGAGAACAACACAATAGTTGATTGATGTCTAGTAGTTTTCAAACTCCTAAAGGGCTTTTCTTTCATGAGAAAGAGATGACTGCAGGTTTGTGCCCCCACAAACCACAGTCAAGGGATGAAGCTGAGAATTCAAGGTCTTTATGTTGATCTCAGGTGAGTAGAGGAATTGGATCTATGCTGTTACTGTCACTCAGCATCACAAACCAGCATCCAGCTAAATGAACTAGCTTGGGGACGGCTTTGCAGAACACTTCCGCTCGGTTCACAACAAACAACTGCACCTTCCAGTCGCGAACCATTTTAACTCCCCCTTCCATTCCTCAGACGACATGTCCATCATGGGCCTCCTGCAGTGCTACAATGATGCCACCCGAAGGTTGCAGGAACAGCAACTCATATTCCACTTGGGAACCATGCAGCCCAATGGTATCAATGTGGACTTCACAAGCTTCAAAATCTCCCCTTCCCCCGCTGCATCCCAAAACCAGCCCAGCCTGTCTCCGCTTCCCTGACCTGTTCTTCCGCTCACCCATCCCTTCCTCTCACCTCAAGCCGCACCTCCATTTCCTACCTACCACCTCATCCTGCCTCCTTGACCTGTCCATCTTCCCTGGACTGACCTATCCCCTCCCTACCTCCTCACCTATACTCTCCTCTCCACCTATCATGTTTTGTCTCCATCTTCAGTCCGCCTCCCCCTCTCTTCCTATTTAATCCAGTTCCCTCTCCCCATCCCCCTCTCTGATGAAGGGTCGAGGCCAGAAATGTCAGCTTCTGTGTTCCTGAGATGCTGCTTGGCCTGCTGTGTTCATCCAGCTCCACACTTTGTTATCTCGGATTCTACAGCATCTGCAGTTCCCATTATCATTCACACATAGCCAACACTAGCCAACTGATAACTGTCTTTGTAGAGCATGTTCTTCCCGTGTTAATGTGGGTTTCCTCCCACAGCCTAAAGATGTGTAGCTTAGGTGGAGTGGTCATGCCAAATTCATAGTGTTCAGGGATATGCAGGTTAGTACGTTAGCCATGGGAAATGCAGAGTTACAGGAATAGGGTAGGGGGCTGGGGCTGGTTGGGATGCTCTTCAGAGACTTGGTGTAAACTTGTTTGGCTGAATGATCTATTTCCACAATGTAGGAATTCTATAGAAATGGATTCTAAAGGAAAATGTTCTTATAGAAATTAAACATAACATTTTATCCTCAGAAATGTAACTTTATTTTGTTTAAGTCTGCACCAAAAACAAATAATTCAATCACGAATCTCTTGTTATTTAATGAAAAAGCAATTTGTATAGCCTGGCAACTGTCTCAAAGGGCTTTAAATGTCAGTTGGAGAGGTTCACAGAAACCCTACAGTGTGGAAGCAGGCCTTTTGGCCCATCAAGTCCACACCAACCCACTGAAGAGCATTCAACTCTGATCCAACCCCAGAATCTCATGACCCTGTATTTTTACCATGATGCTGTGAGGTAGCGGTGCTAATGGCTGAGCCGCCCAAGATATTTGAAATACATGTTTTTCTTTCTCATTTTGTTTATTATCTCATGTCTTAATCTATACGGTAACCCTATCCTCCCTTCTATAACATACTCTCAAACCTGCATTTTTGCCCAAGAATTTGTTCACCTGAACTAATATCTCTCTTTTCTATGTGAGATCCAGTCTTGTGAAATACCTTAAAGACAGTAAAAATACCCAAATTGCTTGGGAATTTCCTCTTCCAATGAAAATTGCATGGCAGATAAGTCAGAGTTTCCCCATTTTAGGTCAGCAAATACCAGACATCACGCTTTGTTCCAGTAACAGAATGTTTTCCTCGCACACAGACACACACACACACACACACGCACACGCACACGCACACGCACACGCACACACACACACAGATACAGACACATGCACGCACACGCTCACACACACACAACACAGACACATGCACGCATATGCGCACACACATGCATGTGCACGCACACACATACACAAACACACACACATGCACGCGCACACACACACATCTATGTATACCAATGACCTTAGAATCTGAAAGTTTAAATAATGTACTGACCTTTAAATGACTTCAGACATGTTTCACAATTTAAGAGTTACAAATTGCTATAATTACATGGAATCCCTCAGGAAATACTTGAGAAGTATTCTTAAAAGGGAAAGCCAATTTCAGAAGTAAATGCTCGCCTTTCCTGCAGCACTTCCAAACCTTGGGATATCCAAAGCCTCTGAGCAAATATTTATGAAATGTTAATGCTGCTGTAATGCAAGGAAATGCAGCAATTTGTGTACAGCAAAGTCCTGTAAACTGCTCCTTGAAACACTGACCAGCAAAGCTTGTTTCACTTAGCTGGGCGAGAGGAGCTTATTGTTAGTATGAGCTTCGATGCTAGGATAAGCTGAGGCCAGGCCTTAAAATAATCCTTTAAAAAGTATTAATTTTAAATACATGGTGATCAACACATGGACATCTTTACTCTAAGGTACTCTAGTTCCTTCCTTCTAGAAGAGTTTCCCTCAAAACAATTAATCTCAGGGACTCAGATGGATTCTCCTTAATCCCTATCTTTACACATATTGGTCACGACACTGTAGAAACATGCTGTTCTCTGTCAAATACAGCAGGGCAGATTTGACATCCACCTTTTTTGTCCTTGTTATGTAACTCGCTGACATACTGTGCTCAAATCTCTGAGTGGGTCTTGAGCCCATAGCAGGGAGTAAGCTAAAGGATTACAGTCTCACTTGAGATCCTTTGCTCTTGAGTGTAAGAACAAGAGTCACAAGTTATCCAAAAAGCAATTTGATGTTATACATAGTTTTAAAGCCTTGTTTTAAGAAATACTAGTTTAGTTATGATATATTATCTAAAAAGACAGAAATGATATACAATGAAGTTTGATTTCAATTCATTCATGGGATGCAGGCGTCACTGGGCAGGCAGCTTTTAGTATCTATTCTAGACGGTATTCTTGAGAGTCAACCACATTGTTAAGGGTCTTTTCCTCTTTATTCATTCAAGGAATTATGGCTTTGCTGGCTAGCCATTACCGTTTATTGCCCACCCCTAATTGCCCAGAGGGCAGATAGGCATCAAGGTAAAAAAAAGCAGGGTGGAAAAACACAACAAGCCAGGCAGCATCTGGTGGGTACTACCCTTCTTCAGCACTGAATGTGGAGGTAGAGAGAGCTATAGATAAAGGTTGGGGGGTAAGGGGTGGAGGCAGGAATGGTGATGATAGGTGGACACTGGTAGTATGTACAACCTGGTTGGTCGATGGGAGGGATGAGTCCGGTTAGTAGGTGGAATGGAAGGGAGGAGGGAGGGCTGGAAAGGGAGCCGGGGATGGGTGGGAAGGTTATCTAAAATTGGACAACTCAATGCTAACTCCTCAGGGATATAGGGTGCCCAGGCAGAAGATATGGTGTTGTTCCTCAAATTTGCATTCTGATTCACTGCAACACTGGAGGAGGCCAAGGACAGACATGTCAAAGGAGGAGTTGGGGGCTGGAGTTGAAGTGGGCAGTGACCAGGAGGTCAGGCAGACTGTTACGGGCCAGGCGAAGATGCTTGGCGAAATGGCCACTTAGTCTACGTTTGGTCTCACCAATGTAGAGAAGACCACATCAGGAGCACCGGATACTGTAGACTTGGTTGAAGGATATGCAGGTGAAACCTCTGTCTCACTTGGAAGGACTGCTGAGGGCACTGGAGAGTGTTGAGGGAGGTGATGTGTGGCCAGGTGTTGCAGCTTTTACAGTTACAGGGGAAGTTACGGGGTGGGGAGGGGGATGTGCGTGGGTGGAATTGGAGTGGTTGGTGCAGTGTGGCACAAATTAAGGAGTAGCAAATGGAATGGTCCTTGTGGAAGGCAGAGGGGGTGGGGAGTGGAAGATGTTCTAGGTGGGGTCTAATTGGAGTTGGCGGAAGCGTTTGAGAATGATACGTTGGAAGCAGAGGCTGGTGGGGTAGAAAGTGAGGGCAAAGGGGATACCTCCTTTATGTTTGCGGGGGTTTAGAGCTGAGAGGCTGAGGATGGAGGAGATGCTGTGGAGGGATATCTGGATGACGGGGTAAAGAATGTTGTTTGAAAGAGGAGGACATCAGGGATGCTTGGGAGTGGAACATCTCCTCATCAGACCAAATGCAATGGAGATGGAGGAATTGGGAAAACAAGGTGGAGTTTTGCAGGATCCTCCCATCCTGTATCTCCCAGCTCCCTTTCCAGCCCTACCTCCTCCATTCTATTCCAACTACCAACCGGATTCATCCCTCCCATCGACCAACCAGGTCATACCCATTAGCAGTGTCCACCTATCACTACCATTCTACTACCCTCCCCCCAACTTATCTGTAGCTCTCCCTACCTTTACATCCCGTCATAAAGAAGGGTAATACCTGAAATGTTGACTCCTTCTCCTCCAGATGCCATTTGGCTTGCTTTGTTTTCCCAGCCTCCTGCTCATCTACCTTAGATTCCAGCATCTGTTTTTTTTTGTGTCTCCAGTTAAGAGTCAACCATATTGCTATGGATCTAGAGTTGGATGTTGGCCAGACTAAGTAGGTTTGGCAGTTTCGTTCCTTCAAGGAAATTAGTGAACCAGATGGCTTTTTTCCCCAACAATGTGCAAAAGATTCATAGTCATCATTAGACTCTTAATTCCAGATTTTTGTTGAATTCAAATTCCACCATCTGCTGTGGCAGGATTTGAGCCTGGACCCCCAAGATGTAATGTAAGCCTCTGGATTAACACTGCAGTGATAATACCACTAGGCCATTGCCACTAGGATAGTTGAAACAAATGGAAGAAGGAAGTAATGTGGTACTCATCTCTCTGGCTGGTGGCTGTAATTTCCCCAGAATAGTTTACAGACCTTGGATCATATAAACAGATGGATGAAGCTGATCCCTGTCTTTGGCTGTTTTCACTGTGCTCAGTCTTCTTGGACTAGCAAAGGGTTTAGACTTAAGCAATGCAGATAGTGTTGAAAAGTTGCCCTCCATCCAAACGCTTCTTGAACTAAGCAAAGATATTGCGCCGGATTCGGCATAGGTCCAACTTGAGAAACTGTTTTCTATCCAAAGTAATTTTTCCCTCTCAAGAGATCATCTGCATATTATGTTTTCGGAGCCTCGTATCAGTTACTCAATGGTCCATTATCAAGTATCATTTACCCAAGTTAGTCTTTCCTAATTCTTTCAGGAGCTAATAAATCCATTTTGTTGCTGGGGCATCTAGTTTAACCTTCACTCTGTTGTGTCATGGGTGGATTATGAAATCACTCCTTTCCGGTTTAAGAATATCTTGTTTCTTTTGGAGACCTGTCCTTGACGTCTATGAGAGGTTTAGGGAGCCTTGCCAACTCAGAAAGTTCTGTCTATAAGAAAGGGAGATTTCGAAAATATTCGATGATGTTTTAAGATATTAAGATTCATGTACAGCAATTCTTTACATGTGAAAATGACGTTTAATCTGTCAGTGTAAATATGTTGGAACAAAGCAGGAACAAACGAACAGGAGCAGGCCATTTGGTCCTTCCAGCTAGTTCTGCCATTTAATGCGATCATGTCTGATCTGTGACCAAACTCACACACCTGCCTTTGGCCCCTATCCCTTAATATTTTGCTTTGTAAAACTCTACCTCTCTCAGGTTCAAAATTAATAATTGATCCAGCAACCGCTGCAGTTTGAGGAAGGGAATTCCAAGCCTCTATCTTTCTTTGTGTGTAGAATTGCTTCCTGAATGGACTAATCCTACGTCTCAGGCAATGCCCTTGTTCAAGAATCCCCCATTATTGGAAATAGTTTATCATTATCTACCCTGTCCTTTCCTGTGAAAGATGTAACATATTGGAGGGGCAAAGACTTAGAAAGTTAGGGCCCAGTTTCATTTTCTCCATCAGTTTCCACTCCTCCTAAGCGTTCATAGATCCTGGATGTTTGCAAATGACTATGTCAGAAAGCTCTCCCTGTAATGTACATTTTTACATACAAAAACAGGAATAAAAGACAATGCGTGCTGGAAACATCTTGACAATGAATATTAAACTTGCAGTGTTATGGCTGGAAACTAGAATTGGAAAAAAAAATGGTTTCCACATTCATGTGATAACTCTTTCCATCCTCTCTTTTTGTGAGTTATCCATGTGAGGGAAAAACAATAACATAAACAATGTACGATATTTGGAGTTGGAATCGCCTGGTGTACTATCTATACAATCTATGATTACGTACAATTTCTATTTATGCCTACAAATTGGTTCATTTCTCTCCAATGCCTCACTTTACCCATTCTTAGGTAGTCTAAATAATAACCAAAGAAATCCTTCAATTTGATCCTCTCTACCAGTTACATTGAATTAAAGGATGTCCCAAAGTACTTACAGCCAATTGAAAGCATTTTAAGTGCAGTTACTAATGTATTGTCAGAATAAGAAAGAGAGCCAAATTATGCACAGCAAGCTCCAATAATAATATGGTTCAAATAATTATCTCAGTAATGTTAGTTGATGAATAAATCCCAGTCAGGATGCTGCAGAGGAATCTTTTCTCTTCAGCTGGATTTACAGGTGCAATATTATTGCAAGTTCCTTCCTTGTTCCTTTACACAGAAAGAGAAGCTTAAGGGGTAAGCTCAATGTTAATGGCGTGCAACTTCGCCATTGACCCAAACCTAACCTCTACTTATATGGACACAGAGAATGCTGGAGAAACTCAACAGACCAGGGAGCATCTGTGGAGACAAAAACTGAGTTAATGTTTGAAACACAACAAGAATCTTGTTCAGTGGTTCCTCTCAAAACTAAAGCAGAGTCAAATTGGGCTTGAAATGTCTGTTTTTCTCTCTCCTTCTTCATTCCCTGCGTTAGTTTCAGATTTCCAACATCTACATTATTTTAGAGTCATAGAATCATAGAGCACAGAAATAGACCCTTCAGTCCAACCAGTCCGTGCCAACCAAGTGCCCCAAACAGACTAGTCCCATTTGCACGCACTTGCCCCATATCCCTGCGAACCTTTGCTATGCATGTACCCGTCCAAATGCCTTTTAAGGCCTGTGACTGTATCTGCACCCATCACTTCCTCTGGCAGTTCATACTCCACACAACACCCTCTGTGTGAAAACTTTGCCTTTCAAGTCCCCTTTATATCCTTTCACCTCAAAAAATGGGTTCTCGATTTGAACACCCCCACCCTAGGACTTTTACCCACTGGCATACATTTGATTCCTCCACAACCAATAGATAGCAGGAGAGGAAATGCGATACGTGGTGAAATGAGCCAGGATTGAAGTACATATATTGTAGACAAATACATACAAATAGTACTATGTCTAAAACCGAAGCTAAAAATTTTTAAAAATCTCATGCTTGGAGGATTACTTTTGCACTACTGGGCACTACATAAGAATTTTGTCTGTGCTTTATGTTGAGTCAGAGATGTAACCTTGTTGAAGTGTCCAGCTTATGGTCAGAGAACCAGTGAAAAACCTTAATCTTTACAGGAAGGCCTGACAGATCAGGAGCTCAGAGTGCAGGAGTCAATTGTAGAATTCCAAATGGACATTGATAAGTTGATGGACTAGGCAGATACAGAGGAACCCGAGTGTATTTGTGCACATATCATTGCAGGTGGCACGACAGGTGGCGAGAACAACCTATGGAGCATGTAGCATTCCTGGCTTTAATGGGCAGGTGATGACCTAGTGGTATTATCGTTAGACGATAAATCCAGATATTTGATTAAAGTTTCAGGGACCTGGGTTCAAGTCCGATCAAGGCAGATGGTGGAATGTGAATTCGATAACAGTATCTAGCCATGCTCACGAAATCTTAACTCACAGACAATATGCCAGACAACACCATTTCCATTCCTGGATGTACACTGTCCCACTGACAGGACATATCCAGCCAGAAGTGGCAGCACAATGATGTCCGAACAGGGTTGGAAATTGACCTGGGAGTCTTCAATATTGACTCCAGGCCTTATGAAGTCGCGTGGCTTTAGGTTAAACAGGGACAAAGATACCTCCTGCTCATTGCTATTTACCATCCCCCTTCAGCTGATGCATCTATACTCATCCCATGTTGAGCAACTCTTAGAAGTAAGGGCGCAAAATGTATTCTGAGTGGAGGATTTCAATGTCCACCACCAAGTGTTGCTCCACAGCAGTACTACTGATTGAGCTGGTCGGGTTCTAAAGGATACAGCTATTAGACTGGGTCTGCAGCAGGTAGTGAGGGAACCAACAAGAAGGAAAAATGTACTTGACCTCATCCTTAACAGTCTTCCATCTGCAGATGCATCTGTCCACGACAGTATTGGTAAGAGTGACCATCGCACAGTCCTTGTGGAGACCGAGTCCTGCCTTCACATTGAGAACAACCTTCATCATGTTGCGTGGCACTATCACCATGCGAAATGGGACAGACTTCACGCAGGTCTCACAACTCAAGACTGGGGCATCCATGATGCACTGTGGGCCATCAACTGCAGCAGAATTGTACTTCAGCACAATCTGTAAACTTATGGTCCAGATTATCCCCCACTCAACCATTACCATCAAGGCAGGGGATCAACCCTCGTTCAATGGAGAGTGCAGGAGGGCATGCCAGGAGCAGCACCAGGCATACCTGAAGCTGAGGTATCAACCTGGTGAAGCCACCAAACAGGACTACTTGCACGCCAAACAGCGAAAGCAGCAAGTGATCAGCAGAAATAAACAATCTCACAACAAACTAAACTCTGCAGTCCTGCCACATCCAGTTATGAAATAGTGGTGGATAATTAAACAATTCACTGAAGGAGGAAGCTGCACAAGTATCCCCATCTTCAACATCAGCGCAAGAGATGAGGATGAAGCATTCGCAATAGACTTCAAACTGAAGTGTCGAGTGGATGATCCATCTCGGCCTCCTCCAGTGGTCTCCAGCATTACAGATACCGGTCTTCAGCCAATTCAATTGCCTCCATGTGATAGCAAGTGATGGTTTGAGGCACTGGATACTGCGAAGCCTCATGAACCCTGACAGCAATCTGGCAATAGTACTGAAGACTTGTGCCATTCCCTAAGCCAACCTGTTCTAACACTGGTGTCTACCTGACAATGTGGATAATTGCCCAAGTATGTCCTGTACACAAAAAGCAGGACAAATCCAACCCGACCAATTACTGTCCCATCAGTCTCCTCTCAATCATCAGTAAAGTGATGGAAGGTGCCATCGAAAGCATTATCAAGCAGCACCTACTCAGCAATAACCTGCTCAGTGACACTCAGTTTGGGTTCCGCCAGGGCCACTCAGCTCCTGGCCTCATTACTGCCTTGGTTCAAACATGGGTGAAACAGCTGAATTCCAGAGGCGAGGTGAGAGTGACAGCCCTAGTATCAAGGATACATTGCACAAAGTGGGTCATCAAGGGGCCCTGGCAAAGGTGGAATCAATGAGTATCGGTGTGGGAGTCATACCTGACACATAGGGAGATGGTCATGGTTGTCGGAGGTCATTCACCTCAGCTCCGGGACATCTCTGCAGGAGTTCCTCAGGGTAGTGTCCTAGGCCCAACTTTCTTCACCTGCTTCATGAATGACCTTTCCTCCATCATAAGGTCAGAAGTGGGTGTGTTGGCCGATGATCGCACAATGTTCAGCACCATTCGTGACTCCTCAGATACTGAAGCAGTCTGTGTTCAAATGCACCCAAATCTGGACAATATCCAGACTTGTGTTGACAAGTGGCGAGCGACATTCACCCCACACAAATGCCAAGCAATTATCATGTTGAATAAAAAACATCTAACCACGATTATGTGACATTTAACAGTGTTGCCATCACTGAATCGCGTACTGCCAACATTGTGGGGGTTGCCATTGACCAGAAACTCAAATGAGCTCTGCCTATAAGCACAGTGGCTAGCAAAGCAGGTCAGAGGCTAGGAATCCTGCAGTGAGTAACTTACCTCCTGGCTCTTCAAAGCCTGACCACCATCCTCAAGGCACAAGTCAGGAGTGTGATGGAATACTCCCCACTTGTCTGGATGAATGCAGCTCCAATAACATTATAGAAGCTTGACACCATCCAGAACAAAGCAGCTCACTTGATTGGCACCACATCCACAAACATCCACTCCCTCCACCACTGACCCTCAGAAGCAGCAGCATGTACTATCTACAAGATGCACTGCAGAAATTCACCAAAAATCCTCAAATAACTCCTTCAAATCCCACAACCATTTCCATCTAAAAAGACTACAGCAAGACATACTTAGGAGTGCTACCACCTCTACGTTTGCTTCCAAGCCACTCAACAATTTCACTTGGAAACATATGTCTGTTCGCTCACTGGTACTGGGTCAAAATCCTGGAATTCCTTCTGTAAGGCCAATGAGGGTCAACTCACAGCACATGGACTGAAATGATTCAAGAAGGCTGCAGACCACCACAGAGGGCAGCAAGGGAAGGCAAGCCCCACAAGTGAATAAAACAAAATAATAGGGGCATAGTGTATAACAGATGATGTTAATCTTCCTCAAGACTTTTAGACCTCAGCTGGAGCATCATGTACAGTCAGGAAGATGTGAACGCATTGGAGAGAAAGCAGAAAACATTTACACGATCTGAGGAAGGGTCACTGGACCCAAAATGTTAACTCTGTTTTCTCCTTCACAGATGCTGCCAGCCCTCCAGAAACTTCTGTTTTTGTTCAAAGATTTACAAGACTGGCTCCAGGAATGACAAACTTTAGCTATGAGGATAGATTAAAGAAGCTGGGATTCTTTTCCTTGGGTAGAAGAAGGCTGAGAGGAAGTGTGATAGTGTTTTTTAAACCATGGCACGCTGGATAGAGTAGATAAGGAGAAACTGTTCTGCCAGTAAAAGAAAAAATTAAGGAGAGGGCATAGATTTAAAGCAACATGCAAAAGGAACAAGACAAACTTTTTCACACACTGAGAAATGAGGTGATGGAATACACCATCTGGAAATATTATGGACATGGGTTCAGTTGAGGCATTCAAGAGGGGCATTGGCTGAGTATTGGACATTAATGGTGTGAAGGCAAATGGAGAAAAGGCCGTAGACTTGTATTTGGAAATGGGACTGGCAGCGACATAATGGACCGAATGGCTTCCTCTGTGCTATAATAATTGAGTAATTCTGTGAGGACGGTGAGGACTTCTTTTCACAATCGAAATTTGATTTCATCAGTTCCGCTTGTCCCCGGCCATGTTAAACTTCTCCCTGTTCTGAGAATTGTGTGCATTTGGTGGCGGAAGGCCATTTGGTCAGGCAGGTGGCCGATCTGAGCATCTCTGATGATGTCACTGCAGGCCAAAGAAGGGATGAGAAAGCAGGCTGGGATATCTCTCCCTGCAATCCACTGAGAAAGAAGGCAACTAGTGAGGTTTAAGCACGCCTTTGCCAATCATGCTGGGTTTTAAATGTGCAAGGCGTCAAACAGAATGGACAGCATTTCTCAAATCTCTATGGCATTGTAAACTAGTGTGACCAAAGCCTGAAATTTTGAATGCGTGGGCCCATGAAGGAAGTGGCACTTCTGGTTTACTGAGCAGCTCCAGTCTCAGCTGTGTCAAAACTACTATTTCACTCAGGCTTCCAGATGTTCTTAATTCTCATGGGCATGCAAGGAGAATGCAAGAAAGCCAAACAAGTCAAATGAACATCTGTCCTGTTACTAAACAGGCTATATCCAACAAATTGTATTTATATGGTTCTTTTAATGCAGGGCTGTCACAGGACTGTAAAGACCATAGGAAATAGGAGAAATAGTAGGCCATTCAGCCCCTTAAACCTGTTCCGTCATTCAATACAGTCATGCTGATCTGACATTCTTCACATTCACTTTCCTGCCCTATCCCCTAACCTGAGCATTACTAAACTTCAAGCAGCACAGTGGAATAGTCAAAGTGATAAATGAAAGGTAGATGGCAGAAGTAGGTGTTACAGAATGTCTGAAAGCAGAGCTTGGCATGTTTATCGTGGGGTGAGTATCTGAAGGGGATGGGAATGTTGCAGACAAGTGGTCATCATTTCCTGGGGGACACTAAGTGCTCATATTTAACCGTGTATTGGAGCTCAGCTGATAACAATGCCAAGCACCTGATGCATTTGCACATATGGAGTTAATTTATTTGGGCCAATTGAAATACTTTCATCCACTGGGCCTGGAGCTTTCAAAAGAAGGTGACACCAGACCTTAAAATTAGAACAGGCCAATCAAAAATGATGCTAAGAAGCTGTCTTCCCATGAAAGATAGTGGGAACCTGGAACTTTAGACAATAAGACATAGTGACATAAACAGGCTATTCAGTCCATTGATAACAAAGTGTGAGGCTGGATGAACACAGCAGGCCAAGCAGCATCTTAGGAGCAGAAAAGCCGACATTTCGGGCCTAGACCCTTCATCAGAAAAGGCTTTTCTGATGAAGGGTCCAGGCCCGAAACGTCAGCTTGTGTGGTCCTAAGATGCTGCTTGGCCTGCTGTGTTCATCCAGCCCCACACTTTGTTATCTCAGATTCTCCAGCATCTGCAATTCCCATTATCTCTATTCAGTCCATTGAATCTGCTTTGCCATTAAAAAGAATCGTGTCTGATCTGTCTAATCCTCAACTGCACTTTCCTGCCTTTTCCCCATAATCCTTGGTTCCCTACTTGTCTGAAAATTTGTTCATATCAGTTTTGGCTCATGAAATCACTGCACAGAGGCCAGTAACCCATCACCCAGTCACTTTTAATTTTCATGTACACAGTACATGGGCTCTAACCAGCCAGCTGAAACAATCCCTAGACAGAGGAAACCTTCTGAAAAGTCAGTTTATATCTGCCGTGATGTGGAGGTGCCTGTATTGGTCTGGGTTGGGACAGGTCAAAAATCACACAACTCCAGGTTATAGTCCAACAGGCCTTTTTAAACATACTAGTTTTCAGAGTTTTGCTCAATCCTCAGGAGTAGTGAGAGAGGAGATATCAAGACACAGAATTTATCAGTAGAAGATCAAAGGATCATACAACTGATGTGAATGTATTGAATAAACTTAAATGGCTGGCTAACTTCCTCCTGCTAAATCCTTAATCAGTTGGAAAGTTGATGGAGGCTTCAGTTCATCAAAATGCATAGCCCAGAGTCTCTTTCAAGTCACTGCGCTGAAATAACTAGATGTTTTGTTGGTGTCTTTACAAGAGGTGACATCACAGGTTAGACAATGCATTTTAGGTGTGAAGCCTTGTTTAGAATCTGGTTGCATATTAGCTTGGAGTCAGACCTATTATATCTCTAAAATGGGATTGTATAAACTGCCACATTAACTGTCTATAAATTGTGTGCTTTTTGATCAAAGTAGAATGTATTTGTAAATACAGATCTGCAAATGCAAATTCACCCCATAGATAAATGTGTGCGTGTGTCTGTGTGTGCATGCGTGTGTGTGCGTGCATGTGCGTGTGTGCGTACGTGTGTGTGTGCATGTGTATGTGTGCGTGTGTGCATGTGCGTGTGCGTACGTGTGCGTACGTGTGTGTGTGTGTGCGCGTGTGTACGTGTGCATGTGCATACATGTGTGTGTGCGTGCGTGTGTATGTGTGCATGTGTATGTGTTTGTGTGTGCGTGTGCGTACGTGTGTGTGTGCGTGTGTGTGTGTGTGCGTGTGTATGTGTGCATGTGTGTGTGTACGTATGTGTGTGTGTGCATGTGTGCATGTGTGTGTGTGCGCGTGCGTGTGTGTATGTGCGTGTGCATGTGTGCGTGTGTGCGTGTGCATACATGTATGTGTGCATATGTGTGTGTATGTGTGTGTGCGTGTGTGTGCATGTGCGTACATGTGTGTGTGTGCGTGTGTGTGTGCGTGTGTATGTGTGTCTGTGCGTGTGTGTACGTATGTGTGTGTGTGCATGTGTGTGTGTGCATGTGTGTGTGTGTGTGTGCGTGTGTGCACGTGTGTATGTGTGCATGTGTGTGTGTGCGTACGTGTGTGTGTCTGCGTGTGTGTGCGTGTGTGTGTGTGTGTGTGTGTGCGTGTGTGTCTGCGTGTGTGTGTGTGTGTGTGCGTACGTGTGTGTGTGCGCGTGTTTGTGTCTATGTGTGCATGTGTGCGTGCGCACGTGTACGTGTGTGTGTGTGCGTGTGTGCGTGTGTATGCACGTGTGAGAGAGGGAGAGTTAGGAGCAACACTCAAAAAGCTACTGTGTTCACATAAACCTGTTGGACGATGATCTAGTATTATGTGATTTTTGGTTTAATATCTGACAGCTTGGGTAACAAGTCCAATCAACGATCTCACAGCCAATGAGATCCACATGGCCATCGCTACAATTATGACAGTTCTCTTTTGCAAGATTCGATGAAATCAACCGAAAACTTCCAAATTGAAGTTGGTAGATTTTGATTAGGCAATGCTTAAGGATTCAAGGCTAATAAATGTATTATCCATGACCTACTTGCCTGGTAGGACAGCTCAGGAGATTAATGGCCTACATTTGTTGTTACATTCATCTGTAAAATTGTGTTGGCTAGATAATAACCAAGGATCCAAGCTAGCCATTTTACTTATTTTATGACTAGATTTCTTTACTGTTCACCTTAATCTAGTTAGTACTCTAATTACCAGTAGGTCAAATGACACACATTGTGGGAGCTCACTTGCTACAGCATCTTTGTAACTCATTTCCAACGCCAGATGGCTTTTTCTAATCTTTCCACTGTGCATTGAACTCTGATTTTGAAGGCGGTTAGTTTTCAGATTTGCTTGTATTTCAGTTCTGTGCTGAGAGGGGCAGTAGAGTGGCTCAGTGGTTAGCATGCTGTCTCACACCTTCAGGGACCCCAGGTTCGATTTCACCCTCAGGTCTGTGTAACTGTGTGTGTTTCCTCTGGGTCGCCGGTCTCCTCCAACAGAACAAAGATGTGTAAGTTAGGGCGGTTTGGCCATGTTGAATTGCCCATAATGTCCTGGGATGTGCAAGCTGGGTGGGTTAGCCATGGAAAACGGAGGGTTATGAGGATAGGCTTGGGGGCGGGTTAAGTTGGGTGGAATGCTTATCGGAGGGTTGGTGTGGGCCCGATGGGCCAAACGGCCTGGTTCCACAATGTGGGGATTCAGTACACTTAAGAGGGGACCAGGAGGGCAAAACAGGGATATAAAATAACTTTGATAATGGGAACTGCAGATGCTGGACAATCCAAGATAACAAAGTGTGGAGCTGGATGAACACAGCAGGCCAAGCAGCATCTCAGGAGCACAAAAGCTGACGTTTCAAGCCTAGACCCTTCATCAGAGAGAGGGATGGGGAGAGGGTGCTGGAATAAATAGGGAGAGAGGGGGAGGCGGACCGAAGATGGAGAGAAAAGAAGATAGGTGGAGAGGAGAGTATAGGTGAGGAGGTAGGGACGGGATAGGTCAGTCCAGGGAAGACAGACAGGTCAAGGAGGTGGGATGAGGTTAGTAGGTAGGAGATGGAGGTGCGGCTTGAGGTGGGAGGAAGGGATGGGTGAGAGGAAGAACAGGTTAGGGAGGCAGAGACAGGCTGGGCTGGTTTTGGGATGCAGTGGGTGGAGGGAAAGAGCTGGGCTGGTTGTGTGGTGCAGTCGGTGGAGGGGACGAGCTGGGCTGGTTTTGTGATGCAGTGGGGGAAGGGGAGATTTTGAAGCTTGTGAAGTCCACATTGATACCATTGGGCTGCAGGGTTGCAGGAGCAGCAACTCATATTCCGCTTGGGAACACTGCAGCCCAATGGTATCAATGTGGACTTCACCAGCTTCAAAATCTCCCCTTCCTCCACTGCATCCCAAAACCATCCCAGCCTGTCTCTGCTCCCCTAACCTGTTCTTCCTCTCACCCATCCCTTCCTCCCACCTCAAGCCGCACCTTCATTTCCTACCTCCCACCTCATCCCACCTCCTTGACCTGTCCATCTTCCCTGGACTGACCTATCCCCTCCCTACCTCCTCACCTATACTCTCCTCTCTACCTATCTTGTTTTCTCTCCATCTTCGGTCCGCCTTCGCCTCTCTCCCTATTTATTCCAGTTCCCTCTCCCCATCCCCCTCTCTGATGAAGGGTCTAGGCCCGAAACATCAGCCTTTGTGCTCCTGAGATGCTGCTTGACCTGCTGTGTTCATCCAGCTCCACACTTTGTTATCTTGGATTCTCCAGCATCTGCAGTTCCCATTGTCATCAATGGTAGGTTTGTTGCTGGAGGAGATTCTGACAGATAAGATCTACATGCATTTGGAGAGGCAAGATCTGGTTCTGGATAGTCAGCATGGCTTTGTGTTTGTGAAATCATATCTCAGAAATTTGATTGAGCTTATCTGAAGAGGTGAACAAGAAGATAGATGAAAGCAGAGCAGTAGACGTTGTCTTCATGGACTTCAGCAAGACCTTCGATAATACTCCACATGGTAGACTGACCACTGAGTCTGGATCCTGTGGGATCCAGAGAGAGGTAGCCAAGTGGATACAAAATTAACTTGACGATAGGAGACAGAGGGAGGTGGTACAGGGTTGTTGTTCAGATTGGAGGCCTGTGACTAGTGGTGTTCCACAAGGATTGTCATTGGGCCCACTGTTTCTCAACATTTATATGGGCAATTTTGATCAGAATGTAGGGTACATGGCAAGTAGGTTTGTGGTTGCATCAAAATTGATTGAATAGTGGACAGTGAAGAAGGTTATCTAAGAGTACAATGGAATTTTGATCTAAAGGACCAGTAGCCCGAGGAATGGCAGATGGAGTTTAATTCAGATAAATGTGAGGTATTGCATTTCGTTAAGACAAACCAGGGCAGGACCTAAGCAGTTAATGGTAGGGCCTGGGAGGTGTTGGTAGAGAAAGAGATCTTGGGGTTCAGATACATAGTTCTTTGAAAGTGGTGTCACAGATGGACAGGGTGGTGAAGAAAGCACTCAGCATCCCAAAACCACCCCAGCCTGTCTCTGCTTCCCTAACCTGTTCTTCCTCTCACCCATCTCTTCCTCCCACCCCAAGCTGCACCTCCATCTCCTACCTACTAACCTCATCCCACCTCCTTGACCTGTCCGTCTTCCCTGGACTGACCTATCCACTCCCTACCTCCCCACCTTTACTCTCCTCTCCACCTATCTTCTTTTCTCTCCATCTTCGGTCCGCCTCCCCCTCTCTCCCTATTTATTCCAGAACCCTCACCCCATCCCCCTTTCTGATGAAGGGTCTAGGCCCAAAACGTCAGCATTTGTGCTCCTGAGATGCTGCTTGGCCTGCTGTGTTCATCCAACCTCAAGTTTTATTATCTTGGATTCTCCAGCATCTGCAGTTCCCATTATCACAGCATGTTTGTCTTCATCAGTCAGAGTATGGAGTACAGAAGTTACAGGAGCTATAACATCATATGACTGATTTACGACAATTGGTCAGGCCACATTTGGAATATTGCATCCAATTCTGTTTACTTTGCCATAGGTGGGAAGTTATTAAACTGGAAAGGGTGCAAAAATAGATGTAAACAATGTTACTACTGCTGGAGAGCTTGAATTATAACGAGATACTGGATAGGCCCTGGACTTACAGGCTGACTTTAGAGATGTTTCTAAAATCGTAAGGTGTTTAGATAAAGTGAGTAGCCAAGATCTTTTCCCCAGGGTATGGGAGTCCAAAACTAGTAGGGCATAGGTTTAGGCTGAGAGGGATAAGTTAAAAGGGACCTTAGGAGTAAATTTTTCACACACACCAATGTGCACATATAGAATGAACTACCTGAGAAACTGGCAGAAGTGGGTAGAGTTACAACATTTAAAAGACATTTACACAGATACATGGATAGGAAAAGTTTTGATGGATAAGGGCTGTGCACAGGCAAATGGCATTAGTTGATTTAGGAAACCTATTCAGGATGGATGAATTGGGCCAAAGTGCACATTTCCATGCTGTATGACTCTACGACTCTGTGACAATCTGATGAGCTCCCCTCTATTTATTCTCTAATATGTATCTTTAATTTGTTATTCCTGATGCAAGCTGCATTGTATTTGGGACAATCAACCAATATACACATGAAATTACTTGCTCCTGGTACACCTCTGGACAGATATCATCAATATGTATCGTTTTAGTCCCAAAGGGTATCTTAAAGATTACATTTGGAAGTTTGTTTATTGGTACTTTTTTTTATTCTTTTATGGGATGTGGGCATCACTACATCACTGTCTTGGAGTTGCACCGCAGTCAGTTTCACATCCCAGAAAGGTTTCAATGAATCAGATGACTTTTACAATCGTGATTACCATCACATTAACTTTCATTCCAGAATTTAATTTTCATGATGTGCCATTGTGATTTCAAACCCATGCCCCCATCAAGAACATTAGCCTATGGTTTTGGTTTGCTAACTGTTATGGGTCAGAAAGACCTCCTCAAAATACTTTTAAGGAAGTAGACTAGACCCTAGCATTTTCTTATTTTAAAGACAAATATAAAGTGCTGTAGTTGCGATGAAATGCAACAGGTCAAACTACTAGGCATGAAGCAAAACATAATTTATGCAAATATTATAGGTAAAATACAATAAAAGAAGAACTTAGAATAATTCAACTCTATTGGAAAACTTAGCAGGATAATAGATACCGTACCTAGATTCTCTGCAGGGGGAAGTAGTTTGAACTTTCACACCTAACACTGGAATAGTCTGCTTTTTGACAATATCTTTGTGGTTATTGTGCACAGCTTTTTTGAACAAAAAAGACAGTTTCTCCCTTTGAGATAACAAGGTGTAGAGATGGATGGACACAACAGAACTAGCAGCATCAGAGGAGCAGGAAAGCTGACGTTTTGGGCATAGACCCTGCAACTCTCTTGTACTACTATCTCTTCTCACTTTGTGCACAAGTTTTTTCCCTTGGCTTTGATGCTAGGGAGTTTAAGGATGTCAATGTTATAGGAAATGGCCAAGTTCTCATTTGTTGAAGGTGGTCACCGGCTTGCTATTTGCCAAGTTCCAATGTGGTCAAGATCTTGTTGTTTTTGTACATGGACTGTTTCATAGCTGTGGAGCCATGAACATTGTGCAGTCATCAATGAACATCAGCACGTCTAATCTTTTGATGGATGGAGGGTCATTCATCACACAGGTGAAGATGTTTTGTGCCCAAGCAACTTCTAAAGTGATACGTTGGATTAAATCGCTCTCTTCTTCAATAGCCACACAATCTTCCTTTGATTTTCTTTATTATTGTCACAGAATGTGGGCACAGCCAGCATTTGTTGCCAATCTTCAAATGCCCTTGAACTGAGTGTTCTGCCTAGGTTGTCTTTGACAACCAATGGTAGTTTTGTAGCTACCAATGCTAATTCCAAACTTAAACAAGCTTAAATTTCATTAACTGCTTTGAATCAATGTCAAAAAAGCACTAACCTGAGCTTCTGGCTTTTTTTTGACATTACCACAACACCACCATCTTCTCTTTGTGCCAAATATGACTCCAAACAATGGAAAGTCTTTTTTCTTCATTGATGATTTCTGAAGAAGGGTCTAGGCCTGAAACGTCAGCCTTCCTGTTCCTCTGATACTGCTTGGCCTGCTGGGTTCATCCAGCTCCACACCTTGTTTCCTCATTGCTATTGACTTCACTTTTTCTAGGGCTCCTTGATGCCTCAATTGTCGTTTCAATGTGAAAGGCAGTCACTCTCACCTCACCTTGACTCCATATCTTTCCTGAATGTTTGACCCAAAGCTATAATAAGATCAGGAGCTGAATGGTCTAAACTGAACATTGATTGGTAATCTGTCGCTAGATGAACCAACTTATAACACTGTTGATTCCATCTTCTACCACTTTGTTCATTAGACTACTGAAACAGATAGTGGCCATGTTGGATTTGTCCTGCCTGTTTGCAAACAAGACAAACAAGGCAATTGTCAGGTAGATATCAATGTTGTAGCTGTGTTGGAACAGTTGGGTTGGGTAAGGAACACAGCCAGCTCTACAACACATGTCTTTGGTGCCACTGCTAGCATCTGAAGGAGCTTTTGCCTTTGCCCCATCCAGTGCCTTCAGTTATTTTTTGACTTGATCTGAAACACTTTGGATCAAGAAAGGTGTCTGTGATGGGAAAGATCATAGAAGAAGATCATAATGGATTATTCATATGACATAAGATGATCACAACTTTTCAGCGTTGTGTTTTTCTAAGGATCTCCAAAATTTTTGTTTTTACATATGAGTTAATTATAGATATCAAAGCAAAGTGCTCACAGACAAGCATATATCTCCTGACATGTACAGAAAAACATCATGTAAAAGATGCACGTGCAGCAATAAAAATCCCTCAGGACCAACAAGGGAATTCCTTTTATCAGGAATGCATGCTTTGGAATTTTCCAAGGGGCATTGTGGAGTTTCAGCTGAAATAACATAACGTTTTTGCTACACTAAGCGATTTACAGAAACAAAGTTGTTGCAATTAGATATTGGCTGTCCAATACGTCAACGTTGGAAACCTAAAATGAAAACAGAACGTAGAGGAAGTTCAGAGCACATCACTCAATGCCTAAAATAAGAAAAAAGAGAGATGGAAATCCCTAAGCAGATGTTGCAAGGTGTCAGGAGCAAAAGCTGTCACTTTTTCTTGAAACCCACTCTCAGATTTAAGTCTACAAATGAGTGTGGTACCGATAAAGTCTTACACTATACGATGCAGTGTCCACAAAATGGAACATTGAGCCAAGATGCTTTTGGCTTCTCCTAGCACATGCTTGGGATCCCATGCACGATTTGAAGACAATTCTCTTGGTTTCTAGGTAAATTTTCTCTGCTCGCCCACCACTGCTCAGCTGAAAGCAATCAGCCTTTGAATGGTTTTGATAAATTTAACATGTGTCTGAAGTAAATTTGTGGGAGAACTTTATTGAAAGGTCTTTGAAGTGCTCAGCACTAGCCATTAACCTGAAGTAACATTGACATTTATAAAAACTGAATAAGACCAGGGATGTTTAAAGAGTAGATGGTATTTCTGAGCTGACTCACGCTGTGAGGAAAAAGAACAGTCAGCACGTAAAATGCACGAGTTGTTTTGTCAATAGCATACATTCTCTCCATATGAAACATGCAATAATTCCTCTTTCTCCACCTTAAAGCTGCACAGCATGAAACAAACACAGAGAGCACTGCAGAAACTCTACAGATCCAGAAATATCTGTAGAGAGAAAGAAACAGAGTTAATGTTTCAACTCCAGTATGATACTCCTTCAGAGTTTTGCATTTGTTTTTGTTTGCATTGAATGAATTAACAGAACCTGATCTCTCTCAATGAAAACCAGAGCTACGGAAGCTTATTTAGCACATTTGGAATTCCACCTCATTGCTGAATTCAAAGACAACCTTCTACCACAGCAGAACTCAAACCAGGATCCTCAGCATGCTAGCTGAGTTTCTGAATTAATAGTCTAGCAACAATGTCACAAGGCCTCTCCATCACTCAGAGGCAATGGGTCAGAAACCGGAAGCCCCTCACTAATAACATTGTAGGCCTACCAACAGCATGTGGACTGCAGGAGTTCAAAAAGGCAGTTCACCACCACCTTCTCAAAGATAGTTGGGGTCGGGCAACAAACAGTGAACCAGCCAACAATGCCCACGTCCTACATGTGAATAAAAATAATTATATCCCTCAACTTCCCTAAAATTTGCACTTTCAAATTGGGCTGCCCAGGGAAGGCCTCTGAAAACCAAAGGTGTCTTCCACAATCTGTGCACAATTTTAGTTTAAGTTGCAAATGACTAATTAAAATGTTATCCTCAACCTGTCTTAAAAATGATCGATGATGAAGAAACAGAAGTAAGGTGTATGATCAAGAAAGCATTATGGGCAACTTCTAACTTTCAATAATGCTTTTTCCATATTCTTACTGCTGGGCCTGTGGTTCTTGTTTTCCATTTGACTCTATCTGATCTGATTAGCCCCTTCCCTTCCTACCGATGTCTCCCTCACCTGTGACATCTGCATTGCCCTTAATGGCTTTGCAAGTAATTTTATCAATTTGGAAACTCAGATGATTCACTGGGAGCGGTTTATTGGTTAAAAAGAATCCCCCAAGTGATTTGATGGTGGAGAAAGAGACATTCATTTGTTCTGTAAGCGGACCTCTATCTATGGAATAAAAGAAAGGGAGAAACCTTATTTGGAAATGTGGATTCACTGGTAGTGAAAATTGCCACAAGTCATTTGTTGATGGAAAAAGCCATTTGGTTTTGAATGACAGAACTTTTGGACATATTTTGTTTTTAAAAAATTATGTTCTATTTACTTCTGCTTCTTGTTTCAGCCTCATTTGGGGCCACACTCTGGATTCAGGGGATCTCACGGATCCTCGTCTCCATGAGTCCTCTTTATTGACCTACATCTTGATGTTGTAAGGAGTCCTTGAATACTCCAATATTCCTCCAGAGCCTTGAAGAGTGAGTCAAACGCTAAACCAGTCAGGGAGCTGAACCAGAGTGGTCAAATGTTAGGAGCCAAACCTGCAGGTCCTACAGCGAGGGGGTTTGAAATCAGATTAACAGCCTTTTACACCCATCTATAACTGAAGCAATCCTGAGACAAGGAATACTTATATCGAACACAGGAGCAGAAGATTCAGATTTTCAAGCCTGCTCTACTGTTCAATAAGATCACAGCTGCCCCTACGGTCTCAACTCCATTTTCTAGCCTTTTCCCTGCTGAACCCCCTTGTTATTGAAAATCTAACAAACTCCACAATGAATAAATTCGAAGACCCAGTCTCCATTGTTTGCCGAGAAGAGAATTCCACAGACTAATGACCCCCTGAAGGAAAACACAAATTTCTCTTCTCAGAAGGGAGATCACATTTTGCTAAACTGTTTCTCCAGTTCTTATCTCCCTCCCAAGATGAAAAGTCTTGCCTCTAACTCCCGTGTACATTCCTTTCAGGATCTGACACATTTAAATAAGACGGACTCTCATTCTTCTAGACTTCAGTGGGTACGTGTCCAATCTATTCCACCTTTGTCCATAAGATAAGCCCTTCATTCCAGCAATGAATTGAGTGAGCTTTTTCTGAATGGTGTCAAACATGATTATATCGCTTTTCAAATAAAGGGGCCAAAACAGTGCAAAGTGCTTCAGATGTGGCCTCACCAGTGCCTTGTGTAGTTACAGACTGATAATTATGCTCAACTGTGCAATACCACACATCTGCTAAATGTTAAGATGATATATCACCCTGATCAAAGGCAAACTTCTTTCTCTTGACAGATTACGATGGAAGAAATGGGTTGCCTCGTGTGCCTCACGGAAAGCTCCAAGTGGTGCCAACCCTCTGTTCCTTATCCACTTACCTACAATTTTCTCTGCTTCAAGCACTTATCCCAATTTTCTTTTGAATGTTTCTATCTAAAATTCTTCCACTACCATTTCAGGCAATGCATTCCAAGCCAGTGTTCATTGCGACCCCATTGATAACATGGTCATGTCTTAATCAGAAGATTGAGTGTTTACTCCTACTCCAGAGTCTTGAGTACAGTCATTGAGCTAGTTAAATGCTGGTTTTCTTCTACTAATAATCTGCTTTGTAAACCTTCCCTTTCCCTCAGATGCATGTCTTCTGTCAGTGTAAAATGTTTCTCTAATTTATTTTATTAAACTAAACAAACTGTGGGTTAAAAGCAGAAAAGAACCACAATTGATTTTGGGATAACAAGGTGTGGAGCTGGATGAACACAGCAGGCCAAACAGCATCAGAGGAGCAGAAAAGCTGATGTTTCGGGCGTAGATCCTTTTTTAGAAATTGAACTGTTGTGAGAAGGTGACTATGACTTAAGAAGTGCAAATATGCATTTCTGTAGCACCTCTCAGGGCTGTTCAAAATCACTCTGGAGTCAATCTCCTTTGAATGTACTCACTGTTAAAATTTAAAGCACAGAAAGTAGTGCACAGGGCCCCCAAACAGCAAAAGTAGCCCTCAGGTTTTTTGCTTCGATGATGTTGAATAAATATTACCCTAGGAAAACAATCACTGGTCTTCTTTAAAGTAAAGATAAAGTTGCCAGATTCCCCTGGGTCATAGGGCATTAGAGAGAAATGACTGGGTATGATTTAATCTGATGATTACTACAACTCAGGCACAGGGAAACGTTTGGCAAGGAGAGTTCTTTCTGGTAACCTCAGCCAGTACAGGAAGTGAGAACATGCTGTTGGCATCAATGTCAGTTGTAAGCCAGCTATCCAGCCAGATGAGCTAACAAAGCAAACCCATGGGGTATATTGTTTCCAACTGGCTGAGCAGATACGGTCACGATTTAAGGTTTCATCGAAATTCAAAACCACTCATAGGGCAGGACTCCATCAGTACTTCCTTGGAGTGTCAACCTACATTTTGTGGTCAAGTCTCTGAAGTGGGACTCTGACCACATGTACTTCTATCTCAGAGGTGAAACTGTTACCAATTGATTACAAACAGCCAATAGGTTCCACAATGACCTTCTGGGAAGTATGTCTGGCCTTGTGACTAGACTTGTCTATATATTACTTTGAGGAACATTCTATCAATGCTGGCCAGCCAATGATGTCCATGTCTCATGAGTAAGTAAAAAATACCCCACAGGTATGTAGCTGGCCCTTAGCATCACCTGAGAGGATGTAGCAAGGCGTTTATTTATTTGTAATTGTTACTAAAGAGCAAATCCCTGAAGGGGTGACACTGGCCTCACTGGAGATGGGTAACAAATATTGGCTAAATAAAAACTGAAAGAACTGCGGATGCTATAAATCAGGAACAAAAACAAAGTTGCTGGAAAAGCTCAGCAGGTCTGGCAGCATCTGTGAAGGATAAAACAGTTAACTTTTCGGGCCTGGTGACCCTTCAGACCCGTTGTGGAAGTTCTGAGGAAGGGTCACTGGACCGGAAACGTTAACTCAGTTCTTTTCATTCACAGTTGCTGCTGGACCTGCTGAGCTTTTCCGGCAACTTTGTTTTTGTAGCAAATATTGGCCCCACCAATGTCACCCTCATTCCAAGTGCAAATGAATTTCACACAGGAAATGGTGGCAAAAACTACACAATATCCTATCAAAGATATCACATCACTGCCTGATACTAATGTTCAATGTTTACCCAGAAGTATTAATCATAGCCATGGAGCAATACAGCATGGAAACAGATTCTTCAGTCCAACTCATCCACGCTGACCAGATATCCTAAATGAATCTAGTCCCATTTGCCAGCATTTGGTTCATATCGCTACAAACCTTAAAAGGAGAAGCAATGGTCTAGTTGTGTTATCACTGTGCTGTTAATCCAGAAACTTAGGTAATGTCCTGGAGGCTTGGGTTCTAATGCTGCCATGGCAGGTGGTGCAAGTTGAACTCAATAAAATATCTGGAATTAAGAGTCTGATGATGACTGTGAATCCACTGCTCATTGTTGGGGTAAAACCCCATCTGGTTCACTAATGCCCTTTAGGGAAGGAAGCTGCCATCCTTACCTGGTCTGGCCTACATGAGACTCTAGAAAAACAGCAGTGTGGTTGACTCTCAGCTGCCCTTTGGGCAATTAGAGATGGGCAATAAATGCCACCTCGTCAATGCTGCCCACATCCCATTAACGAATTTAAAAAAACCCTTCCTGTTTGTATACCCACCTGGCTGCCTTTTAAATATAATTGTAGCTGCCTCCATCACTTCCTCTGACAGCTCATTCCATATGTGCACCACCCTCTGTATGAAAAAGTTACCCCTTAGGTGCCTTCTAAATCTTTCTCCTCTCACCTTAATCCCCCATGGCCTCTAGTTTTGGGCTCCCATTGTCTGGCAAAAAAGACCTCGGCTAAACAACCTTTCCATGTCCCTCATGATTTAGAAATCTCTGTCAGGCCTCCCCTCAGCCTCTGACACTCCTGGGTCAGTCCTGAAGTGTGTGTGGTATTTTGCGGTGCCACTGGCAAGATTAGCTTGGTGATGCATTGTGCCTCAGTACCCAAAGTGCAAAACCCATCGTACAAGAACCGATTTCTGTCCTGACATAAAAATCTTGTGTTTGCAGTTTTACAAACACACATAAGCCAGAGCCTGTCTTCTCTTTCTCTCTTCTTCCTACAAACAGGCCAGAAAAATGTGTCCCAGTAGTTCCTTTGGCTATCCTTTCATTCCAGAAACAGTATTTTACTTTATTTTTTGAGGGAGACCATACTGACTTTGAGCTCAGTGAGGTGTATCGTTTTTGCACCCAGCTGACTGCTCCTTCCTGCCATTCCCTTTTCTCTGCTTGATTTCTTTTTTGGTGCAGAGGTATTTCACACAGTATTTATTTTGAACCGGTCTACAGCTGGTTTTCAGGTAGTTTTGTTATAAGTTAAATGTTGAGCTGGAGCCAAGATAAATGAACTGGGACTGGGAGATTTTGCTACCTCTAGACTTCTCATTAGAAATAAGTCTGTTTTTACAACCTCAGGTTTCAGAACCTTTCAAACTATTTGCCAGCTATGCTTTTGTCATTGGTCCATTGGCCAGCAGCATGCGCCATTATATAACAGGACAATCTACTGGCACCGTTGCTCCACCAGTGTTCATCTCTTGTCCAGAAATTTTTGAGGTCACCTGATTATAAATCATTTGTTAAATGCTAAGCCTCCCAAGTGTATTAAGCAAGAAATTCTTCAGAACTTTCCCTTTCATTTGGCCCACTGCTTTGACAGAGAACCATAGAATCCCTACAATGTGGTAACAGGCCATTTGTCCCAACAAGCCCACACCGATCCTCTGGAGAGCATCACACCCTCCTACCTGTAACCCAGCATTTCCCATGGCTAGCCCATCTAGCATGCAAATCCCTGGACACTGTGGGCAATTTAGCAGGGCCAATCCACCTACCCTGTACATCCTTGCACTGCAGGAGGAAACTGGAGCACCCAGAGGAAACCCACACAGACTCAGAGAGAATGTGCAAATTCCACACTGACAGTTGCCCGAGGGTGGGATTGACCCTGAATCCCTGGCACTGTGAGGCAGCAGTGCTAACCACTGAGCCACTGTTCTGCCCAAGCTTCATTCATATGTCTCAAATATTGATGGTCCTTCAGAAGCCTTCCACTTTGAACAGGGCATCATGCTTCGATGGAAGTTAAGTAAAATGAAGGGCGCATCAAGCTGAGTACACCCTCTGACATATTTTAAAATCAATTCAATAGTTAAGCCACCAACTTGGCTGTTGGGGAGAATTGTGGCTGAGGGTGAATTAGGTGGGTGGGTGAGAGGCTACTGTGGTAAACCCATGGTCAGGGACATAATGTGTTATTTCACAATCCCTCTCAGCATCGCCAAAAAACTGGAGACCAACAAGAAAATTCCAGAAAGACACACATCATTGGCCTTCATTAATTAACTATTTTCAATTATTTATTCATGGGATATGGGCACCAGTGGCTGAACTTACTTAAAGACCATCCCCAGTTGGCCTTGAGAAGGTGGTGGTGATAAGCTGCTTTCTTGAACCACTGCAGTCCTATGTTGCAGTTAGATGCACAATGCTGTTAGGGAGACGGATGCAGGATTTTTGACCCAGTGAAGGAATGGTGATGTATTTCCAAGTCAGGATGGTGAGCGGCGGGTGGGGTGGGGGCCGCTGTTCCCATGTATCTGCTGCCTTTGTCTTTCTAGATGGAAGTGATTGTTGGTTTGGAAGGTGCTGTCTCAGGATCTTTGGTGAATTTCTGCACTCTATCTTGTAGTTAGTACACACTGCTGCTACTGAGCTTTGTTGATTGAGGGAGTGAATGTTTGTGGATCTTTATTAAGCATTCATGGGATGTGAGTGTTTCTGGCAAGCTCAGCAATTTTTGCCCAATCACATTGTCCGGACACAAGACCATTTTAAAGGCCAACCCATGTTACTGTGTGACTGTAGGCCAGGTTAGACACAGATGACAGATTTCTTTCCCTGAAGGGCATTAGTGGACCTGATAGGTTTTTTTAATGATCATCAACATAGTCACTAGTTTCTTAATTCCAGACTTTTTATTAAATTCAGATTTCACTGTCTGCCACAAAGAGATTTAAACCCATGTGCCCAGAATGATATCAGAGATAATGGGAACTGCAGATGCTGGAGAATTCCAAGGTAATAAAATGTGAGGCTGGATGAACACAGCAGGCCAAGCAGCATCTCAGGAGCACTCCTGAGATGCTGCTTGGCCTGCTGTGTTCATCCAGCCTCACATTTTATTATATTGCCCAGAATGATAGCCTGGTTGGCTGATTTACAAGCTCTGTGTCAACCCTGTGTGGACCAACTGATAGAAGCATTCACCGACATCCTCAACCTCTCCCTCCTACAAGCCGAAGTCCCCACCTGCTACAAGTGTGCCTTAATAACTACTGACCAGTGGTTCTGATCTTAATAATCATGAAGTTCTTCGAGAGGCTGGTCATAACCCACACCGTCTCCAGCCTCTCAGCCCATATCGATCCCCTAGAATTTGCCAATTGATGTAACAGGGCTAGAGCGGATGCCATACCCCCAGACCTGCACTCATCCCTGGAACATCTGGACAACAAAGACGCCAACATCAGACCCCTGCTCAACGGCAACAGCTCCCCCTTTGACACCATTATCCCCTCCAGACTGACGTGAAAACTGTGTGACCTTGGCCTCAGCTCCATCCTCTGCAACTGGACCCTCAGCTTTCTGACCCACAAGCTGCAATCAGTGAGGATAGGTACCTCCCCCAAAGTAACACTCAACACTGGAGCCCACCCTAGAATGTGTCCTCAGCCCCCTACTGTAATCTCTGTACACATATGACTGTGTTGCCAAATTCCAAACGAATGCTATCTACAAGTTTGACGTCATCGCAGTGGGACAGATATCTAACAACAACGGGTCGAACTACAGAAGGGAGGTAGAGGGCTCGGTGGCATGGTGCAAAGAAAACTACTCATACTCTCAACATCAGCAAAACTAAAGAATAGATCATTGACTTCAGAAAGAAAGTAGGAGAACATGCCCGTTTATATCAACAGATTCTCAGTTGAGAGAGTGAAGAGCATCAAGTTCCTTAGAGTGACGTAGATGTAACAGTCAATCAGGCACAACAATGTCTCTTCTTCCTCAGGCAGCTCAGGAAATTTGTCATGTCCATGAGGCTCCTCACCAACTTCTGCAGATGCACCATTGATAGTATACTGTCTGGGTGCATAACAGCCTGGCACGGCAACTGCTCTGCAGACAGCTGTTAGGAACTACAGAAGGTGGTAGGCACTGCCCAGACCATCACAGAAGCCAACCTTCTATCCACAGGCCCTGTTTGCAAAGCTTGGTCTGTGGAAAGTCAGCAACATCATCAAAGACCCATCCCGCCCCACATCAGTTCCAGTCTCCCAACCTGCCTCAATCCCCTACAATTTGCCGACCAATATGACGTAATGATCTCAAACAACCTCTTCCATCAGGCAGAAGTTACACACACCAACAGGTACTGGAACAGCTTCTTTCCAGCCATTATCAGACTAATGATTGGAATGTCTAGCCTCAAATAACACTGACCTTGCTAACACTGATCCCGCCTAGTGCACATCCTATGCATTGCAACCTGTGTGCCTCTGTCGAAGTCTTTTTGATCTGTACATCCTTTGCTTACTATGATCTGCCCGTACCACTCAGAAACAAAGCTTTTCACTGCATTTTGGTACACATGACAATAAATCAATCAATCAATTAATCACTGCCACACCAAGCAGGCTGCTTTATCCTGGATGGTTTCGAGCTTCTTGAGTGTTGGAGCTACACACATTCAGGCAAGTGGGGAGTATTCCATTACCCTCCTGCCTTGTGCCATGTAGATGATGGATAGGCTTTGGGAGTTGATGACATAATGAGGCTGATCAGCTCATGTCTGTATGTGCACAGGTTAACCATGTGGAAATCTAACATGAAGCTCTTTGAAGTCCTGACTATTTGAAATCACTTTCCGATTTAGATCAGGCAGGAATGATGTTAAGATAATGGGCAGAATTAGTTTGATGTGTTCCTTCTCTCCGTCTGCTGAAATTAAACCACTGTTCCGGCATTCTCCTCCATTCTGGATTCCCTAGTGTCATTGAGGATGAGAGGAACACTCTCTGTCTCATATAGAGGAGTCCTGCCTTCTATCCTCCACAGAAATATTTATTTTCATTTAATAATTTAACCTTTCAATGTGTGAAAGCTTCTCTGTGCACCAGTAGATTCCAAGAGAATGTTCCTGATAACTGGAACCAGTTGACCCCTCTGTGACAGCTGAAGCTGAATATGTGTTGGTGAGGAACCATCTTGATTCTTTGATGGGACACAGACACATCTCACTGGGTAAGGGGTAGGGTAAGAGATGTCAAGATCCTGCTCACTCAGATGTAGACCGCTCCAGCGCAGCACTGAGGGAATGTTGCAAGGTAACAGATACCTTATCTGTGGGATGATAAAAGAAATCTAGACTTTGCCTGTCTTTTCAGGTGGATGCAAAAGGGCATGAAAATCCCCCTTCCTCCCCATGGTAACAAAGGTCATTAATATTCATTAACTCCCCACCCACTGGAATTAAATTCAAGCTCATAATCCTATTTGGCAATGTTTGCAAACCCAGTTCTCTATCTGAGCCTGTCTCTGGTCAGGTAGACTTCTTCTTTTAAGCTTCAGTGAGTTTGAACCTCTCGACTAGGATAGTCCCTAGTATCAAAGGAACATTTTATGAACAAAGTCGATCTCCACTCACTGGAGTTCAGAAGAATGTGAGGTGATTTTATTGAACTATATAGAATTCTTAAAGGGCTTGACGAGGTAAATGCTGGGGATGTTTCCTCCCATGGAAGAACCTAGGACCAGATGCCATAGTTTCAGAGTAAAGGGACACAAATTTAAGACTGAGATGAGGAAGAATTTCTTCTCTGAGAGGTTGTGAGTATGTGGAACTCCATGCCACAGAGAGCTGTGGGGGGCAGAACTCTTGTGTCCATTTAAGGCTGAGATAGATAGATTCTTGATCAGTCCGGGAATCAAGGATTACAGGGAAAGGGGCAGGAAAGTGGACGTGAGGAATGTCGGATCAGCCAGGAACCTATTGAATAGCATTAGGGGCCAAATGGCCTACTCCTGTTCCTATTTCTTCTGGTTTTATGGTCCCTTCAATTATTCAACCTTTCACAACCAACGTGTTTTACACAAGCACTTCCAGGGTAAGGTGTGAGGCCTGGCTGGGCTAAGAAGCCTGTACAAGTGATGGACCCACGTTGACCAATGCCAGCAAACCTGACCAAGGCAGGAAAGCGGGGCTCAACTCAAAATAAGCTCCATGCTAGAAGACAAATAACATGTTGCGGTCTTGTCACATACAAGCCTTTGGTGAAAGCTATGAAAAGTACATGTTTTCCTAATTATGGTGAAAGGGAAGTGGTCTATAGTGCATGAGATGCTGACTATTGTAGCTCCCTTTATGTGTTATGTGTGAGCACTGGTAGATGTGTGGGAGCCAATACAACTGCAGTACATGAAGGACTATGTGGATAGGTGTCAGAAAGTGACAGGCTATGACTGCACTTGAGGCATTTGATGTTAATACCTGGTACCCAATCTCATGTGTGACAGTGACAAACTCACAATGCTAATTCCCACCCATTCAAACATGGAGTATTGAGGAGACAGTTGGGGCTGTCCTGGAAAAGTGAAGCTGAACTTTCGTACCTTGTGACACTAGAGGCAGGCTCAGTTGTGTTGCCCATGGGTTCCAGCCTTGTCTGTCCAGGCTGCCTTCATCAATGGTGGTGACTTTTTGTTGCGTTCCCTCGGGAGAAGAACTTTCTTTTTCTGTTAGTCATCCTTCGGGGAAACCTCTGGAGAAACACCATGGATTTTTGCCTGGTTTCTGAAATGGCCTGGGTAGTTGGGAATGCTGAGCAGGGATTGATTGATGCTTCTGAGTGGTAGACAGAGAAGAACTGCTTGACCCCGAAAGTGGACCTCAGAAGACCACTACAGAATTTAGAAATTCGTCCTCATTACATTTGGTATTTCATTCACGTGTGAACATCCAATGAGCTGTTAGCGCAAGAAAACCTGAACCTCCCTTGAGTGTGATTTCCTCTCCCTTTTAGAACTGTGTCCCTACTTAGTCACAGAAACATTCACCTCAATGTCACAACTGCTGCCAGTCCTGCTGATGTTTTCTAGTAACTTATGTTTTTCTTGCCACCCAATGTCCCTCTGTTCCTTGACGTATTTCAAAGTCATGCCCTTCTCCAATAATCTGTGTTCCTCTGGCCAATCAGTGTACATTGCTTTATAGCTCTTCCCATTGGTTCTATTGCTCTTCTGTTCATTTCATGGGGAGGTGATGGCCCAGTGGTATTATCACTGGACTGTTAATCTACAGACCCAGGTAATGTTCTGGAGACCTGGGTTTGAATCCTGCCCCGGCAGATGGTGGAATTTGAATTTAGTAAATATCAGGAATTAAGAATCTAATGGTGACCATGAAGATATTGCTGATTGGCAGGAAAAAAACCCATCAGGTTCACTAACGTCCTTTAGGGAAAGAAACTGCCATCCTTACCTGGTCTGGTCTACATGTGACTCCAGACCCACAGCAATGTGGTTGTCTCCCAGCTGCCGTTTGGGTGATTAAGGATGGGCAATAAATGCTGCCTGGTCAGTGACACCTCATCTGATGAATGAATAATAAAAACAACTAATTTGCTCATATCAGTTGTTTGCCCTCCATTTCTTCACAGGATGTGGCAACACCAATAATACTGGTATTTATTGCCCATAAATTAACTTCTTTTCCAAAGGCAGTTAAGACCTGAGAACTTTATTGTGTGTCCGCAGCCAAACATAGGCCTGATAAGATATGATTTGTAGATTTATCCTGTTCCCCCACACAACCCACACTCTCCCAATCACCACAACACCTCCAACGCCCACAAAGCAGTAATAGCGAGCCAGACAATTTCGAGTTATGAAAACAGAGATTACTGGAGAAAGCAGAGTTCAGATTCCATGTGTTCTGATGGAGGGTCACTAGATCAAAGCATTAACTCAATGCTCTCTCCCCAGATGCTGCCAGACCTGCTCAATTACCTCCAGCAATTTCTGCTTTTGTTTCAGATTCCTAGCATTCAGAGTTCATTGCAAGTTTATTGATTGAGGTTAAATTTCACCGCCAGTATTTGAACAGAGCGTTAGTTTGATTCTTCAGATAATGAGGTTAGTGATATTACCACTATTCAATTTTAATTTTAGCTTCTATCCACAACTGATGGACTGCAGCGGTTCGAGGAGGCAGCTCACCACCAATTTCTCAATCGCAGCTAAGAGCTGGCAATACATGAAAATCTCGGAATTTCTCCTTGTGACCTACCATTACACAACATTTCATCTCATCTGCAAAACTGAAAATGCTGCTCGCCATACCCAGCCCAGTTTGTAGATGAAATTTGCTCCAAAACTGATCCTTGGGGAATGGGGCTGCAAACCACCACTCAGCAACGTTTGCCAATTCAGTTTAATTTGAGAGAAAAGCATACTTCTGTTCATCTGCCTTGCAGGGAGTATAATGTGGGTTTCTTTTCCAGGAATTTCAACAGCTCTCTGGAAAACCCATTATGATCGGAAATATGCAAGACAATTGTGCAGCAATAAATCTCTCGATCGTCTCTCGCTAACGAGTTTACTGATAAACTAATTGCTTTGGCAAATGGATGCAACTTGCATGTGCAGCACATGCCACAGGTTTTGGCCAGTGTACAACATCTGGGACTGAATATTGCAAAGGGATGGACTGGGGTCTTCATAACTTTGAGATGAATGAACAAAAGAAAGTATATGAGAAGGGGATTGTGACAAAGGCGCCATAAAATAGGCTTAATGGGTTGGAAATTGGCAAAGAAGCAGTGTGAAAACTTACCCCTGTGTTTAATTTTTTTTTGTCTTCCTCCTTCCTTTTTCCAGTCTGTTTTTGAAATAAAGCCCCAAATGCCTATCTGTCTGCATATGAGTGATGGCCGGATTAAAGGCAGCAGGATTTCCCAGAGGCGAAGAGGGAGTCTGGCGGTCAGCTTGAGGCTTGCCTGTGGTTGGAAAAATGTGGTTTATTTTGAAAGAACATGGGTGACTGCCCCAAATGATACATTCACCACCTGCCATGTTCCACAGCACTTGACTGGCCTGGACTTTTGTTGATTTAAAGTTTAACTGGCTGGCTTCGTGCAGGGATCTTAGAAACTCGAGGTGAACAATGCTGATGAGTGACTTCTCTGTCGACACATGATCAGGTTCTTCCCCATGTCACCAATTTATTAAATCATTTCTTCCAATTTTTCCACGTATGAAAAATACATTTTTTTTCAATTACCTTGACTGTAACAAATCTACTATCTTCTTGCACAGAGCCAGCTGCTTCTTTTTCCTTATTTCAAAAAATTCACCCCTCAGCTACAGAGACAGACAAATACTGTTTTTTTTTTCAGTAGCTGTTTGGACTTTGCAAGTACGCAGTTGGTTACTGACCCCTCCATCACTGACATGACATTGGGGTTTGGTTCTGTCCGCTAATGCTGTTCAATGAACATTGGGACAACAACAGGCCATTCAGCCTCTCAGGCCTGAACCACGTTTCTGTGAGATCATGGCTGATTGGCAGCCTGGCTCCTAGATCGAAGAGTCTGGGCCCAAAACGTCAGCTTTTGTGCTTCTGAGATGCTGCTTGGCCTGCTGTGTTCATCCAGCTCCACACTTTGTTCTCTCGGATTCTCCAGCATCTGCAGTTCCCATTATCAGTGGAAATAGTTTATCTTTATTTACCATGTCTTTTCCCATTAATATCTTGAAGGCTTCAATCAAACCACCCCTTAACCTTCTGAATTCTAGAGAAAACAGCCCAATTTGTATAATTTTTGCCCATAACCTAACCCCTGAAGTCCAGGTATCATTCTTGTAAACACACATTGTACTCCCTCCAAGGCCAATATGTCCTTCTTAAGGTGTGGTTGAATGTTTTAGTGAAGATCAGTAGATTGGGTTGCGGTTGGAGTTGTTGGTTGGTTTGCTGAGCTGACTGTTTTTTGTGCAAATGTTTTGTCCTGCTTTTAGGTATCATCTTCAGTGCTATTTGGCCTGAGGTGTGGTTCCCAGATCTGCTCACAGTACTCCTAGTGAGGTCTGACCAGGGCTTTGTATAGCCGCCAAACTATCTTTCTCTGTGAAGTGAAACAGGAATAGGCCATTCAGCCCATTGATTATCAGCGACTTAATTTGATCACGGATATTCTTTAATTCCATCCACATGCCTCAATTCCAGAAACAAGAAGAGATTATATTTCCACCCTATTGTTCATGACTATCAGGCTGTCTCAAAACATTTTACAGCCAACAATGTATTTTTTTGTTGGATATTCACTGTTGTAATGTTTGAAACGCAAGTGCTAATTTATACTTGGCAATCCTCCCGCAGGCAGAAATGTGCTATTCAGCAGATATTCTGTTTTATTTTGTGAGATGTTAGTTGAGGGATAAATCTTGGCCAGGACACTGAATGTACCTTCTGCACCCTTCAAAATTATGGCGTGGGACCATTTGCATCCAACCAAGCAGGCAGGTAGAACCTACGTTTAGCAGCACGTCCAAAAAAAGGCCCCTTGAACAACGCAGTGCACCCTCAGTATTGGACTGGGCTGATAACACTGGTGTTTATACTCAGGCGCTGCTGTAATTCTTCAGTTTGAAGAAATGTAATTCAGAGACAGCAATATGACCTATTAACATTGGGGAGGCGATGGCTAGTGGTATTATTGCTGGTCTGTTAATCCAGAGACCCAGATGCCATTCTGGGGACCTGGGTTTGAATCCCGCCACAGCAGATGGTGGAATTTGAATTCAACAAATATCTGGAATTAAGAATCTGACAATGATCGTGAATCTATTGCTGATTGTCAGGGGATAAAATACAAATCTGCTTTACTAATGTTCTTTAGGGAAGGAAACTGCCATCCTTACCTGGTCTGGCCTACATGTGACTCCAGACCCACAGCAATGTTGTTAACTCTTACCTGCCCTCTGGGCAACAAATGCTGCCTAGCCAGTGGCGCACTCATTCTGTGAATGAATAAAGGAAAAAAAGTCATAGCTGATGTGTCATTAACAACTTTACCTCTTGTTATCATCATTGTGGATCTTAGCCTGGGCTGAGTCATTGTTTTAGGATTGGTACAGACTGAAGGAGGATAGGTGCTAGTAAATGTTCCCTTTTACTAAACATTGTCACTTAAACAATAGCTCACCTCCTGACTCCCCAAAGCCTGTCCACTATCAACAAGTCACAAGTCCAACAACATTTAAGAAGTTGACATTCTCCAGGATAAAGCAGTCCATCTGACTGGCACCACATCCACAAGTATCCCCTGATTCCAACCCTAACCCTAACCCTGACGTTCACCCTAACCCTAATCCTTGTTCTAACCCTAACCCTATCCCTAGCCATAACCTTAACCCTAATCTTAACCTTAACCCTAACTTTAACCCCAAACCTCACCCTACTCCTAAAACTAAAGCCAACCATCATTCTGATTTTCGTTGTAGTCTCGGCTGATTCTCGAGTACTCTGATGTGGGACTGAAAGGTGGGGAGTGGCTCATCATGGAGTGGGCACTACCTTGTAGCAGGTACCATTCTTTAGATAAGATGTTATGGAGTCATAGAGTCATGCAGCTCGAAAACAGGCCCTTCAGTCCAACTAGTCCAGCAGACCAAGTTTCCCAAAACAAACTAGTGCCACCATTTAATTTTGAGGTAGGCATTAACTATTTGTACTTGAAAAAGATCAGGCAATAACCTAAGTAGAATTGCACCTTCAAATAAAGTGGATATCACCACGAAAGTAAATGCTCATGCTGAATACACCTGGTGTAGGATTCCGTGTGACTGAAATGTGTATCCATCTGCCTGGCCAATAATTTACTTCCATATCAGGGGATACATCCCAGCAGCATGAACACTGCAGGCTCCTTCCTGTCTATGAATTGAGTATAAATATTGTGCGGGGGCATGAGGCAGGAGGTGGAGTTTGGTGCTGGGTAATGATGCTCATTTGAAGAGCAGGTGCAGGTACGATAGGACAAATGGTCTTCAGGTGCATGGTAACATTCTGTGGCTTTTATCAAAAGTCTTTTTATCACTCGTTGTGTGTGGGTGTACACTCTACTGCAATATTCTTTGTGACATTTGTACATTCACAAAATAGCTGTTATGCCCACCTTAAAATCAATACATTACATCCGCAAGCATCTACTCACTCCACCGCCAATGATCAGCAACAGTAGTGTGTATTTTCTATAAGATGCACTGCAGAAATGCACCAAAGATTCTCAGACAGCACCTTTGAAAAGCATGGCCACTTCCATCTAGAAGGACAGGGCCAGCAGATACATGGGGGAACCATCATCTACAAGTTCCCTTCCAAGTAACTCACCATCTTGACTTGGAACTATATTGTTGTTCCTTCAACATCACTGGGTTAAACTCCTGAAACTAGGGAGGAGTAACAAATGCTGGCCAGCCAGAGATACCCACATTCCACAAATGAAGAAAAAAAATAGTGTCTTTCAGAGCAGTTTCAGTCATTCATGGGATATGGGCATTGGTGGCCAGCATTGGTTGCCTTTTCCTAATTGTCCTTGGGTAGGTGGTGGAAGGATGCCTTCCTGAGCTCTATAGTCACTGGATCTTAGAGACAGCAGTGGTACTGTTCAGAAGGGAGTTCTGGGATTTTGACCCAGCGATAGACGTCGTTCAAAAATCAGGACAATGTGTGGCTCGATGGGATAATGCAGTTCCCAGGTATGATTGTAGAAATGCTTTTCAGGCGAGATACTCACATGTGGATATATCCATTTTAAGGCCCATCTGCCAATATCTCTTGGCACAGTCTATGAGCAGTGACCGCCACCACTCTTCATCCAGCCTCAGAATATAATGCCATGCCTTATCTGACACTAACTGGTGACGCATTTCAGCATTTCATGATTGCACTTTGGAGCTCACCGTCACATTTCTGCCCTGTCACACTATATACAAGGACGTATTGCACGCATCCGTACAGTGTATGTTTTATTAGCCCTCACTGGCAGTATGTTCAGTTAGATGTGACAGCCTGGTGATATTCCCACTAAGCTAATACTTTAGTGACCTTGGTTCAAATTCAGCTGTGGAAGCTGTGGAATTTGAATTCAATTTTAAAGAATAAAATCTGGAATTAAGAGCCTGGTACGGACCATGAACCATTGCAGAATGTTGGGGAAAACCCCACTCAATTCACGTATGTCCTTCAGGGAACGAGACTGCTGCCCCTTACCTGGTCTGATCTAGATATCATTCCAGACTCAGAGCAATGTGGTTGACTCTCAACAGCCCTCTAGGCAATTAGGGATGGGCAATAAGTGCTGGAGCGATGCCCATATCCCATGAATGAACAAATAAAATACGCTCACAGCTAGTCTGTTTTGATTTGACTTTTAGTGCAATGCTGCTTCAATTAACACCTACCAGACAGAAGGGGAAGCAGCCTGATTTTGTTTCCAGCTCTGGACAATCAAAGGGTTGATGAGTTGCCTCAATGAAAGCCTGTACCATCAGCTTCTTTAACACAGCATTTGTGCTCTAACTGTGTCTGAAAGTCAAAGTGAAGGGAAGTGCTGTCAGAGATAATGGGAACTGCAGATGCTGGAGAATTCCAAGATAATAAAATGTGAGGCTGGATGAACACAGCAGGCCCAGCAGCATCTCAGGAGCACAAAAGCTGACGTTTCGGGCCTAGACCCTTCATCAGAGAAGGGGATGGGGAGAGGGAACTGGAATAAATAGGGAGAGGGGGTGAGGCGGACCGAAGATGGAGAGTAAAGAAGATAGGTGGAGAGAGTATAGGTGGGGAGGTAGGGAGGGGATAGGTCAGTCGACCGAAGATGGAGAGTAAAGGTGGAAGTGCTATCAGTCAGGTTGTGCTGCAGTACTCAAGTCAAGCTCATTGTCCAATCTCAGCGCAGTCAGTTGTGCATGGTCAGTCAGACACTCAGCACAAGTAGGGTCTGCGTCCTTGCAGTCTGGAGATTGGGGCAAGACTGGGGGTGGGTGGTTTGCACAATTAATCTGGGGACCTGTGCAGTAAACATCCTGTGGACTTGTCTGATTGGTAGTGCTCAGAAAATGGGAAACTAAAGCCCGGGATGTGTTACATTGTGCTGGGATATAGCACTGGAGGGCATGCTGTACTATGCAAGTGGGGATGGAGTTTTGGAGGATGGTGTCGCCTTCCCTTTCTGTGACATCTTGTTGCCAAAAACAGCGGAAAAGCAAATTATCAAAGACAGTTCCTAACTTGAAATATTGCTGTAATTGTGTGCAGCTGAGATTTAACTACAGTTCCTGTGTCACAATTGACACAGTTCTGACAATGGTAAGAACTTCCATGTGCACGACTGAATGGTTGAACGAGAAGAGCATTGGAGAGCCTGAATGGATCATTACTGAGGTGAGCACTGGACAACTGGGGAGGAACACCCCAATATCACCATAGCCAAATACATGGGAAAACGTGATCCATAATAAAGTCCAAAAGAACTGTGGATGCTGTAAACCAGGAACAAAAACAAAAGGCGCTGGAAAAGTTCAGCAAGTGTGGCAGTATCTGTGAAGAAACAATCACATGGGTCCGGAGACTCGTCCTTCCCAAAACATTCAACTCTGATAATTTTTTCACACATGCTGCCAGACCTGCTGAGCTTCTCCAGCAACTTCTGTTTTGGTTTTTCAACCCATAATATCCTGAGTAAGCTTCATTGTTAATTAGTAAGGAGCAGATAAGGGCAGTTACTTGCGTCTGAGTAATCTATTTACTTAATTCTTCATTTAAAGAAGGCATAATGATATCATAACTGAAGATGTTTCTTTCTCAAAATTAGGAACTAATACCAAAATGTCACTGTAACTAAATCCAAAAACAAATAAAAACATATTGCAAAATGCAAACGGGGCTGCTGGAAACAGAATATGAGCCGAACACGATCAGCTGTGATCCTTTTAACTCACTCCTACTGTAGTGTCAAATCGGTCAATCTTAATTTTGTAATTGCATCTTTCATTCTTTGAATTGCTCTTCACAATGTAACATTCCTGAAACTTTGCCCTTGTCCGACTCCTCATTGACCTTTTCATTGTCTTTTTGAAGACTCGAGTTTGTGTTCTAAATATAGCCTGAGTAATGTTCGTTCAGTCACAAAGCAGTCTGTTCTAAGTTAAGTTAAACATCTTCAAGATGCATTCCTGTATTTGGTTAGCATTATTGATAAGAGCTTTGAATTTCAAAGTCAGACCCATGCTAGGCACATGTCTCCTCTTTCAGAGTTCATTATCTCATATTTAAATCCATCTGCAACTTGTTAGTCCTTTTGTACAATTTACATAATTGAGGTTCCTTCCCCTGTCCAGGTAGACAAAGTAAGTTTGGATAACACTGAGGACTGAAGCAAGGACAATGGTGCTAATGTTTTGCCCCTGCTTGTATTAGGCACTAGAGAATTGTCTGATGACATGCAATTGTTGAGGCTTACCAGTCCTATTTGAAAACAATAATGCCCTGAGATATGGAGTTTTCCAGTTAATAAAAATTGAGTCACATTGATAGATTTCAAGATGAGTGTATGGCATGCATACTCCTTAGATTGTTACCAAAAGCAATAAGAAGAAAATCTTAGAAGAGTTATATCTAAATATTTTCTCAATATTGAAGTCTCTTTAAAATACTAATGTGAGGGGCAATAAAATTAAAACACAACTTGTGTAGCTACCCAAATCTGACATCATTTGGACTTATTTTTCAACAGTGCTCCAACTGTCAGACCCATTGTTATCAATGATTTCTGATTGAATGTATTATACTTGAACTCAGAGCTTTTGGATTTGCTGACGTTTGTGTGCTTTGTGGGCTTTGTTTAACATCTTCAGGACATTCAATGATATCAGGCTGATGCCACCAACGTGATGGGCAATTAAATTCGCCACTGGAGAAGGTGGGTCCACAGATATCCCCTTCCTCAATGATAGAACAGCCCAGCATGTCAGTGCAAAAGGTAAGGCTGAAGCATTTGCAGCAAACTTCAGCCAGAAGTGCCGCATGAATGACCCATCTCAGCCTCCTCCAGTGGTCCCCAGCACTACAGGTACCAGTCTTCAGCCAATTCAATTCACTCCATGCGGTATCAAAGGCTATGGGCCATTGACAACATTCGGTTATGCTTCAGAACTTGCCAGTCCCTTAGCCAATCTGTTCCACTACCCAACAATGTGGAAATTTGCCCAGGTAGGTGCTGTACATAAAAAGCTGCACAGATCAAACCCAGCCAATTAGTGTCTTATCAGCCCCCTACAAACCATCAGCAAAGTAATTGAACGTGTCACAAACAATGTTATCAAGAAACAGATGCTCAAGCAATAGCCTGCTTGGTGGCGCAAAGTTTGGGTTCTGCCAGGGTCACTCATCCCCTGACCCCATTGCAGCCTTGGCTCAAACATAGAAAAAAGAACTGGATTCCAGAAGTGAAGTGAGATTGATAGCTCTTGACATTCAGGCTATATTCAACTGAGTGTGGCATCAAGGAACCCTGGAAAGAATTGGAATCAATGGCTATCAGGGGGCAAACGCTCCACTGATTGGAGCCACATCTGGCACATAGGAAAATGGTTCTGGTTATTGGAAGCTAGTCAGCTCAACTCCAGGACATCTCTGCAGGAGTTCCTCAGGGTAATGTCCTTGGCCTGAACATATTCAGCTGCTTCATCAATGACCTTCCTTGCATCATGAGATCAGAAGTGGGAACATTCACCAATGTTTGCATAATGTTCAGCACCACACGTGACTTCTCAGATACTGAAGCAATTCATTTTCAAATGCAACAAGATCTGGATAGTATCTAGGCTTGGGCTAACAAGTAGCAAGTAATATTCATGCCCACACAAATGCCAGATGATGGCCATCTCCAATAAGAGACAATGTAACCATTGTCCCTTAACATTCAATGGTGATTCCATCGCAGAATCTCCCACTATTAACACCCTGGGGCTTATCATTGGCCAGAAACCTGGGTGGCTCAGCGGTTAGCACTGCAGCCTCACAGCAGCAGGGACCAGGTTTGATTCCACCTTTGGGTGACTGTCTGTGTGGAGTTTGCACATTCTCCCCATGTCTGTGTGGGTTTCCTCCTGGGGCTCCGGTCTCCTCCCACAGTCCAAAGATGTGCAGGCGAGGTAGACTGGCCATGCTAAATTGCCTTTAGTGCTCAGGGGTGTGTAGATGAGGTAGGTTATGGGGGAATAGGTCTGGGTGGGATGCTCTGAGGGTCAGCATGGACTTGTTGGGCCGAAGGGCCTGTTCCACACTGCAGGGATTCTTAAAATAAAAACCTAACTGGATTCATCATGTAGACAGAACAGCAGGCCAGAGGCTCGAAATACTATGGCAACAGCTCACCTCCTGATTCCCCAAACACTGTCCATCATCTACCAGGCATAAGTCAGGAGTGTTTTGGAATATTATCTACTTGACTGGATGAGTGCAGCCCCAACAACAATCAAGAAGCTTGACACCATCCAGGACAAAATAGCCTGTTTGATCAGCACCCCATCCATAAACATCCACTCCCACCCCCACTGATGCTCAGTCGCAGCAATGTGTACTATTTACCAGATGCAATGCAGAAATTCAACAAATCTCCTTAGATATTATCATCCAAACCCATGATCACTTCCATCTAGAAGGGCAAGGACAGCAGATACATAGGAACACCACCACACGCAAATTCCCTTCCAATCCACATTCCATCTTGACTTGGAAATATATCATCATTCCTTCAGGGCAACTGAGTCAAAATCCTGGAATTCCCTCCTGAAGGGCAATGCGTTTCAAGCTACAATGGATGGACTGCAATGTTTAAGAAGGCAGCTTGCCACTACCTTCTCAAGAGCAACTAGGGACAAACCTTAGAGGCAGTCCAGAGAAGGTTCGTGAGACTAATTGTAAATATGGGGGGATTGCTTGAAGAGGAGATTTTGAATGGGTTGCACATTTACTCATTGCAGTTTAGAAAAATGAGACGAGGCCTTATTGAAATGTGTAAAATTCTCAGGGAACTTGACAGAATAGATATGGAAAGATTGTTTCCCCTTGTTGGTGAGTCTAGGATCAGAGTGCATAACCTCAGAATAAAGGGTCACTCTTTTAAGACAGATTTGATGAGGAATTTCTTCTCCCTAAGGGTGGCAGATTTGTGGAATTCTTTAGCACAAGGGACTGTAGACTTGGTCTTTAAATATATTCAGGACAGATTTTTAATCAGTAAGATTGAAGGTTATGGAGAAAAGACAAATAAAAAGTGTTAAGCATTATCAGAACTGTCATGATCTGATTGTTTGGTAATACAAATTCGATGGGCTCAATGGCCCGCTTCTTTTATTTCTTATACTTTTACGAAGATTTCATGTCAGAGCATTTAGTGATGTCTATTTCAGTTCCTTCGTTAAACTCTTACTATTTCAGATCATTTTGTAAACTACCTTAAGGGTGGCTGTGTTTCCTCATTTTTGATTCTGCTGTGGCCTCTTGTTCAAGGCTATTGATTGCAGTTTGGATGTAAATGTAGCAAATGTCAATGTGCAAAGTGGCATGGTCTTCATTCGGTCCTCAGTCTTAACTAAATAGAGACCACATGGAGATCCATCAAAGTGTTTGTATCAAGTCAGATGGATCTTGTATAACATATCATCTTCCTCAATTGTCTGCTTCTACACTGAAAGCTTCTCCAGCTGAGCCTTTCTGTTTGTAATACAGACAACAACTTATTAAAATGAATTAGCCGCAGCTGCTGTCACAGTTTAACATCTCCTGTGTCAACTTTCCAGCTGACTATATCCTCAATACAACATGCTCGATCTGCTCAGGCTGTATCATTAAAAGACGGAGAACTGGCTACGTACTTCAGCAACATTTAATTTATAAGATAACAAGGCGTGGAGCTGTAGCCGGAAAGCTGCCGTTTTGGGTATGGACCCTTCAGAAATTTCTGAAGAAGGATCCAGACCCGAAACGTCAGCTTTCCTGCTCCTCAGATGCTGCTTGATCTGCTGTGTTCATCCTGCTCTACACCTTGTTATCTCAGATTCTCCAGCATCGGCAGTTCCTACTATCTCCGAAACAAGTTTAGTTTATAATTCCCTTGGCTTTTTCACCATTCCTCTGAGGATTGCTTCAGATGTTGCACTCCTTAAGATTGATTGCAACTTTTTTTTAAATGACTCCTCGGATTGGATCATGTTAATTTGGTGAAGTTGGGAGGGTGTTAGGAAATATTTTGATCAGGGCAGCAACTAAGCTGGAGTGTGGCACATTTCAAACTGATGAGCCACAGTTAGCTCTTGTAATATTGTGAAGTTGTTTCTCTTTTTCATGAAAGGTAGGGATTACTGGAAAGATCAGCATTTGTTGCCCATCCCCAATTGCACTTCAGAAGGTTTTGGTGAGCTACCTTCTTGTCCCACTGCAGTCCTTTTGTTGGAGGTATACCTAAAATGCTGTTGAGGAGAATGCTGCAGGAGTTGATCCAGTTGTGATATGCTTCCAAGTCTGTATGCTGAGTGACTTGGAATGGAACTTGTAGGCCATACTGCCGTGCAACTGTTGCCATTTCAGCGGTGATTGATGGCAGAGCAGACTTGATGGGCTGAATGGCCAAATTCTGCTCCCATAACTTAGGGCCATATAGTCTTAGGTTTGATGGATGTGAGTTTGGAAAGTGTTGCTGAAGGACGCTTGGAGATTTTGTCTTATTTATTCATGGCAGGTGTGTATCACTGTCTATGTCAGCATTTACTACCTACTTGGAAGAGTCAACCACATTGCCTGTGGGCCTGGAGTCATATGTAGTCCAGGCCAGGTAAGGATGGCAGATTTCCTTCTCTAAATGGCGGGAACACAGCCAGCAGTGTCACATGGCCCATGCAGTGTCACATGCAGCCCAATGGTATCAATGTGGACTTCACCAGCTTCAAAATCTCCCCTTCCCCCACCGCATCCCAAAACCAACCCAGTTTGTCCCCTCCCCCCACTGCATCACACAACCAGCCCAGCCTGTCTCTGCCTCCCTAACCTGTTCTTCCTCTCACCCATCCCTTCCTCCCACCCCAAGCCGCACCTCCATTTCCTACCTAGTAACCTCATCCCACCTCCTTGACCTGTCCGTCTTCCCTAGACTGACCTATCCCCTCCCTACCTCCTCACCTATACTCTCCTCTCCACCTATCTTCTTTTCTCTCTATCTTCGGTCCGCCTCCCCCTCTCTCCCTATTTATTCCAGAACTCTCACCCCATCCCCCTCTCTGATGAAGGGTCTAGGCCTGAGACATCAGCTTTTGTGCTCCTGAGATGCTGCTGGGCCTGCTGTGTTCATCCAGCCTCACACTTTATTATCTTGGATTTTCCAGCATCTGCAGTTCCCATTATCTCTGATACAGTGTCACATGTTTACTAGCTTTAAAATTCCAGACCTATTTATATTGGTTTCAAATTTCACCATCTGCCATAAGTCTTTAAGCCAATGTACATCAATATTTGAATGAATGAATGAATGCTTATGTTGGTGAGCAGTAAGGAAATGGACTGCTTTGTCCTTGATGCTGTTAGATTTCTTGAGTATTGATCATAAAGTCATAGAATCATAGAGGTCTACAGCATGGAAACTGGTCCTTTCGCTCAACTTGCCCATGCCACCCAGTTAATTACACCGGTCCCATTTGTCTGCATTAGGTCTATATGCCTCCATATTTATCTGTATAGGATGGGCTGAAGGGCTAAACTTGCTGATGATATTTGACAGCTGCATGGCCTTGAATGAGTCCTGAGAACATTCCTACACGATAAATGTGTTTTTCTGTAGTAATTGTTTTTTCCTGTGCATTGCTGTTCATTACCCTGTAGAAGAGCAAGAGTTTCATTTCAAGTTGCTGGACTTTTCCTCAGACTGGGATCACAAACGGTTCCAGGAGCAACCTCAGCCTCCAGACCAGCTGTCCATCGAGGGGACCCTAATGGGCAAAAGGGTGTGAGGCTTATTGGTTTTTCCCCTTTCATTCATTTTATTAACCTAATAAATGTTTTTTTTTGTCTTTTATTACTACCCAATAAATGTTTGTTTTTAGCAACTTGGTATTGTTGAGTCTTCTCTTAACTACATTTAACCGAATCAGAAAAGAACTGCTTGGATATACCATGATCAAAGTCACTCTTCCATCCATGTGCCTGTCTAAATGTTTCTCACAGGCAGCCTGTTCCAGACACTCACCACTCTCTGAAGAAATTGGCCCCTCTGGATCCCTTTGTATCTCTTCCCTCTCACCTTAAACCTTCACCCTTTAGTTTTAGTTCCCCCTACCATGGAGAAAACTGTGACTATCTACCTTATCATTGCCTCCCATGATTTTATGAACCTCTACAAGACCACCCCTTCATCTCCCACGCTCCAGGGACTAACATCCCAGCTTATCCAACCTCTCCTTACAACTCAAACATTCCAGTCCAATAGCATGTTGATAGTAGCCTTGCTGAAACAGCATTCATCCAGAAAGGTGGACAGTATTCCCCATCTTTTTAAACTGGTGGATAACTATTGGAGACCAGGAGATTCCAATTCAATGTCTCTTGTCTTCTTTTTGTCTCATTGGCTGAGGTAGAATAAAGTGGAGAAGTGAAATGTTCCAAATAGAAGACATTTCCAAAATCAGTCCACGTATACAATTAACTTACGATTCGTACTGATCCAATAGGTATAGTCTTGAAATCAAAGAAACTGTTGTCTTTTGAGCTCTATCAGTCCACTGGGGTACTCCAGTTTGAGTGAGGTTAGACAGGGCTATGCTTGAGCACTAGGTGGTGTAGTTGAACAAACTCCTTAGTGCGTCACTTGAATTCAGCCCAAACCAATGAGATGAAATCATTCTCTTTCTGCTGACTGTAAAGCTAGGGTTACATGAATTGAGTTTGGCCAGACCCAAGCCAATTCCTCGGTAGTCCACAGCTTTTACCACTAATTACCAATCTTATTTGGAAAGACTATTAGAACAGCGTATTGAGGAAATGGAGATATTGTACAGATGCAGTGAGGGTAGCTCTTGTAAATGTAATGCTCAGCCACATTTTGTGAATGTGCGTGAAAGGGCTTTGTTTTGTGAATCATTCAAAAGGCAGCGAGCCAGATGCTGTGCGATGACAGCACTGAAAACTCGCTCCCTTCCCCATGGCTTCATGATTGTCATTTTGATTCAGATATTAACAAACAATTATTGCTCTCTAATTTTTTTTAAAGTTGGCCGTGATTGTAAGTTATGTTGTGTCGCGTTTTACATTACTATCTGTTAACAATCTGCTCACCAAATGAGCTTCTTTGATCTACTTTCTACAGTCTGGTATTGTAACATCAAAGAACTCAGTGGAATCCACCCATCAGTTAACCTTCGGCCAAGACTACTGTGTTCAATATATACAGTCTTCCTGCAACTATCTCTATACCCACATGTTCGAATTCAGGACCGAGTCTTCCAAAAGGCACAGAAAGGATATTTCAAAATTAACTTTTTGTTTATTCAGGCAGTGGCAGTCTATACATGGAGCAGGAAATTAAATTTGTATCTGATACATTTCAAATTCTTTCAGAATTACTTGTGTGGCTAAAACTTTGGTCACTGTACCCAAAATCTCCTCACGATAGTTTTCTGCCTAAATGTACAATCTAAATGCTTGTCACCGGAACTTTTCAAACTGATATTGAAGGTTCTGGGGCAAAGGCAAGTTCATTGACTGAGTGGAACCATCATAGAAGGTCTTGGCTTTTGGTTCAGCACCCCAATGTCAAGGTCAAATGGCGATCTCTACTTGGAAGTAGCTGCCCAGCAGTGACCTTGCCATAATTGGCCAATTAATGGCTCAAGGCTTTTATCGAGTGGGCAAGATCTGAAAACTGGATGGTCAATGCAAGAACACAGGACAAGTTACAACCCACTGTTGCTGCCAAGGCAGAGAGAGAGATTTTAGTGGCCCACTCAGCAACTTTAACAAATTTGAAAGAAAAGGTGTTCAAAGCTGTTAGCCCACCCTTGTGGAGGAACTGTTGCATACAGGCTGGCATGTAACCACTTCTGTGGCCAGGTGGGCAGGCAATGGAGTGACCTATAGAGGCTTTCCAGTCTGTTGAGCCCTGATCTATTATCAGAAAAATCACCTCCAGTAGACACCATTCACCGAGTACAGGTGTGGGTCCTCCAAGTTGTTGGAAAAACTTCAGTTGGCCTCTGATATTTTGCCTTAATTGGTCTTTGAATTATTTCACCACGCTCAGGGGAATTCCATTCTCCAAGATAAAACTATGCATGCACCCACCTCTAATCATTCCCTACATTGGAGTAAACATCCTGCCATCAATCTCATTGAATGGCTATGCAGTCAAAAGTATTCATCTACACCTCCTACTGCTTCTCTGCCTCTTTCACAGTCAAAAAGAGGGGTGAGAGAAAGGTGGAAAAAGAAGTGAATATTAGGGGAAATAAGTAGCAAGGTAAGATTACCAGCTATGGGTTAGTAATGTCAAGGATAATTATTGCTAAACTCAACTTAATTTTCAGAATCTAAAATGAAAATAATGTATCTGCTTCAACATAGGCATCCCTAGAAGAGGCTTCACAGTTGGGTTAGACTTCAGTGGATCTCTCTCCCACTGCAACCCTCTGATAATCTCTTCAGCCCTGAAACTGCTCAGCCACCTGCTGCAATATTTATTTCAGACTCCCTTCTCCCTCCCCGATTTCAGAAGAAGGGTCCTGGCCTGAAACATCAGCTTTCCTGCTCCCTTGATGCTGCCTGGCCTGCTGTGTTCCTCCAGCTTCACACTGTATTGTCTCTGAGTCTAGCAAAAGCAGTTCTTACTAGCTCATAATGTACCTGCTGCATTGTTAGACCTCACCTGGAGTATTGTGCATAGCTGTGAGCACCGCATTACAAGAAAGATGTGAATTTGTTGGAGAGAGCACAGAAGCAATTTACAACAATGGATCCAGGGATGACAATCTTTAGTCATGACGTTAGATTGAAGAAGTTGGGATTGTTCTCCCTGGAGAGGAGAAGGTTGAAAGGAGATTTGATAAAAAAGTTTTAAATCATGAGCAGGTTGGACAGAATCGGTAGGGTGAAGCTGTGTTCCCCCTCCAGCCCCCATCCCGTATAAGAAACAAGATTGAGAGAGTGTAGATTTAAAGTGATGTGCAAACACAACAAGGATGATGCGAGAACAATTCTCACATAGTGAGTAGTTAGAGCATAGAGTACGCTGCCTGGAAATATGGCAGAGGGGGGTTCAATTGAGGCATTCGAGGGGGCATTGATTTGTTATTTGGACAGAAATGGTGTGCGGGGATATGAAGAAAGTGCAGGAGATTAGTATTAGGTAACCAGCACATGCGCAATGACTGAATGGCCTCCTTCTATGTTGTAACCATTCTGTGATTCTGTGGAAGATCTTGTTACCTTATTGTCCCAGAATAATGACCAGATATTTCATATATGTTTGCTTTCGAGAATGAATACATTCAAATCAATTTCCAGTTTTTGTCTTGAGATCTGCTGATAACTCAGTGCCAGATAAATTGGAGAAAATAGCTGAAATACAAACACTGGTGAGAAATTATTACATTTACAGTTACATGAATGTAGGCATCATCCTTCCCTCTATTGAAAACAGCTACAACATTCCCAAAGGATTGTCAGTTTATGTGGTAAAAGGCATATTTTGATTCCTCAATTCATTTATTTCTTGTGAGGAGCTTTAGATTTTTTCCAATAAAGTATTCAGCATAAGAAATGGGGACTGCTATGTTCTTTATTACAGAAAGGCACATAAATGTCCAAACCTGCCATATATAATGTATAAATCAGATCGGTTGTTTTCAATTCAGTACATGAGGTGCCTCACTAAACTTGCCATTACAAATTATATTTACAACCTAAATTTATAATTCATGCCAGACGTTCTCTCCTGCACAAAGCCCATGGGGTTTTCTTACTGTTTCAATACAGCAGTGCACTATGGTTGCAGTTCTTCGGATTCTGTGCTCACCTCATACAATCTTTGTAGCAGCTGTACAAAGATATAGGGCATCTCTCGGCATGTAATTCTGGAGCTCTGAATATGCCTGTCTGCTACACTTTATCATCTACAGCTATCTGCACGGGAAAATCGTAAAGGGTGGATCTTGGTGAAATGCCAATTTCATTGAGTTTCACAGAGGGCTTCCCTTTGTGAAGATTAGTGTAATTTCTCACCGTACTGTCTGAAACTCACCTTGCACACCCCCTACCACGCACGTATGATTAGATCCCCTACAGTGTGGAAACAGGCCCTTTGGCCCAACAAGTTCACACCGCCCCTTGAAGAATCCCACCCAGACCCATCCCCCTCTAACCCACACACCCCTGTACACTATGGGCAATTTAGCATGGCCCGTCCAACTAGCCTGCACATCTTTGGACTGTGGGAGGAAACTGGAGCACCCAGAGGAAACCCGCGCAGACACGGGGAGAATGGGCAAACTCCACACAGACAGTCGCCCGAGGCTGGAATTGAACCTGTGTCCCTGGCGCTGTGAGGTTTCAGTGCTAACCACTGAGCCACCATTCCACCCATATGGTGCCACTCCTGTCTGTGATAGCTCAATCCTACTATCTCACTCGAGCCAGAGGAACTTGCCACTCCTTGGATATCCTGGAATCCCTGGTGCACATGTTATCTTGAGAAACCTGTTCTACACCCAGATGAGTACCAGCATTCTCTGTTGCTGCCCTATCTAATTCCTAACGTTTCCTGGAGTATGACAAGAACCTGACCCTCTAGGGATACTCCATAGTCCACATGACCTTCCATCTCCTCTCTACCTCCCACCCTCACACCTGTCGGCATTTGTGCTGAATTAGGGTAAATGTAGGAAGAATGTTCCTGATGACCAGGAATTTCTGAACCAGGGGCCTAGGTTTAAGGATACAGGGTAGCCCATTTACAGCTGGGATGAGGAGAAATTTCTTCAGCCAGAGGGTGATGCTCCTTGTATGATACTGTGGGGGGATTCATTGGCTGGTCATATCTCTCTGTTGCTGTAACTGACTGGCTTGAAGCTGATCATTTTTGCAATTAAGTGCATGGTATTGAGGCCAACAACAGCAGCTGTTTTTTCTCAAGAGTATATCAGACAGGTCTGTGCTAATCAATCATTCTATGGATTGACACTTTGGATCAAAATTGCTGACAATGGCTGGACGAGCCAACATTTATAAATATTGCCTATTCTATGAACATTACAAGTTGCCTGCTTTCCTTTAACTCATAGAATCTGACGTGATTACCAAGTGAAAAAAACTGCCAGGTGTTTTCGACTGAAATGATTACGCAGCAGTTTCACAATGGATATTACAAAAATCACAGAATCTAACAGCACACAGAGAATGTGATCAATCATTCGACCAAAAATGCCAACTCTTTGAAGGACACAAACACAGTGAATGCTGCAGAATCTCATCAGGTCTGTCAACATTTGTGGACAGAAAAACGGAGTTAAAATTTTCAGTCTGGCAAGACTCTTTTTCAGAACTGTTGGAAAATAAGTTCCTCGTTATACTTTTATGTTATGCTTTTGACAGAGGCAAAACTTTGCTGGCTCAGTGGTTAGCACTGCTGTCACACAACCCTTGGGACCTGGGTTCAATTCCAGCCTCGGGTGACTGTCTGTATGAAGTTTGCACATTCTCCCCGTGTCTACGTGCGTATCCTCCGGGTGCTCTGATTTTCTTCCCACAGTCCAAAGATGTGCAGGTTAGGTGGATTAGCCATGTTGAATTGCCCATAGTGCTTCAGGATGTGTAGATTAGACATGGAAAATGCACAGTTACAGGGATTAGGTAGGGGGGTGGGTCTGAGTGAGATGCTCTTCAGGGGTTTGGTGTGGAGTCGATGGGCTGAATGGCTTGTTTCCACACTTTAGGGATTCTATGAAGAATTTCAACATGCCTTTATGCTGAAACCTTCCTGTTTTCTTTATCCTCCAAGACGCCTCTGAGGTCCACTACACAAGACACATGTTTCCCATTAAGAATATAAGAACATAGGAACTAGGAGCGGAGTAGGCCATCTGGCCCCTTGAGTCTACCCCATCATTTAATCAGATCATGGCTGATCCTTCTGAGACTCAGCTCCATTTGCCCACCCACTCATCGTAACCCTTAATTCCTTTACTGTTCAAAAATTTATCCAGCCTTGCCTTAAAAACATTCAGTGAGCTTTACAGGGCAGGGAATTCCAGCCACATAGACAAGCTGCATTTCAGAGGCACAGTCAGCCCTTGTTAAAGCCACACTTTGAGTGTTCAGTTTAGGGCTCCTTATCAGAGGTGGAGTTTTCTGGCTATGCAGAGAGCACAACCAAAGACTGATTCCTGGATTGTCAGGACTGACTCATGAAGCAAAATTGGATCAGTTAGGATTATAAAGGAGAAAACAGAGTTAACATTTCGGGTCCAGCGACCCTTCCTCAGAACTGCCAGCCTAATCCCAGTTCTGAGCAAGAGTCGTTGGACCCGAAACGTTAACTCTGCTTTCTCCTTCACAGATACCGCCAGACCCACTGAGCTTTTCCAGCAACTTTGTTTGTGTTCTTGATCTGCAGTTCTTTTCAGCTACGATTATATTTACTGCAGTTTAGAAAAATAATGGGAATGTGTCAGAAACCTATAAAATTCTAACAGGACCAGGCAGGGAAATGCAGGAAGCACTGGGGAATTGAAAAAAAAACAGGGATCACAGTCTAAGGACACAGCCCAGGCCTTCTCGGAGATGAGGAAAAATGTCTAAATCTAGACCTTCAGGAGACTGTGGAATTTTCAGTCACAAAAAGCAGTGGAGGTCAAAACATTGAATGCTTGTTTGATATAGTTCCTCGAAGGAAAGGGATGAAGGGATATGGGGAGAAAATGGGAATAGGACACTGAAGTGGATGATCAGCCATGGTCACAGTGAATGGTGGGGCTGGTTTAGGTGACCGAATGGCCTACTGTTGTTCCTATTTTCCATGTTTCCATACCTGTGGCTTGGTTCACCTGTTTCATCGAGACCTGAGCATTATTTTCTGCCAAACTTAGGGGCACTCTTTTGAACTGTATTTGGATAGCCTGCTGCTGCTGTAGATGCCCTGTAAGGATTTTATATCCTTAACTATTTCCATTACCTTAATATCTCCCAGTTTCAACTTTCATGTACTAATAAAATGAATCGTATGGTTGATGAATCATTGGCAAAGATTTTGACTGCAAATCAGACATTTTTCGATATAAAACAACACTTTTTTTTGCATACCCAGCTTCATGCCCCCTATCATACTGAAAGAGTTTCTAAATTTGCTTCTCGCTGACTCAAACTTAAATGCTTCAACATATCCCTGTTTAACCTTTCCTTCAAAGGAAACTAGCTGCAGACTTTGACTGTCTATCCACTAGCTCTTGAATCTGAGCCCAGCAGCTTATCGTGATTTTTCTCTTTGTTGGGCACGTTCCAGAACATCCTTAATCTCCTTGTGGTACTTGGGCTTACAGCTGTATGCGGTATTTACAGTAACAAATGTATGGTTAATTGAGTTGGGGTCAGGCTCCAAAAATGGCCTCAACAATCCACCTCACCAGGGTCTCTGCCAAACGTCTGCCAAATTTATTGTGTGGATTGGGAAAACCTCCAAGAATATTTATCTCCAAGGTTTATACTTTATATTCCTATATTGCCTTTCAGATCCTCAGACATCCCAAAGCAACTCACGGTCAATGACGTTATTTTCAAGTCAAGTTATTGGCATAACATGGATATGCACAAAGAATGATCTTTTAAAACAGCTGTAAGGTAGTTCTATTCATTTTGTGGCATAAATTATGAATAAACATTGGCCAGCAGATCAGAGAAAAATACCTTACTCTTGAGTGACTACCTTAACTGAGACTTTCTGTTTGCCTGAGCTGCTGGGTAAGGCCTTTATTTAAAACCTAAACCAAGATATTATACTGCATTGCCAACAATGATAAATTGGATTTATTTGCATGTCTTGGACTGAAAAGTAAACACACAATTTTCTAAAATAGAAATGGGCGGCACGGTGGCTCCGTGGTTAGCACTGCAGCCTCACAGTGCCAGGGACACAGGTTTGATTCCAGCCTCGGGCGACTGTCTGTGTGGAGTTTGCACATTCTCCCCGTGTCTGCGTGGGTTTTCTCCGAGTGCTCCGGTTTCCTCCCACAGTCCAAAGATGTGCAGGTTAGGTAGATTGGCCATGCTAAATTGCCCGTAGTGTTCAGGGATGTGTGGGTTATTGGGGGGGTGGGTCTGGGTGGGATGCTCCAAGGGGCGGTGTGGACTTGTTGGGCTGAAGGGCCTGCTTCCACACTGTAGGGAGTCTAATCTAAACAAAACTTCACCAACTGAACTATATTCAACGCAAAAAAGCAGCTGTATTTCAAAAACAAATTCATTGTGAGATAATTATATAAAATTCTGAACATGCATCTGCAATGGCAAATTTGATATTTTTTTTAAAAATGTTTTACTTATCCTCCGTTTTTCACTCTTCACCTTGACGCTACTCTGTGCACTGTCTCTTGGGTAAGGGAATGTGTCCTGGGTTTATCCACGTTCATATTCACCTCTGATTCTCTGCACACCAGCTCTCGGGGTAAGCTCTTCCTAAAACCCTTTCAACCTGACATCTATCTCACCCAGTCCTTGGGTGGAGATTTTGACCTCTTTCTGGAACATCCGTTAGACAGAACCACTGTTTTCAGTGATACTTAGCTGGCGGTGACAGATTGAGGTTTCAGGTGCCCAGCTCAATTTGATTCAAATGGGACAGTTACAGAGAGAGTGTAGTAAACATAGGCTTGGAGACACCATCAGCACTGTAGCTCAGAGAGGTCAAAGCAAGGTCAACAACTAAAAATTCGATATCCAATTCACTAACTTCAGAAAGTGACCACATTATGCCTGGTCTCAACTTTGCTTACATTCTTTCTCCTGTGCCACAGTCTTCTCTTGTTTGTAACAAAAACAGAAGGTGGTGAGAGAAATTCAGTAGCCGAACGCATTTGTGGCAGAGAAGCAGTCAGCATTTTAAGTCCTTTGTCACTTGTTTGTATCTTGTTTACTCTCTTCTTATTTAATAGCTTCATTCCCTCCCTCTCAGACCTTCATTAACACCAATGTACATCTCATTTTCTATTTCACCACCGTTAACAACACTGGTATCCTTTTACACTAGACCTCTGTCTCTGTCAAAAGTATGAAAACAGCATTCTGTCCCCCTTCAGATCTGAAGAAGAGTCATTCTGGGTTTAAAACATTAACTCTGTTTCTCTCTCTCCACAGATGCTGCCAGTTGTATTGAGTTTCTCCAGTGTCCCCTCTATATCTTTCTGCTTGCATAATGTCTGGCTGTGGAGGATATAGGTTGTGAAATAACTGCACAAAGGCCAGATCCCATCACCTAGCCACGTGCGGCCAGCCAGCTCAGAGACAGTCTTCAGCTAAGGAGGTTCTAATCCCCTGGTGATATTTCTTCTCAGGAAGGATTTGCATTTGGAGGCATTTTGTTTTCTGTGTCTACATCTCTCCTAATTTGGAAATGTTGATTCATTCAGGTGTATTGTTCTGCAGATAACCACCTGCTCATGCTTCTTTATGCATGGCTTGAGACAATGTCTAAGTCTAGAGGGGTCATCATGACTGGAGTACTTACCAGAAATCTGCACACATGAATTTCTAACATGGGTTTTTACATAATAATCCACCGCAGTAATCCAGATGTATGAATGAAAGATTTTTTAAAATTCATCTATTTGCCTCCCAATTTGAAGACCCTGAGATAATTGCCAGATAAACACAGTAAAACTTTTTTGCTCAGATTGAATAATGTTGCCTATATGCAGTAATCAAGCACACCCCTTCTAAACTTACTATACTGAGTTCTGAACCATTCAAACATTGCCTCTAACTACTAAGAGGCCAATATCCCATCACTGAGTCCTCCTTCATTGACCTGAACACAATACACTGTCTGTGACTGACCAGCTGAGAGTCGCTGCTCAACTGAGGAGATTCTAATCTCCTAGTATTATTGGTCAGCCAAGGCTTTCCTGATTGGTCCAGGTTAACAACCCAATCAAAAATGTCATAGTCAATGAGGCCCACTTGGCCCCAATCACTACAGATTGGGAGTCTTCTTTCATATCTTCTGTGAAACATTAATTTTAACATCACCAAATCTTCCTGATATAGCTGTGCATTCACATGTGGCAAGCCTGCCCTTCATCTTGATGAAGGTATGACATCACGGTAACTATGAAAGTAAGTTAAAAAAAACAAAAATCATCAAAATCAACATCGAGGGCCAAAGGGCCTGTTCTGCATTGTATTGTCCTATGTTCTATGTTCTATGTTCTAAAGACAAATGTTGGCCGATTAGCGTCTGAAAGGGAATATTGATAGGACCCTAAAGTAGAGTCATGCTGAACAGGCGGAGGTGATGGCCTAGTGGCATTATTTCTAGACTGTTACACAGATATGTTCTGAGGATGTGGGTTCAAATCCTACATGGTAGATGGTGGAATTTGACTACAATGAAAATCTGGAATTAAGGATCTAATGATGACCATTGTCTAACGTTTAAAAAACCCTCTGGTTCATTGAGGCCTTTAGTGAAGGAAAGTGTCATCTTTACCTGAGCTGGCCTACATCTGACTCCTGATCCTCAGTAGAGGGGTTGGCTCTTAACTGCACTTAGGAATGGGCACTAAATGTCGGTCCTGCCGGCAACACACTCATCTTGTGAATGAATAAAAATAAAACTTGAAACATTAACACTGCTTTTCTACTGCCAGTGCTGCTGAGTTTCTCCAGTATTTTCCATGTTTATTTTCCCTCCTTCATCCTGGGGGATATCTATCACACACACTGCATTCGATCACTGGGCACTGATGCCCTCCATGCTCTATGCTCTGCTGCGACTCACTGAGAAAACACAGAGAGGCATCGGGGATCCCACACGATTCCCTCTTACATCATCATGGTTTGGATGGAATGCTAGTAACAGTTGTATGAAGTGAAAGCAGACCCAAGGAAGTAATTCATTAATCATGCCACCCAGGCCATGTGTAATGCTGGGAAGTAAATGAATGCAGGGCCTGCATGAGCACACCAAACTAAAAATGGTTGATCAAAGCAATTCATTGACTTTTCCCTGATGGATGACAAAAACTCATCATGGGTTTGGCAGGAAAAGCAGTTAATATGGAAACCATACGTTACTAAATTAGACAATAAGTTTACACAATACCTGTAGCACAACCAGAACAATCAGTTAAACCTGTGAATAAGACCTTCTGGTCTGACTGTTCAATAGGAAACTTGACTATGATCAGTAAATACATTTCCAAGTATTATGCCTTGGTTTTAATGTTTCTGTCACCCTTTGGGGTAACCATCTGTGTCTGTGCATACAAGAAGGACTGAGAGGAATGAAAACAACTTATATCTAACAGCAGTACTGATATTTTGGGGCTAATTTTGGCTGAAGGGTGAGCATCAATGGACTGACGATGGTTTAGCAATGTGATTGGCCCATTTTGTAGTTGCCAATGTCTGACTTCGATCCTACTCAAAAAGAGTCATTACTGACAAAGGAATAGAGTCATAGAGTCCTACAGCACAGAAACAGGCCCTTTGGCCCATACTGGTCCATGCTGACCAAAATATCCATCCACACTAAGGCCATTTCGCTGCACTTGGCCCGTGTCCTTCTAAACCTTTCCTATCCATTTATTCATCCAAACGCCTTTTAAATGTTGTTAACATACCCACCTCAACACTTTCCGCTGGCAGCTCATTCCTTGTGTGTACCACCCCCTGTGTTAAAATGTTGCCCCTCAGGTTCCCATGTATTCTTTCCCCTCTTACCTTAAATTAGTCCTTGATTCCCCAATCCTGGAAATAAGACTGAGTGCATGCAACCTATCTATGCTTCTTGTCATCTTATCATGATCTGATACACTTCTATAAGATCCCCCCTCATTCTCCTACCATCTAAAGAAAAACGTCCGAGCTTGTCCAACCTTTCCCTATAACTCAGTCCCTTGACTCTATGTAGCATCCTTGTAAATTTCTTCTGCACTCTTTCCAGTTTAATAACATCTTTCCTATAGCAAGGTGACCAAAACTGAACACAATACTCTAAGTGCGGCCTCACCAACATCCTGTACAACTGCAACACAAGTTCTGAACCTCTGTACTCACTGCCCTGACTGATGAAGGCCAGTGTGCCAGAAGCCTTCTTCACTGCCCTGTCTACCTGTGACTCCACTTTCAGAGAACCGTGCACCTGAACTCCGAGGTCCCTCTTTTCCAATACACTCCTTAAGGACCTACCATTCATGGTGAAACTCCCACTTGGATTTGACTTTCCAAAATACAGCACATTACACTTGTCTATATTAAACTCCATTTGATATTTTTTGGCCTCATTCCTCGGCTGATCAAAATCCTACTGCAACTTCTGATGATCTTCCTCACTGTCCATGATAATGCCTATTTTAGTGTTCATCCACATAGTTTGGTTTGAAGCTTGTAGAGGTGCAGAGGTATTGTCCCTACCGCCAGACCAGAAGGTTTGGATTCCAAAGCCCTGGAGGTGTGTCGTAATGTGTCCAAGCAGTTTGAGTAAACTAACTATGGATTGGTTTCCCTACTGATGGGATCTTTCCATGCAAGTCCATGAGAGAACTAGTGTCCAAATATCTTGCTCAAGACTGTTAAAGTGGCTGTTAACTGGTGCTGGTGAGATTCACCTGTGAACATCTGAATGTTTATCTCCACCCTGTCCCCTGGGGTAATTTGGACCTCTGATGGCTTAACTCCACCCTCCACCTCGCCCAAAAATCCAAGCAGTCAATTCATCACAAAAGGAACCAATATGCAAGTTGAGGATGTGTGGGTCAGCCAGCTGGATACTTCTCCCCTCCTTCCCCTGAGGTCCTCAGTGTTCTCTTGGAGCTCCATCGCCCTGGCTCCAAGCAAAGTAATCATGAGGATTGAGTGATGTGAACTTGCACCTTCTGATTCCTATCCACTGCTTCCACACCGACATCCAAGAATCAGCCCGAGTTTCCATTCCTCAAACACACCCGGCGACCAGTGCTGGGAATGATCATAATTTTGCATGCATCACGCCTAGCCCCAGTTTGCATGATCTGATTTTGTCTATTTCCCCATTCCCACGGCAACCGCAGCGGAATCAATCCAAAATATCTGCATGAGACCCTGAGGCAAAAGTAAAACTCTCATTCCCTGGCACCTGGTGACTGATGCCATTAACTAATTGCAAGTGCATGAAAGATCAAAACAGAAACACTGCAATTTAGTTCAAGACAATAAGCAGAGCCACAGATACAGATTGAAATCAGACGTTTTCCCTCAAATATACTTAAACCTTTCCATGGCTAGCTCCCCATCTCAAAGGTTCAGTGCATTGTCAGGGCTGGACTTTTCTGTCTGTGAAAAGCTGAATATCAGAAATTTGAATTATTAAAGGACAGCGAGGAGTTTGCTTATGATGTGGCTTACATTTCTTCCATCAGTCGAGAGCAAATTACCTATTCCTCTTACCAACTGTTTGTGTGATTTTGCGGTGGGGTCTCAGAACCTAATATGAACGAAAAGAGCCTACAAATTGAAGCAGGAGGAACAAAAGGTTGAATTCCCAAGCCTGAATGGACAGATCTGAGACTCCTATTGTATTGGACTCCAGGCCTCGTTATTAGTGAGAAAAGAAGCTTCAGACTCAGAAGTATTCCCCTAGGCTGTTTGTCATAGAAGGAAGACACTCAGATCGTCAATAGTCCTCAGGTAAGTCTTTTTGAGGGACTGGAAAAATTCTGGCAATCATTAAAGGATACCTTCAGTGAATGGTAGAGGTGCTGGCATTTCAGTTCAAGACTAGAAAGAGCAGCTGTAATACTCCTAGTTCCAATTCAGGCAGGTATATTTAATGATCTTGGCAGAAATCATAGCAGGTCAGGCAGCACCTGTGGAGAGACAGCAAGCTAATGTTTCAAATCTAGAGAACTCTTCATAATCTTCACCACAGAGTCATTCAGGGAAATAGACCTTTCACTCACATTGTCCACACCAACCACACATCCCAAACTGAACCAGACCCATTTGCCAGCATTTGTCCCATATCACTCTAAACCCTTTTTCTTTTGGCCCATATCTCTCCAATCCAGCAATTTCTGTTTTCAATATTGATTCCAGCATCTGCAGTAATTTGGCCCATAGTTAGTGATCTTGCCTTCACATTGGCAGCCATTTAAACATCACCTGTTTGATGACGTTATCACAAATGCAATTGTGGCTGGTAATAGTTGCCTCACAGTAAAATAATACTGAGGCAGGAGATTCAAGAAGGCATCAGAACCTTCATTTGGGCATGAAAATGGTGGAACATTTGTTTAGGTATCGGGAACTGAGGCCTCTTTATTGTCACAAATTTATGCTTGAGGCTGCCTCTCCAGGAGGCAATTGCTTTCTCTTGTTTGTCTTGTGGGAATAAGAGAGGCATCTATTTATCACATGAAAATTATACCCTTTTGAATCAAATTTCTCAGTCATAGTTTGATAAATAGTTTTCAACTGTGCACCCATTCCAATTCTTTTGAATTTGAAATAACAAAGTGTGGGGCTGGATGAACATAGCAGGCCAAGCAGCATCTTAGGAGCACACAAGCTGATGTTTCACCTATTTATTTCAGACCTCTCTCCCCATCCCCCTTTTCTGATGAAGGGTCTAGGCCAGAAACGTCAACTTTTGTGCTCCTAAGATGCTGCTTGACCTGCTGTGTTCCTCCAGCTCCACACTTTGTTTTCTCGGATTCTCCAGCATCTGCAGTTCCTATTATCTTAGTGGAATTTGAAGCCTTGTCTTTGTTGGAGCCCATAGTCACTCTTAGTTAATGCCATCGTAATATGAGAATGTGGGAAATTCCCCCGATAAATGAAGAAATAGACCAGCATTTATCCTGCCAGTTTCATTCTAAACACGTACGATTTGTCTAACTATAACCTGAACACTCTCCCAAGTTGTATTTAATTGTGTGTAAGTAATGGACATTAACTGGAATTCACTTGCGCTGTGATATCAATGGGTAGAATGAAATTGAGGTTTTGGGGTTAGGAGGTTCATGTTTGTAAGATGCTTCTCTGTAAATAAAAGCCGATTAAGTATGCAAAGCTTTTTAGCTCCAGTTCCACATCCTGGTTTTTTTTGACTAGATTACAAGCCATTTACTGACTTCAGAGCCAAACTTTCAAATTTTGGCTGTTGGCTCTCCAACATATGTTGGCAGCTATCAATCTCTTCATTTGGCTGAACTCTGTGTCATTAGTCCCAGTGAAACATTGGCTCCATCCATAGCCATTCCCTTACATGACTTTTAGATTTTGTCCCTCCAATCCAAAGGTTACAGATTTGAATATGTCTGGCAGAGAACAACTTACATCCATCATCAGATCAGCTTGGATGACATTAAGAACAAATGGAGCTTCTTTGCCAAACCTGCTCACTCCTCCAGCCTCGCATGCGAGAATAGAGAAAACCTTCAGTGTTTTTCCCATGCTATTAAAGATTATCTTAAAGCATTCACCTGAGCCTGCTCCCACCTTCAGACCCACTCATGGGGTTCCATATCAAACGTTGAGGACATTTTTACCTATTCTCTTTATCCACCATGCCCAAAAAACCCTCAAGTTAAGCAAATATGTTTTCTATATGGAATTCAGCGAAGCATTCAACAAGGTTCCACATGGGAGTCGGGATAGTAAGGATGGACGACATGGGATCCAGAGAGAGCTAGCCAATTCAATATAAAATTTGCTTGATGGTCAGACACAAGGGGTAGTGGTAGAGCTTTGCTTTTCCAACTAGAGGCCTGTGACCAGTGATGTGCCACAAGGATCAGTGTTGGGCTCACTGCCTTTCATTATTCATATAAATGATTTGGACATTCCTGTCCAGATGCCTTTGAAATGTAATTGTACCAGCTTTCATCACTCCCTCTGGCAGTTCCACATATGTGCCACCATTTGTGTGAAAAAGTTAGCCCTCATGACCTTTTTAAATCTTTCCCTTCTCACTCTCCATGTCAAGAAAAAGACCTAGTTTTGGAGCCCCCACCCTCAGGAAAAGACCTATGCTATTTACCCTACCTATGTCCCTCATGATTTTACAAACTTCTAAAAGGTCACCCCTCAGTCTCCAATGTTCCAGGGAAAATAGCCCCAGCCCATTCAACCTCTTTCTGAGGTTCAAACCCTACAGTCCTGGAAACAACCTTATAAATCTTTCTTACACCGTCTCAAGTTTGACACCATCCTTCCTACAGCAGGGCAACCAAAATTGTCTGCAGTATTCTAAAAATGGCGTACACCAATATTCTGCACACCTGTAACATGCTGTGCCAACTTCGATACTCAATGCTCTGACCAATGAAGGCAGACATACAAAATGCCTTCTTCACTGCCCTGTCGATCTGTAACTCCACTTTCAAGTAACAATGAATCTGCACTCCAACATCTCTTTGTTTGGCAACACTCCCCAGTCCCCGCGTGTAGTGACCGTAATGAGGTCAGCCATGTGGGCCTCATGGAATCTGCCCCAATCAGGTTGCCCTGGCTGATAGGTATAATCGGGAGGGTCAGAGGTTCTACTCACTCTGAGAGCTAGCTGTGAGGAAGCTGGATCAGTGGAAGGATTCTCCATGTGTAAATAAAGGGTGACTTGTGACAGGACACCAGCCTCTATGGAGTTACTTTAGTGGCAATGAAAGAAAAGCATGGTCGTGAAGAAATTCACTTGGAGCAGTTGTCTTTAAGTTGGGGAAAGTATTTCAAGCATGATGCTGTTGTTTGACGCATTCCATCATGCCGTCAAAGCCTATGCCCCATATGCAGAAAGAATGTGTTTTTTTTTTTCCAGACAAAATGACATTGTGGCCGATGAAAAGCAATGAGTGGTTCTTCTGACAGCTTGTTAGGAGCCTGGCTTTCCCTCAGACACTAGATACTGAAAACTTTCAAGAATTGATGGAATAGTTAAGGAATGTTCTGAAATGCTATCGCTTTTACTTGGCAATTTGAGAACCAGGGGAATCTGAATTGTGACTTTTGACGAGGCACAGGCATGTAACTTTGGTTTAATCCTTAATGAGATGCCGAGAGACTGTTTAGTGTGTAGGATTAATAATGTCTGTTATGAAAAGCAATTGATTTAGTTACTGCTGATTTTGGTAAAATGTGCAGGCCCAAGCTTGATGGGGTGAAATTGGTTGAGAATTATTCACCTTGGTTGGCTCAACATTTTTGATTAGAAAGTGACTACCTGAGTGAAGTCCGAATTAAAATACCTGGACCGTTTTCAGGAAGATCTAGGGAACATCAAAGAAGACAAGACCACCTTGCATATTGATCAGGAAGTCATTCCATGATTCTGCCAGGCCCACTAAGACCTGTTGACCTTATGGGCAAAAGTTATATTGACTGGGAACACTATAGTTCGAGTACTATAGATGGGTCAGTTTTTGTCCAGTGTGTACAGGAGGGCTTCCTGACACAGTATGTAGATAGGCCAACAAGGGGTGAAGCCACATTAGATTTGGTACTGGGTAATGAGCCTGGACAGGTGTTAGATTTGGAAGTAGGTGAGCACTTTGGTGATAGCAATCACAATTCTGTTATGTTTACTTTAGCGATGGAAAGGGATAGGTGTATACCACTGGGCAAGAGTTATAGCTGGGGGAAAGGCAATTACGATGAGATTAGGCAAGATTTAGGGAGCATAGGATGGGGAAGGAAACTGCAGGGGATGGGCACATTAGAAATGTGGAGCTTATTCAAGGAAAAGCTCCTGTGTGTCCGAGATAAGTATGTACCTGTCAGGCAGGGAGGAAGCTGTAGAGCGTGGGAGCCGTGGTTTACGAAGGAGGTGGAATCTCTGGTCAAGAGGAAGAAGAAGGTTTATGTTAGGATGAGATATGAAGGCTCAGTTAGGGCACTTGAGGGCTACGAGGTAGCCAAGAAAGACCTAAAGAGAGAGCTCAGAAGAGCCAGGAGGAGACATGAGAAGTTGTTGGCAGATAGGATCAGGGTAAACCCTAAGGCTTTCTATCGGTATTTAAGGAATAAAAGAATGACGAAAGTAAGATGAAGGCCAATCAAGGATAGTGGTGGGAAGTTGTGTGTGGAGTCAGAGGAGATAGGGGAAGCACTAAATGAATATTTTTCAACTGTATTCACTCTAGAAAACGACAATGTTGTCAAGGAGAATACTGAGATACAGGCTACTAGACTATGTGGGATTGAGGTTCACAAGGAAGAGGTATTAGAAATCCTACAGAGGGTGAAGATAGATAAGTCCCCTGGGCCGGATGGGACTTATCCTAGGATCCTCTGGGAAGCCAGGGAGGAGATTGCTGAGCCTTTGGCATTGATCTTTAACTCATCATTGTCTATAGGAATAGCGCCTGACGACTGGAGGATAGCAAATGTGGTTCCCCTGTTCAAGAAGGGGAGTAGAGACCACCCTGGTAATTAGAGACCAGTTACCCTTACCTCAGTTGTTGGTAAAGTGTTGAAAAAAGTTATAAGGGATAGGATTTATAATCATCTAGAAAAGAATAAATTGATTAGGGATAGTCAGCATGGTTTTGTGAGGGGAAGGTCGTGCCTCACAAACTTTATTGAGTTCTTTGAGAAGGTGACCGAACAGGTAGATGAGAGTAAACCGGTTGATGTGGTGTATATGGATTTCAGCAAGGCGTTCGATAAGGTTCCCCACAGTAGGCTATTGTACAAAATGCGGAGGAATGTGATTGTGGGAGATATAGCAGTTTGGATCGGAAAATGGCTTGCTGAAAGAAGACAGAGGGTGGTAGTTGATGGGAAATGTTCACCCTGGAGACCAGTTACTAGTGGTGTACTGCAAGGGTCGGTGTTGGGTCCACTGCTGCTTGTCATTTTTATAAATGACCTGGATGAGGGCGTAGAAGGATGGGTTAGTAAATTTGCAGACGACACTAAGGTTGGTGGAGTTGTGGATAGTGACGAAGGATGCTGTAGGTTGCAGAGAGACATAGATAACCTGCAGGGCTGGGCTGAGAGGTGGCAAATGGAGTTTAATGCAGACAAGTGTGAGGTGATGCACTTTGGTAGGAGTAACCAGAAGGCAAAGTACAGGGCTAATGTTAAGATTCTTAGTAGTGTAGATGAGCAGAGAGATCTCAGTGTCCATGTACACAGATCCTTGAAAGTTGCCACCCAGGTTGACAAGGTTGTTAAGAAGGCATACAGTGTTTTAGCTTTTATTAATACAGGGATCGAGTTCCAGAACCAAGAGGTTATGCTACCGCGGTAGAAAACTCTGGTGCGGCCGCACTTGGAGTATTGCGTACAGTTCTGGTTACCGCATTATAAGAAGGATGTGGAAGCTTTGGAAAGGGTGCAGAAGAGATGTATTAGGATGTTGCCTGGTATGGAAGGAAGGTCTTATGAGGAACGGCTGAGGTACTTGAGGCTGTTTTCGTTAGAGAAAAGAAGGTTGAGAGGTGACTTAATTGAGACATATAAAATAATCAGAGGGTTAGATAGGGTGGATAGGGAGAGCCTTTTTCCTAGGATGGTGACGGCGAGCACGAAGTGGCATAGCTTTAAATTGAGGGGTGAAAGATATAGGGCAGATGTCAGAGGTAGTTTCTTTTCTCAGAGAGTAGGAAGGGAATGGAACGCTTTGCCTGCAATGGTAGTAGATACGCCAACTTTAGGTACATTTAAGTCGTCATTGGATAAGCATATGGACGTACATGGAATAGTGTAGGTTAGATGGGCTTGAGATCGGTATGACAGGTCGGCACAACATCGAGGGCCGAAGGGCCTGTACTGTGCTGTAATGTTCTATGTTCTATGTAGAGGCAGAAATCAGAGGTTGGAAAGTGAAGGAATCATCAAACTAGTCCTGCTGTGCACGGCTCAGTTTACCTTTGTGGGAATTTTAAGCAAACGGTAAACCACTTTTTGCAGATGGATAAACACCCAATCCCTTGCTTAGAGGATTTAAGCACAAAGCTGGTAGGAGGGAACTGTCCTTATCGAAACTTGACATGAGCTAATCATACTTGCCATTGTGGTTAGATGCGGATTTCCAGAAGCATGCCACTATTAATATCCATTTGTGTTTGTACCAATATACAAGAGTGCCATTTGGGGTATGATCAGCCCGTGCAATTTTTCAGTGGATGGTGAAGAGCATTTACAAGGTCTAGCCCAGGTTACCATTAATCTAGATGACTTGCTAATACATGGAAGACCAATAAGGAGTGCTCTGAGAACTTGACATTGTCTTTAGATGCTTTTTTTCCCCGAGTGTGAGCATGCCTTAGATGGGATAAAAATGTGTGTTCCAGGCGGCCGAAATGATATACTTTGGCTACAAGTACTCAAGACCAAGTAACACCCACTTGGGTGTTAGGCAAAGTGAGGGTGATCAAAGATGCCCTGGCTCCCATATTTATACCAGAGCTTAGGTCTTTCCTTGGATAGTGAACAGTTTTCAGACGGTCATGTATAACCTGGCCTCTATCCTGGCACTCTTACATCAACTCATAAAAGAGGGTCAGGCTTAGAAATGATTATGTAGCCAAGCCATGGTTTTCAGGGAAATGAAGAAACACCCATTATCATCTAAGGTGTTGGCACATGAAGATCTGACATTGAGATGCGATGCCTGCCAGTGTGGCTTTGGGCCAGTATTAGCTCATAGGTGGCCCAATGGATAGGAACACCCAATAACGCATGCATCTAGGACTTTGTCAAATACAGAGCATAAATATCTTGAGATAGAGAAGTAAGGTTTGGCGGTCATATTTGGAGCCTTGAAGTTTCAACAATACCTGTGTGGATGTAAATTTTTAATAATAACAGACCACAAATCCCTACTAGATCAACGTAAAGAGGGCAAGGCTGTGCCGCCCATGAGTTCAGGCTGAATACAGCGGTGGGCTCTAATGCTAAGTGCTTGTGATTACAAGCTGAAACACCACCTGGGAGGCCGAATAGCAAATATGAATGCATTGAGCTGCCACCCTTTGGCAGATACACCACCGGCGGTACTGCCACTGGAAAAGTCCATAATGGTTTTAAATTTTCTGGACACACTTCCAGCCACAGCTGACACTATCAGATGTTGGATGCAGTAAGGTCTGGTCCTGGCAAAACTGAAACAGCTGGTGGTGATCGGGGAAGCCAAAGGGCCAGAACTTTAACCTTTCAAACCGGACAAGGCAATTCACAGACCAGGACAGCATATTATTATGAAGAGCAAGACAGATTGTCCCAAGGAAAGATCACTGCCAGGTACTGGCTGAATTCCACTAGGGTTGTGTAAGAGTTTCCAAAATGACACTGTTGAGGAGGCAAGGGCCTAGTGGTATTATCGCTGGATTATTAATCTAGAGACCTAGGTAATGTTCTGAGGACCTGGATTCAAATCTTGATATGGTAGAATTTGAATTTAATAAATATACAATGCTTACCATAAATCCATTGTTGATTGTTGGAAAAACCCATCTGGATCAAAAATGTTGTTTTGGGAGGGAAAAGTGCCAGCAAGGCATTTGATAATGTTCCCCACGGCATTCTCATTCATAAAGTCAAGAGGTATGGGATACAGGGTGATTTGGCGGTCTGGATTCAGAATTAGTTGGCTGACAGGAGGCAGAGAGTGGTTGGAGATGATAAGTATTCTACCTGCAGGTCAATGCTGAGTGGTGTCACGCAGGGCTCTGTTCTTGGGCCTCTGCTATTTGTAGTTTTTATAAATGACTTGGATGAGGAGGTTGAGGGGTGGGTTAGTATGTTTGCTGATGACGCAAAGGTTGGAGGTGCCGTTGATAGTATCGAGGGCTATTGCAGGCTTCAGCGAGACATTGACAGAATGCAGAGCTGGGTTCAGAAATGGCAGATAGAGTTCAACCTGGATAAATGCAAAGTGATGCATTTTGGAAGGTCGAACTTAAATGCTGAATATAGGATTAAAGGCAGGATTCTCGGCAGTGTGGAGGAACAATGGGATCTTGGTGTTCAAGTGCATAGCTCCCTCAAAGTTGCCACCCAGGTAGATAAGGTTGTTAAGAAAGCATATGATGTTTTGGCTTTCATTAACAGGGGGATCGAGTTTAAGAGCCGTGAGGTTATGCTGCAGCTCCACAAAACCCTGGTGAGACCACACTTGAAATATTGTGTCCAGTTCTGGTTGCCCCATTATAGGAAAGATGTGGAGACTTTGGAGACGGTGCAAAGGAGGTTTACCAGGATGCTACCTGGACTGCAGGGCTTGTCTTACGAGGAGAGGTTGACTGAGCTCGGACTTCTCTCTGGAGAGAAGGAGGAAGAGAGGTGACCTGATTAAGCTGTACAAGGTAATGAGAGGCATGGATAGAGTTGATAGCCAGCGACTTTTCCCCAGGGCAGGATTGACTGCCATTAGGGGTCATAGTTTTAAGGTGTTAGGAGGAAGGTATAGAGGAGATGTCAGAGGGAGGCTCTTCACCCAGACAGTTGCATGGAATAATTTGCCAGTGGTAGTCGTGGAAGCGGAGTCATTAGTGACATTTAAATGACTGCTGGGCATGCGCATGGACAGCAGTGAATTGAGGGGAATGTAGGTTAGGTCATTTTATTTTTGGATTAGGATTATTCCACGGCACAACATCGTGGGCCGAAGGGCCTGTACTGTGCTGTACTTTTCTATGTTCTATGTTCTATGAAACTTCCATTCTTCGCTGGACTGGCCTACATAAGACACCAGACCCATAGCAATGTGGTTAACTCTTAGCTGCATTCTGGGTAATTAGGGATGGGCAATAGACACAGGCCTAGCCAGCGACACCCTAATGCCATGAATGAATAAATGAGAAGCTTTGTCTGGTAACCAGGACTAGATGCAGACAGAGCTGCATTGGAGGGACACTGTGCAGAGTGCCAACAAGGACAAAAATAAAAATTATTGCCAGCAGCTTCCCCACATTTTTGGGACAGTTTGGGTAAACTCCAGACTTGGTTACATGTCGACTATGCAGGTCCTGACATGGGATCAATGTATTTAGTCATTGTTGACGCCCTTTCAAAGTGGTCAGATTTGCATAGAGTCTATTCTTCAAACACTGACGCAATGATAGGGAAACTGCACACATCTTTTGGAACGCACAGACTACCAACTGATATCAAAATGGGCAGTAAGAATTTCTTCCTTTGAAAAGGAAGATAGGGTTCAAAGTGAATATAAGCTTTTGAAGAATGAGGGTAGGGAAATAATAATAGAGAACTAAGAATTGGCAGAGGAATTGAATAAATCTTTTGCATCGGATCTCACAGTAGAAGACACTAAGAGTGTTCTAGAAATAAAGTAGTCAAGGAGTGAAATGTGTAAGGGGAAATAAATACGCTAGCTATTGCCAGAGATAAGTAGGTGAGAAACTAATGGAGCTAATTGGCAATGAGTAAATCCGATTGATTGGATGGGTTGCATCCTAGGATATTCAAGAAAGTAGCTACAGAGACAATGGATACACTTGCATTCATTTTTTGAGAATCCTTAGGTTTTGGGAAAGTTAGCTGTCAAGGTAACACCCCAATTCAAAAAGCAGGTCCCCAGTTAGCTGAATATCGATCATTGTGCAAGTGCTCATGGATATTATAAATGATGTGATGGGAGACTGTTTCGTCGGTAACTAACATTGTGAAGGGGAAATCACTCCTGAAAAAATGATTAGAATTCTTTGAAGAGAGAACAAACAGAGTGGATAAAGGGGAACTGGCAGGTGTAATATATTTGGTTTTTTCGGAAGGCACTTGCTAAGCTACTGCATAAGGTCAGTTAATAACAGTCTAAATTGTTTGGAATAGTATATTCACATGAATTTAGGAATAGCTAATGAATAGTAACAATAGTAGAAACAGCCGATGCTGGAGTCTGAGAAATTTTTCTTAAGAAGGGTCCAGACCCGAAACAACAAAGTGTGGAGCTGGATGAACGCAGCAGGCCAAGCAGCATCTTAGGAGCACAAGATGTTGTTTGACCTGCTGTGATCATCCAGCTCCACACTTTTTTATCTCGGATTCTCCAGCATCTGCAGTTCCCATTAGCTCCAGACCTGAAATGTCCTGCTCTTCTGATGCTGCCTGGCCTGCTGTGTTCCTCCAACTCCACATCTCGTTTTCGAATGAATAGCAGTGTTGTGATAACAGTGTTGGGACATTTCTGGTCAGCAGCCTGCAATTAATGTTGGGCCACAGGAATCAGCGATGGGACCACATTTAATTACAATGCATTTCAATGACTTGGATGAGGAAAGTGAAGGTACTATAGCCAAGTTTGTGAATAACACAAAAACAAATAGAAAGGCAAATTTTGAGGATGGTACAAAGACTGTGTAGTAGGATACAGGCAGATTAAACTTCGGAGCAGAAATAGGCCATTCAGCCTATTGAGTCCACTCCATCATTCAGTTAGGTGGCACGGTGTTTCAATGGTTAGCACTGTTGCCTCACGGTGCCATGGACCCGGGTTTGATTCCATCCTCGGGTGACTGTCTGTGCAAACTCCACACATTCTCCCTATATCTGCATGGATTGCCTTTGGGGGCTCCAGTTGCCTTTCACAGTCCAAACCCATGTGAGTTAGGGTGGATTGGCCATGTTACATTGCCCATAATGTGCAGTTCAGGCTGGTTAGCCATGAGAAATGTGGGGTTACAAGTATGGGGAGAGTCAGGGTGGGATGCTCGTTGGAGGGTTGGAGTGGACTCAAATGGCCTACCTCCACATTGTAGGGATTCTATCACATCTGATTGTCAACTCCACTTTCCTGCCTTATACTCATTAACCTTGATTCCCTTACTGAATACAAATCTACCTGAGCTTTGAATATATCGAACAGACCAATATCTACAGCTCTCTGCAGTAAAGAATTCCACAGATTTACTACTATCTGAGAGTAGAGATACTACTTTTTTCTCTGTCTTAAATTGGTGACTCCTTACTCTGGGATTGTTCTCTCTAGATTCCTCCAGTAACATTCTCTCTGAATGACAAGTTCTCTAAGACATTTCAGTATTTATAAACTCTAATAAATATAATCCCAATCTACTCAACCTGCCCTCATTATAAAAAAAACACTGAATCCCCTTGATCAATAGTGCTCTAATTCACTTTCCTCCAGTAATACTTACTGCATTTATTTCCTCCTCCTTTCCCACCCCACCCCAGGGCAACAGTAGTTAGCACGCTGCTTCCCAGTGCCAGGGAGCTCAGTTCAAATCTACCTTCATGCGGCTGTCTGTATGGAGTATGCAGCTTGTACATTCTCCCCGTGTCTGCATGGGTTTCCTTTGGGGGTTCTGGTTTCCTCCCACAGCCCAAAGATGCACAAGTTATGTGGATTGGCCTTGCACAATTGCCCATAGTGTCCAGGGATATTCAGGTTAGGTGAGTTAGCCATGGGAAATCTAGGTTTATAAGGATGGGGTGGGTCTGGGTAGGTTGTACTTTGGAATGGACAGTTGGTCTAGACTTGATAGGCTGGATGGTCTGATTCCAGACTGTGTGGATTATATGATTTATCCCATTATTTAGTATTACTGGAATACTATTGAATGTCTTCTCCCATGAACCATTATCCCATCCTACTATTTCATGCTTCCCCTTTATCATTTCCCCACTCTGTATCTCTAAATTTCAGTTTGGCTCTTGCTCATAGATATATTTACAGAAGATCTTCCTATCCATTTTTATGTGACTTGTTAGTTCTCCTTGTAGGTTTTTTGCATCATTTTTAGTTGCCTTTTAAAACATTCCTGCAATTCTGGTTTGCCACTAATCCTTGCCACATTGTTTTTCTTTTAATTTATTATGCTACTTCGCTTCCTGGTTAGCCATAGTTGTTTATTCTCTTCCAGAATCCTTCTTCCTCACTTGGGTATACTTTTACTGCGAGTCATCAACTATTTTCTTTAATGTCTTCCCTTGTTCCTCAATTGTCTCTTTGTTAAACTTTTTTTTCCCCCCAGCTCACTCCAGGGTAATTCCTCTGTAATTACTCTTTTGCAAAGTTGTTTCCAACACAAGTTTTTCAGTCTCAACCGGAATGCTATATTTTATCACATTATGGTCACTGTTCCCTTGGGATTTTTACTTTCATCCCAATAGACCCATCCCTTCATGTAGTTCTCAGTAGAAAAGGGAAATGATAGATGCACGATGGAATCAAAATTTTATACGTATGAAGGACTAGTGTTGATAACAAAATGGTGTGTTCTTGCTGTAGTATTCAATCAGTTAGAAATGGATTTGGAAAACTTATTTGCTCTCTGGGTTGAGGTCAAGAAGTGGGCAGACTGAGTCATGGCAATGAATCTGTGCTTAAGTATGAAGATAAATCTCTCTGAATGGTCTGCTCGTCAGCTTCACTTCAAAGATATCAGCTACAGTCTGGGCTGACTCTTGAGTACTGTAATGTGGGAATAAAAAGGAGGGGTGCACTGAGGACAGCAGAGATGAAGAGGGAGTTCCATCATTGTAGGTGCCAGCCATGACATGAGACATTAAACGAAGACATGTTAATGTGTGCGTAAACTACTGTACAGAAACATAATATCATAGAAAATTGAATCAGAGATGCAGATGCTGGAGAATCCGAGACAACACGGTGTAGAGCTGGACGAACATAGCAGGAAAGCTCCTTCTCCTCCGATGCTGTTTGGGCTCCTGTGTCCATCCAGCTCTGCACCTTGTTATCATAGAAAATTGAAGCAGGAATTCTCTGCCACAAACAGTTACTGACACTAAAACATTGAATATTTTCAAGAAGTTAGATATTGTTCATAAACAGGCATTGATGTGAGTTGAGTTGACCAAATAGGACAAATAACCTTTTCCTTTTCAACTGAAAGCAAGAAACTGTGGTTGGTGGGAAGCTGAAACAAAAACAGAATGTGCCAGGCAGGTGCAACAGGTCTGGCAGTATCTTTGGAGAGAAAAATGGAGTTAATGATTCAAGTCCAGTCTGACTCTTCTTCAGAACCTGAATTAATTTTGGCTCTTAACCTCTCAAGGTCAGCTTTCACCTCAATGCTGTTTATAGCATTTTGATGTTCGTAAAATGTGTTCACCTACACAGCTATATTCTGAGATGGCAGTGACAGGGACATGTAGGGTTTTGGTTTGCTCTCAATAATTTGCTGATTTTGGGTGCTTCGAATCACCCCTCGAGCACTGTTTCTGGACACTGGCCTTCTTTAGGAAATGTGAAATGAAGAAGGCAGTAGACTGGTGTTTCAGGGCAAGATAATTTGTGTTTATTTACAATACAAAAGTCAGTGTCACACAAGAAATGAAGGTAAATACAACAAACAGTGAAATTAAAACCATCAATTATAGAGGACAGTAATTAGATGTACTGTTAAACTAAGCACAGATTAAATACTACTAGAACCTAAACAGCAGGTTTAATCATAGAAACTTTAATCAGGCATCCTACCCTTGAGGTTCCCTGCACTGTCGCCATCCAGCTTCCCTACCCTGCTAACTATTTCGGAAGCTTTGCAGTTTCAGGAGTTTAAGCTCACTACTTGCCATACCCAATGCCTCATGAAGACTTTGGATGGTGCAGGCCTTCAGTCTGTGTTGAGATCACTGATGTGATAGGACACGGATTGGATTTACCAGGTGAGTACTTGGTTTTCCTTTCTGGTGATTTTGCGGGCAAGTTTTCACCTTTGATGAGTTCGAAGCCTTGTGCCGCGCACGTCAGTGGATTTCAGAGACTGTCGGTTCTCAGGTTTGTTGGTCATGGTTAGTTGCTGCTGGCGCCCCTTGGCTTGGAAGAGGCCTGTGTCGGTAGGTTTCGGAATTGCTGTCGGGATCTCTCTTCTGGAGATAGCTCTTGGAAATACCTGCTGGAGTTAGCTGTTGGAATTATTCTCCTGGGGATCTCTGTTTGGAACGCCTTTCAGAGAACAGCTGTGGGGTTGGTTGCTGGGGACTAGTTATCAAGGAAAAAGCTGCTTCAGGTGAGACCAGGGCTTACAATTATACTAACTGTAGGCTCCTTATCTACGTGTCAAGCCTGTGCTTGCTAGTATGTTTCTGGTGTTCCCTTTAAAGTCAATTAGCTTCCCGATTGTCAGGATTATATGTGAATGGATTTTGATTGAAGTTGTGATCAGAGATAATGGGAACTGCAGATGCTGGAGAATCCAAGATAACAAAGTGTGGAGCTGGATGAACACAGCAGGCTGAGCAGCATCTTAGAGGCACAAAAGCTGACGTTTCGGGCCTAGACCCTTTCTGATGAAGTGTCTAGGCCCGAAATGTCAGCTTTTATGCTCCTAAGGTGTTGCTTGGCCTGCTGTGTTCATCCAGCTCCACACTTTGTTATCTTGATTGAAGTTGTGTTCAGTATCTGTGTAGGCCTCAAGGTGATAAAGTCAGCTCCGGCCTAGAGTAAAATGTGAGGCTGGATGAACACAGCAGGCCAAGCAGCATCTCGGGACAACAAAAGCTGACGTTTCGGGCCTAGACCCTTCATCAGAGAGGGAGATGGGGGGAGGGAACTGGAATAAATAGGGAGAGAGGGGCAGGCGGACCGAAGATGGAGAGTAAAGAAGATAGGTGGAGAGAGTGTAGGTGGGGAGGTAGGGAGGGGATAGGTCAGTCCAGGGAAGACGGACAGGTCAAGGAGGTGGGATGAGGTTAGTAGGTAGCTGGGTGTGCGGCTTGGGGTGGGAGGAAGGGATGGGTGAGAGGAAGAACCGGTTAGGGAGGCAGAGACAGGTTGGACTGGTTTTGGGATGCAGTGGGTGGGGGGGAAGAGCTGGGCTGGTTGTGTGGTGCAGTGGGGGGAGGGGATGAACTGGGCTGGTTTAGGGATGCAGTAGGGGAAGGGGAGATTTTGAAACTGGTGAAGTCCACATTGATACCATATGGCTGCAGGGTTCCCAGGCGGAATATGAGTTGCTGTTCCTGCAACCTTCGGGTGGCATCATTGTGGCAGTGCAGGAGGCCCATGATGGACATGTCATCAAGAGAATGGGAGGGGGAGTGGAAATGGTTTGCGACTGGGAGGTGCAGTTGTTTGTTGCGAACTGAGCGGAGGTGTTCTGCAAAGCGGTCCCCAAGCCTCCGCTTGGTTTCCCCAATGTAGAGGAAGCCGCACCGGGTACAGTGGATGCAGTATACCACATTGGCAGATGTGCAGGTGAACCTCTGCTTAATGTGGAATGTCATCTTGGGGCCTGGGATGGGGGTGAGGGAGGAGGTGTGGGGACAAGTGTAGCATTTCCTGCGGTTGCAGGGGAAGGTGCCGGGTGTGGTGGGGTTGGAGGGCAGTGTGAAGCGAACAAGGGAGTCACGGAGAGAGTGGTCTCTCCGGAAAGCTGACAGGGGTGGGGATGGAAAAATGTCTTGGGTGGTGGGGTCGGATTGTAAATGGCGGAAGTGTCGGAGGATAATGCGTTGTATCCGGAGGTTGGTAGGGTGGTGTGTGAGAACGAGGGGGATCCTCTTGGGGCGGTTGTGGCGGGGGCGGGGTGTGAGGGATGTGTCGCGGGAAATGCGGGAGACGCGGTCAAGGGCGTTCTCGATCACCGTGGGGGGAAAGTTGCGGTCCTTAAAGAACTTGGACATCTGGGATGTGCGGGAGTGGAATGTCTTATCGTGGGAGCAGATGCGGCGGAGGCGGAGGAATTGGGAATAGGGGATGGAATTTTTGCAGGAGGGTGGGTGGGAGGAGGTGTATTCTAGGTAGCTGTGGGAGTCGGTGGGCTTGAAATGGACATCAGTTACAAGCTGGTTGCCTGAGATGGAGACTGAGAGGTCCAGGAAGGTGAGGGATGTGCTGGAGATGGCCCAGGTGAACTGAAGGTTGGGGTGGAAGGTGTTGGTGAAGTGGATGAACTGTTCGAGCTCCTCTGGGGAGCAAGAGGCGGCGCCGATACAGTCATCAATGAACCGGAGGAAGAGGTGGGGTTTGGGGCCTGTGTAGGTGCGGAAGAGGGACTGTTCCACGTAATTATCCTCCGACACTTCCGCCATTTACAATCCGACCCCACCACCCAAGACATTTTTCCATCCCCTCCCCTGTCTGCTTTCCGGAGAGACCACTCTCTCCGTGACTCCCTTGTTCGCTCCACACTGCCCTCCAACCCCACCACACCCGGCACCTTCCCCTGCAACCGCAGGAAATGCTACACTTGTCCCCACTCCTCCTCCCTCACCCCCATCCCAGGCCCCAAGATGACATTCCACATTAAGCAGAGGTTCACCTGCACATCTGCCAATGTGGTATACTGCATCCACTGTACCCGGTGCGGCTTCCTCTACATTGGGGAAACCAAGCGGAGGCTTGGGGACCGCTTTGCAGAACACCTCCGCTCAGTTCGCAACAAACAACTGCACCTCCCAGTCGCAAACCATTTCCACTCCCCCTCCCATTCTCTTGATGACATGTCCATCATGGGCCTCCTGCAGTGCCACAATGATGCCACCCGAAGGTTGCAGGAACAGCAACTCATATTCCGCCTGGGAACCCTGCAGCCATATGGTATCAATGTGGACTTCACCAGTTTCAAAATCTCCCCTTCCCCTACTGCATCCCTAAACCAGCCCAGTTCATCCCCTCCCCCCACTGCACCACACAACCAGCCCAGCTCTTCCCCCCCACCCACTGCATCCCAAAACCAGTCCAACCTGTCTCTGCCTCCCTAACCGGTTCTTCCTCTCACCCATCCCTTCCTCCCACCCCAAGCCGCACCCCCAGCTACCTACTAACCTCATCCCACCTCCTTGACCTGTCCGTCTTCCCTGGACTGACCTATCCCCTCCCTACCTCCCCACCTACACTCTCTCCACCTATCTTCTTTACTCTCCATCTTCGGTCCGCCTCCCCCTCTCTCCCTATTTATTCCAGTTCCCTCCCCCCATCTCCCTCTCTGATGAAGGGTCTAGGCCCGAAACGTCAGCTTTTGTTGTCCCGAGATGCTGCTTGGCCTGCTGTGTTCATCTAGCCTCACTTTTATTATCTTGGAATCTCCAGCATCTGCAGTTCCCATTATCTCTGGCCTAGAGTGTTAGGTTTGGTTTATTGTTCTCCTGCGGAGTGTGTAAATTGGAATTCCAGGCTGAACAATGACCCCAGGCAGGCATCTCTGTGTCTGTTTATTTTTCCCAGAGATCAGCCCAGCAGTACCATTTAATATTAAAAGTTTTGAAAAGCCCAGCATCTTCTCCAGTATTTTAGATGGTGAGGATCTTTGCTCAGTCGTATAGACAGCAGATCTCAGCACCTGAACATGGGGCTAAGTTGATCACGAGCTCACGCTGTGGGCCTGGTCATGTCCATATGGCTTCTTTGTCGTTTTTCCAGCTCGGTAGATTGTTCACATTCTTTTTGCATTTGTTTCTCTAGGACGTCCTTCTGATGCCCTCCTACAGGTGACCAGGGCCCTAAGTACCTCCATCTTGGGTAGCGGCATTGGAAGAGAGCCAAAACCCCGTTGGTCAACTCAGGCCCTGTCAGTTGATGCCCAGCATTCAAGGAGGTACAGGGCCCATGCAGTGTGGCCATCTCCAGGTCAGAGGCACCGGGCTCAGAAGTGATACAGCTGGTGGAGGCAAGAAAGGAGCACATTGGCAGGACCCCAGGGATAATGTTGGGCAGTGGCACTGGGGAAGCAGAGAGGGTGACATCTACAGATTAACTATTGAAGCTGTTTGAGTTTTAGTAAATCAATTTAATATTAATTTAATCAGTATTTTAATTGTGTGTACAATGTATTCAGCAATTTATTTTGTAATCCAAGATGGTGCCAGCATGTGGCAACATTATACATCTCTTCATTTTGTAAACTTCTTTCAGACTGCCCCTCAGTTTTCAACAACGTGATGAAAACAAACCAATGTTGTCCCATCTCTCCTTCTGGCAATACCCACCCCAAAACTAGATAATATCCTGGTAGAGGTTTGGCACTCCCTTCCACAAACAACAATTGATGCTAGATCAGTTGTTAACTCTAAATTTAAGATAGATACTTTTTTTATTAAACAGAGATGTTAAGGAATATTGGCTGAAGACAGAGACATGGAGTTTGGTCATAGATCAGTCATTGTCTCATTAAATGGAAGAACAGACTTGAGGGCTGAAAGACCTGTTCCTGTTTCTTCGTATCTAGAGGTCGTGGTTTTGGAAGGTGTGGGCTCAGGAGACTTGATGAGTTACTGCATTTATCTTGTAGGTGGTACACATTACTGTTAGTGTGCATTGATGGTGAAAGGGCGTGAACTGCAAAGATGTTAGACAGGATGCCAATCAAATCTTTTCTTATTCCCAAATGATATCAACATCAGTTGCAGTCATCTAGGCAAGTGGTGAGTATTATATAACACTTGTGCCTTGTAGATAGGGGGTATAGGAGGTGAGTTACTTGCTGCAGGATTCCTAGTCTCTGACCTACCGTCGCTACTATAGCATTGATGCGGCTAGTGCAGTTCAGTTTCTCAAGCAGTCATATAGTTATAGAGTCATACAACATAGAAACAGGACCTTCAGCCCACCATGTCTCTGCCGACCAAATAAGCATCAACGACACTAATGCTACATACCCGCACTTGACCCATAGCCTACTGTGACCTGGCATTTTAAGTGCTTATCCAGCTGTTTCATAAATGCTGCTAAAGAACCTGCCTTCACCCTCTTAGGCAGCACTTTGCATATTCATACCTCTGGGTGAAAAAAAAACTTGCTCTCAGATCCCCTCAAAACCATTTACTCCTCACCTCAAACTTATTCCCTTTGGTCTTAGACAGAGGGGGAAAAGATTCTCAAGATCTACCTTGTCTATGCCTATGACAATATTGCAGAGATCAATCAGATCTCCCTTCAACACCCTCTGCTCTGGGGAAAACTAACTTAGCCTATCTAGTCTCATCACCTGAGACTTTTCATCCCAGGCAATATCCAGGTTAATCTCCTCTGCACTTCCTCCAGTGTGATCATGTCCTTTCGTTAATGTGGTGTTAGTTACTCTGGTCAGTGATAAATATGATGGTGTTGATAGTGAGGGATTCAGTGGCGATAATACTTTTGGGCATCAAGAGGATACAGGTTTAATTCTCCATGGTAGGAGATAAATAATGCCTGTCATTTGTGTGGCTTGTGAATTCTCCTCTGCAGCCCTGATGCTGTCTAAGTCTTGTTGCCTACTGTGTTGGGGTACTTAAGAACATCTCATTTTATCGCTCAAGAAGTACTGAGGAAAGACAGCAATGCACATTGTTATGGATCAAACCAAACCCCCTCAAAATACATTCATAAGATAGTCCAGACCCTAACTTTTTCTTATTTTAAGTGTGAGAGTAAGATTTTGCATTCTAGATGCGATTCAGTTGGTCAAAGTACTCAACATCAAACAAAGTACACTTTATTTTTAGGTAACAAAGTGTGTAGCTGGATGAACACAGCAGGCCAAGCAGCATCTCAGGAGCACAAAAGCTGATGTTTCGGGCCTAGATCCTTCATCAGAGGGCTCTTTGATGAAGGGCCTAAGCCCGAAACGTCAGCTTTTGTGCTCCTGAGATGTTGCTTGGCCTGTTGTGTTCATCTAGCTACACACTTCGTTATCTTGGATTCTCCAGCATCTGCAGTTCCCATTATCTCTGATACACTTTATTTTTACACTACCATTGAAATACAGATAAAATAAAAGCAAGCGAATTGGCTTAACTGCAACTCTATTAAAATGCATAACAAAATAATATATATTGACTACTACTAATTAACTGTTTCAATACAGTAATATCCCATAAACACACACTTGGCAAAAGCCAAAATTCAGTAAAAATAAATTATCTCACATGCAATTCTCCAGTTCAGGAGGAAAAGCATTGAAATGAAACTCTGAGAGAGAGAATAGCAGAAAGAGATGTACTGCAGCTTCCAAACCCAGCTTCAAGACCCCAGCAACTGCGACTGAAAAACTAAAATTGAAAATCCTGGTCCTGTGGGAGCTTGATCCCATCCATTTAGGCGATTTCTATTGTTCCAACCTTAGGTAGAAAAACAAGGCCACACAAACTGTTTAATTTATGGGCCTTGAACAGTCAGTTCATCACTTGTGATGTCAAGCTTTCTTCATTGAAAAAAAGACTAAATATATCTCTTAAAGCTGTAGTATCATCGCATAGGTTATTTAAAAGAAACAATAATTGGACATATGAACACAGTTAATTTCTACGATTGACCAGGAAGATGCTAGAAGAATTTTGATCTAATACTTTCCTAAAAACAGGGGACAGGTTTGGCATATGTGACTTCAGAGTAATGCCTTGAATAGAATTTGGTGATTTTCACATCCAGTTTTAACAGAATATAAGAAATGGAATTCCTAAATTATATCCTCCACAGCTCAAAATTTAACAAGCCGAAAGAAACAGAGGACCATGGAGAAGCTCAGCAGGTCTGGCAGCATCTGTGGAGAGAGAAACAGAGTTTGAGTCCAGTATGACTCTTTCTCGGAACTGTAAGGGGTTGCAAAATTGAATTATTTTAAAGCAAAGCAGAGAAAGAGCAAGAGGACAGATAGCAATTAGGCCTTGTGTAAAAGACAAAGGGTTGTTAATGGTGGTGAAAAAGAAAAAGAAAGACAATAAAGGGTCTAAATTAAAGTGTGAAAGGGCCCTCTCTAAGGGCATTTTCCAACACTTTTCTAATCTGAGGAAGAGTCCTAACAGACTCAAAATGTTAATTTTGTTCCTTTGTCTCTATAGATATTGCCAGGCCTGCTGAGTTTCTCCAGCAATTTCTATTTCTGATTTCTATCCTCCACAGTATTTTGCTTTCAATTGAATTAGCAGGTTTTGAATTGTGAAGGTGACACTTTGAGCTATTCCAGTCCTTTGTTGCTACCAGAATAGATCCTTTTCATTGAGCTCAGACACTTCCTGATGTATTTTCACTTTTGTGAGCACATAGGAAATGGATTCCAGAAGCTCCCTTCATGGAAAAACTAAAAGTAGTGCACAGGAAGCATCAGATCATAATGTGAGAATGCTGCTTCTCCAGAGGCTCATGATGTCAAGGAATTACCTTGGGATCATCCATGATTACAATTACGCCTTCGATCCGTGTACATCTGGTCGATGCATTTGCTGAGGCTCCTTCTCACTTTTCTCAATTTCACAGAAGTTACACAGGTTGTCAGCATCTCTATGCTCTCTCTCCTTTGTTTCTGAACAGTTACTGAGCTGGTAAAGCTACAGCACTGATTACTCCTGACTTTAATATGTCATGCTAAATACCATGGGATTCTGTGCCCTGGTGTGGGCCCTCAATCAACATGGAAAGCTCTCAAAGAAAAAATCAGGCATTGGAACCAGAGAGAATATGCTGAGCTCACCATCGAGCCAATTCTCTAACAGACAAATAAAATCACCAGAAAATCAACTGCATTAAGACGTGTCTCTATGCCCAATTCTCTAATTGGAGTTCTCGCCAGGCAAGGCTCAATGCCAGAATGTTAATCCCCTGCTGATAAATTAACATCAGGGTCAGTATCCTAAAGCTTCTTATTTAGTAACAGTTGTGGGAGCATCGTCAAGCATTTAAGATTCTTAAACATTTGACAGGGTAAATGCTGAGAGCATGTTTTTCCTCATGGGAGAGTCTAGGACCAGAGGGCATTGTCTCAGAATAAATGGGCGCCAATTTATGACTGAAATGAGGAGGAATTTCTTCTCTCAGAGAATTATGAGCCTTTGGAACTCCTTATCACAGAGAGTTGTTGGGCAGAGTCCTTGAGTATATTTAAAACTGACGTATATTCTTGATCAGTCATAGACTCCTTACAGTTTAGAAGCAGGGCATGCGGCCCATCAAGTCTACACCAACCGTCTGAAGAGTATCCCACCCAGACCCACTCCCAACCTATCCCCAGAACACTGAATTTCCCTTGGCTAATCCACCTAACCCGCACATTCTTGGTCTGTGGGAAGAATCCGAAGAACGCAGACGAAACCCACGCAGACACAGGGAGAGTGTACAAAGTCCACGTGCACATCTGAGGATGGAATTGAACGCAGGTTGCCAGCACTGTGAGGCAACAGTGCTCACCACTGAGCCACTGTGCCGCACCATCAGGGAATAAAGAATTATGGAGAATGGGCAGGAAAGCGGGCATGAAGAATGTTGTATCAGCCATGATCCCATTAAATGGTGGAACAGGCTCGAGGGGCTGAACAGCCTATTCCCATTCTTATTTCTTCTGGGCTTTTACAGTGTGTACACATTGGTTCATAGCATTGGTTCACCAACACTACCACCTTCTCAAGGTCAAGCTGGAACTTGTCGTCAAAAACTGCCTCATCAGCGATGCCCACATCCAGAGAATGAACTTTACAAAGAACACTCATTAAGAGTTGAATAGTAATGACTGAGAATTTCACCCGAATTGGGTGCCCTTTATGTTTAATTTGCAGTAAATGAGGGTGATCTGTGAATTGAGGGTCAGAGGTCAGTTTTCTTTCCATTCATTTTAACAACCGGAAAATTGTGAAGATGAAGCAACTGATTATCACCCCAACCAAAGGGAATTCTGGACTGGGGAGCTCGCGATTAGCTAAATTAACCTTCTGCCCTTTAGATCAACTGTGTGAGCCTAGAGGTCCCAGAATTGGTCAACATTTGTCATCTTAATGCCAACTGGAACCAAAGCAAACCATGAATCAACTGAAAAATGCTTTTTACTGTTAATTACTATGAAAACAATGGGATTTCTTTTGCAATTGTTGCTATAGGAACAGGCACAGCAAAGGAAAACCAGAAATGTATCCAAATATTTGTAATAGCAGGTTCTTTGTTTACAGAATAGATTGAAACTATTTACATGTCATTCAGGTTTGTATTCATCCAGGGTGGCAAGTATTATCTACAACAGATGGACAAGCCCTTGCTAATTGGGCAGCTTATGAATGTATGCAGAACTAATAGGCATATCAAAATCATTCCCACTGTCACTTTCAATTGAATCTAAAATACAACAGGAGTGTAGAAGGATCAGTGGATTACAGACAGGAGTGATAGACGATAAATCCCAAAACCAATTTTTTAAAAAAATTCATGACAGTCAAAAAGAGCCAACAAATTATTCATTTTGTGTTGCCCGTGGAGCCCAGAAATATTTCCCTGCCCCAAGCGAAAAAAAAATTCATCTTTACAACCGACTGAGTGGAGATTTTCATTTTATCAAAATGTTGAATTCTGCAGGACAAAAATATCTGGCCCATCATGTTTCAGCCTGCTGTTTGGGAGCGCTGTTCTATCTCCCACTGTTGCCCCACAGCACATTTTATTCCTCCAAGTATTTATCCAATTTTCTTTTGGAATGTTGAATAGCTAGTGAAATGCTTAACTTATGGTGGTTTTTCTTCACTATCCACCCTATTGTTTGTTTGTCCTTTCTCTATCATTGTCAGTGTTGTTTCTTGATGAATACAAGTTGAATTTTGAACTATTAATGAGCAACTAGGTGTCATGGTTTAATGATTTACCTGACAGATACACTCGGCAGTCAATATACAGATCTGCATAATGCTCTTTCTTCCCTCCTCATAGTTTTCTTTCACTCCTTCCTCTCTCAAATACATTGTTCTTGTGTTTTCACACCTTACAAAGGTGCTGGTCCTCACTGTTTTAATCTTGATGGCAACTTGTTCCAATATCTTCTACCCCAAGTAATATCCGAGAGAAGCCTGGACCAATTCTCCCACAAGATCCATTGATCATCAATCGCGATAGCAGTTAGTGTTACGATTCATTGGACAGTATGCTGAAAGTCAAATTCTCCTGGCCCTAAAGCAATCACAAAAGCCAAGGTATTTTTAAAAGAGAAATCTGTAATATTCCCGAAGTAGCAGATTCTCAGACTCAGTTTGGTGAAGAGTGCAGATTAGGTTTCTGTACCCAACAAGAATCACTATTTGGTGCTGGTTGCTAAATTACAAGAAATCAATTAACTTGAATTCAGCAAATTTACAAATTCAAACTCTAAACCTCTTATGACCCCCTCCTTACACATAAGCACACAGACAGTCAAACATAAGCAGAAGGAAAACACACATTGGCATTACGACCTATATAATTAATGATGCTTTATAACTACAAGTTGTCTCACCCAGTTGGTATCCCCATGACCAAATATGATGAATAGTTGAATGTAATTACTAGGATTGACTTTCATTCCTACTGAAAAAAGTTGCAATGATAGCTACTTTCAACTGGGGTTCGGAGGTAAAAATTGGTGCGGAGAACTGACCAAGAAAAGCTAATATGTTCTTCACTGCCATCTGCAGTATTAATGGATTTTTTTTCTTTGGAGGAGATGTTAGATCTGATCAGAAATTAGGTTACTGCATTTGTAAGGAATTTGGCCTGCAGTTTCAGACACTACCAGTGGCAAGAGAATACCATGCTCTCTTAAGAGCTCTTGTGAACCACTGGTAGTGTTCCTCGCAATGTATTGAAGAAGGGTCACTGGACTCATAACATTAAGTCTGTTCTCTCTCTTCAGGTGCTGCCAGACCTACATAGTTTTTCCAGTGATTTCTGCTCTTGTTTATTTTTGAACTAGGAGGACCGCTTTAATGTTCACCTGCTTCTGAGGTGTGTAATAACATCTCTGAACAGGCCAATTAGAAAATATCTACAATGCGATTTTATTCATAAATATTAATATGTACAGATGCTCAAGAAACGAATTAGGGCTGGGGTTTACATCAATGTTGGGATTGATAATTTTCTATTAACATCTATTAGGACGTGGGCAGCAGATACATGAAAACACCTTGACTTGCAAGATCCCTTCCAAGTCACTCACTCTTCTGGCTTGGAAATATATCACCGAGACTTTAGCGTCACTGGGTCAAAATCTTGGAACTCGCTCCAGAAGGGCACTGTGGGTCTCCCTGCAGCATGTGGACTGCAGCTGTTCCAGAAGGCAGCTCATCACCACCTTCTCAAGGGCAGCTAGGGACAGGCAATCAATTCTAACTCAGCCAGTGACACCCATGTGCCATAAACCAAAAAATGTAAACCTTTCCTGGGATTGTTCTGTTGGAGTAACAGAATGATCCTGGAGTAACCCTTCTGATGTAATCATGTTTTTTTTACTTTGACCCTGTGATAGGTTTTTGCAGTGTTTTGGTTGCTTCATCTCCATGTGTTCATTTACATTTTTTTAATTTTACTAACTGCACTGCATCAAATTTTCCAAGGGTTTTGGATTCAGCTATGAGCTTCCAAGGTAAGATTTGCCAGTCTACAGCCATAGCAATGACCCGCTTCATCTGAGTTCAATGTGGCCTAAAACTCTTGAGAAATAAATGTAATGCCAGTCCAAGGCAGCAATCTCTTGAAATAATTGCAATTTTTTTTGTTCTAAAGCCAAAGTTTGTGTTTTGCAATCTTTCTACTATGCCAGTGAAATGATACTTACATTTAAGCCAAGAATAATGGTGGGCTACTCCAATGATATAATACAGAATGATATACCTAAAATTCACCAAAATATTAATTGAAATTCCATCACACCAGTTGAGAACTTGGAAAATCTTTGGCAATTGGTTACCACGTGGTACATTCCTAATCAATGACATATAGAGAATGAAACCAGCTGTTCTCAAGTCTGAATTATATATTCCTCCAATGCCTAGTCAACTCTTAGTTGCTCTGAAGTGTCTTAGCAAAATATCATTGTATTAAAATGCTGCAATAACAACTTGTATTCTTATAGCGCCTTCAATGCAATAAGATGTCTCAAGCGCAATTAAAAAATAAAATGTGACACACAATCATTTTAAGAAATATTGGCTTAGTCAAATGGTTCAAATGCATACGCGAAAGGAGAAAATTAAGATACATAGATGGGCAGTTTCCGGGAGGAGCTACATGACTGGGGAGGCACGATAGCTCAGAGGGTGGCACTGCTGCCTCACAGTGCCAAGGATACAGGTACAGCTCCAGCCTTGGATGACTGTCTGTTTGGAGTTTGTATTCTCCTCATGTCTGCTTTGGATTCCTCTAGGTACTCTGGTTTCCTCCCAAAGCCCAAAGGTTAGGTAGATTGGTTATGCTAAAGTGTCCCCTAGTGAACAGGCTAGATGGAAATAGCCAGAGGAAATTCAAGGATAAGGTTGGGGAGCTGGGTCTGGGTAGGATGCTCTACAAATGGTCAATGCTGCCTTGATGGGCTGAATGGCCTGCTTCCACACTGTAGGGATTCTATCACTGGGGTATGCAGGCAACCAGTGACACAGTCAATTATGAAGATGTTTAAAGGAGAAGGCGAGAGTTAGAGGAGCACAAATATCTCACAGAGTTGTAAGACTGGTGAAGATTACAGAGATAGGGAGGGGTGAGATCATGAAGGCATGTGGAAACAAGGAAGAGAATTTTTAAAATCAACATTGCTTAACCTGGAGGCAATGTAGGTCAGAGGACACAGAGTTTTGGCTAAGGAGAATTTGTTACAAGTTAGAACACAGAAAATGTCAAACAATGATATCAAGTTTATCAAGGTTACAGTTGGGAGGCTGATCAGGACTGAAGAAAAAATTATCACTATCTTTCCAAAGCACGTGGAAACAGATGATAAATGAATTAACAGTAAAGTGATGGTCAGACAAACCAATTGGTGAACTGCATTTGGTATATAATTACCTTCAATTATGGAACTTATTAAATTTGATTTTATTTCTACTCAAGTCTGATGGGAATAGTGTTTCTGAAGAAGAGAAAAGATGCTTTCAAAGTTTCGTGTAAAATATCTGACTGTATCCCTTCACACATGAAATTCCTCTCAATTGGTTTCTTCTGAATGAACGTCTACCACACATTGACATCTATGTTGCATTGCTTGAGGGAACCCTTCAGGGAGTCTTTGAAACAATTCCTTTGACTCCTCTCATTTCAGTGCATTCTTTGAGCTGGTCAAAGACAATTTGCTTTGTCGATCAGAACTTAGGAATCCCAAGCACGTGACAGACCCAATGGAATTGGATTTTAACGATCATGGCTTCAGTGTTGGTGCTATTAGCTGCTTCAATGAAGTGTGGAAAAAGCACCAGAGGAAGTAATGCCAGTGATGTCAAAGCCACTTCCACCTCCCGGAAACACCTGCCAAATGTATGGTTGGAAACGTGGCTCTAGAATAGGGATATTCCACCATACAAGGACCCACAGATCCCACGACCAATGACACGGAATTTTCTAAGCAGACATTCATACTCACTAGTGATTGATTGATGGCAACAATCTAATTATCAACAACCTCAGGAGTCAGCAGAAAATGAATTGTTAGCAAAGCTTAAAGTGATCTGCTTTGTAAGAGACTTCAAATTTGCTTAATCCAAATCTTCCTCAAAATAAGTTGTGTGATGGGAAGTATCTTCCATTATCCTTGCCAATCAATTCCTTGCAGAGGTTTGCGATTTGTTCCTCTTTTTCCCATTGCCCATGGTTAAAAAAGGATTCCCTTTCCCAACAGAAGTTCGGTATGCCTCCATTTCCATCCTTACAAAAGTGACACTAAATGATATTCTCATTGAATTACATCTATTGTTACTACCAAGGCAATAGTTAGAAACAACTATGGCTCATTTACTTTCAGAAAGAAATCAGAATTTGACAAATATTATAACGTGAAAATTGTGCCCCAATGATAGCTGGCAAATCAGCATCTCATAATTGAACATTATCTTGTCGAACAGAAGGACAAGCTTCATTGGCTTGCTTAGAGGAAAATCTTATCATAATAAGTAGAAAGATGAGCTGTAAGTTTTATAAATAATTGCATTTAAATAGTGTCTTTCATGGCTTCAGAATTATCTATTGCCTCACGGTCAAATAGGTACATCTGAAGTTTAGGTATTGTTGTGTTGTAGGATAGCTAGAGGAAAGGGATGAGGTTTGATGACCAGCTATCAGGATCAAATTTAATAAAGGTGAGATTCAATGGACTAAAGCAAAAATGAACTTTACTGAGCTTTGGTGAGCCATTGAGGGAAAGAATTTTCACTTGTGTGAGCACTGGAACACCACAATGGAAGGATAAGCTTGCGATGTGCATAGAATGATGAACTTTGACAGGCAGCTTGAAGAGATATAAAACATAATAGGATGTTCTTTAATGAAAACAAGTTCTGAAGAGTTATACTAGACTTAAAACAGTTGCTCTATTTCTCTCTCCACGGATGCTATCAGACCTGCTATGTTTCTCCAGCAATTTCTGTTTTTGTTGAAGGATATTCTTTGATGGGCTGGTTGATGAATGGCGGAGTGTGACTCATCCATGGTTCAACACTTTATCTATCAGTCTGTGTTCACTGGCTATGCCAATACAAAGACTTTCCACTTGGCTGAGGTTAGCAGGGAATTAGTATCATTGGGGAAATTTTAAAGAAAGCAAATGGAGTTCAAATGTGGAACCCATTTCAACTTGAATCCCAGTAATAGCCGACATCTGAACACCTTGATTGCATTATATCTTTGTGTTCAGTGCCAGCAATTGTGAGATTCTGGCTTTCTGGGATTGAGTGTGAAGCTATAATATAATAACTTTATATACTCCACTCAATTACTCCTACTGGGAATTTATCCATCCATCTTTGCTCTCTTTTGAGTAAATTGCTTAGTCCACATCCTCTTGTAATGCAAAGAATGCACATTTGCCTAAAATGATAGATCTTGAAACCGATTTTCTTCTCAAGATTGCTTGCATAAGGGAAATATTACAATTGGACATTAAGTTTCTGCTTTCTATGTCTGGAGTTTACAAAATGTCTGCAATTCAGATGATTTAAAAGTCTTCTGCTTCTTGAGTTGTGTTGCACTAAACCCCACGGATGCTTGTTTTTTTGAAACTTTATTCATGAAAAAGCAATCGCATTTCTATTCAATCCTGGCAGAACTGACGAATCTTGTCATGAATTTCCTCATTCAAGTATATTTGTAGTGACTCAAATCCAGCTGTTCACAAACCACAACGTCTGCAAGTCAAACATCTTTTTCAAAACAGCAGTAAATAAATTTTAATTATTATTGGGGAAGTAAAATAGTGGGAACAAGAAACAGCAACCAATGCCCAGCATTTCTAAAGAGCCTGATATGCCCAGTTTTTTGAAAATGTATCTAACTATATTGATGGAGATAGTGTAGTTGATGTGGTTTAAATGGAATCCAGGAAAGTCTTTGACAAGGTCCTTTATGGAAGACTGGTCCAAAACATAATGACCCATGGGATCCAAGGCAAGCTAGAAAACTAAATCTAAAACTGACTTGCAAGCAGGCTGTAAAACATATTGGTGGAGGATTGCTTTTTCTGTAACGGAAAATCTGTGACCAGCTGTGAACCCCAGGAATCAATAAAAAAAGTTGGTGCTGTTTTTAATCATGAAAAGGATGATATCAAGCCGCAAACTGATATTGATGAATTAACAAATTGGGCAGAGCAATGACAGATGAATAGTAGGTCCCTAGACAGTACTGAAGTAGAAGAGACGTTGGTGTACAAGTCTCTGGAGGTGTTAGTACAGGCAGCTAGGATGGTGAATAAACCATACAGGATGCTTGGCTTCATTAGCAGCGATGTAGAATGTAGGAGTAAAGAAGTCTTGTTAAAATGCTCTAAAACATTGATTAAGCCACCGGTAGAATTCTGTGTGCAGTTCTGGCTGTCACACTATCAAAAGGACACTGGTGACCATGCAGAGGAGATTCACAAGAATGTTGCCTGGGATGAAAAGTCTCAGTTAAGAGGTGAGACTGGATAGGCCGGGTTTGTTTTTCCTGGAGCAGAGGAGCTGACTGATTGATGTATGAGAGAATTATGAGGGGCAAAAACAAGGTAGATCATTGAGAATCTCTTCCCCACAGCAGATGTGTCGAAGACCAGACGGCATATGTTTAAGGTGAGGTGCAAGTTGTTTAGGCAAGATCTTAGAGAGAAAAAGAAATCACTCAGAATGTGGTAAAAAGATGAAACATACCGCCTGAGAGAGTGGTGGAGGCAAGTACTCTCACAGCATTGAAGAAGCTTCTGATGAGCACCTAAAATACTAGGCTATGGACTAAGTGTAGGTAAATAGGATTAGTGTAGTTTGGTGTTTGTTGGTCAGCATAGAAGTGGTGGGCTGAAGGGCCTGTTTCTATCCTGTATGACTGTATGACCAGCAAGTGACATCTCAAAGATATGATTCAGCTCATTTCAATTCACCAGTCCGGAGATATCCCAACATTTTCATGAACTTCCCTTAAATATTTCTGAGTTTGGCGTCCTTGCAGATTTGGAGTAGCTTCTCTGCTAGACAATGGTGCAATATTAATTGACTGCCCAGTTTTCAACCGGCTAGACTTCCCGGTTACTTTGACTTTGATGGAGATAGAAACGGATTTGAATATGCCATTGCATAAAAATTGCAACCACCGTTCAAAATTTGATGAATGTCCTGATGTCAGTCCTACGTTTGTAACTAGTTTGAACCTTTCCCCCCAGACAGCCGCATGCATTTGGGTCCAAAGTAACTTAAAAATCCATAAGAACATTAGAACTAGGAGCAGGAGTTGGCCATTCAGCTCCTCGAGCCTGCTCCACTATTTAGTACCATCATGGTTAAACTCACCTCAGCCTTAACTCTACTTTCCTGCCTGCTCTCAATAACCCTTCAACCTGCTACTAATTAAAAATCTGTCAAACTCCTCCTTAAGTTTACTCAGCATTCACCACATTCTGGCACAGTAAATGCCATAGATTTACAACCATTTGAGAGAAATAATTTCTCCTCATCTCTATTTTAAATACCCCTTATTCTAAAGCTATGGCGCCCCATTCTAGATTGTGCCACGTGAGGAATCATCCTTTCTACATTTACTTTGTCAATACTGTTTAGCATTTTATATATCTCAATCTTCTAAGCTCAGAGAGTACAGGGCTTAACTGCTCCAAACCTTTTCGTAAGACAGACTCTTCACTTCCAGAATCAACCTCAGACATCTCAGAAGACTGAGAGAAACACTTACTTCACTTTTTCCTAGTATCTTTCATCATGGATTTTACTTTGTGGTTCTTCTCTAAACAGGCTCCAGCACTTCCATGTTTCTCTTCTTTTTTTGTTCTTTTAATGAAGTGATGCCATGTATGGAATGTTCTACATTCCCAGGCAAGTTGAATTGTTTGTTTTCAACATAGGCTGCATGATGGGATCCTTCTCAAGTTTACAGCGTTTGTTCTAATGTACATTGTGTCTTCTGGCAACTGTATGTAGGAGCATTGTTCTGTTGGATAACGCCAAGATGAGCTCATCTTGTTGACCTTAACTAAATGGAAATAGAGCTAAGCTTCACAGAAACTATCTTCCCTTACAGTGACATTGGAACCGGAGTTGGGCAATCAGAGCATACTCAACTTATTAGATCATAGCTGATACACATCTGAATTCTACAGTACCAATTCTAACCTTTAACATACATACCTGATAAAAGTCTATCAATCTCAGTGCTGGCATTTTCAATTAAATCCTCAGTTTCATCTGAGTTTTGGATGACAATTCTACATTTACAATACATACAATGCTTTCTTCTTCAGCAACACCCCTGGCTGTGATTACCCCAACAGAGGAAACATGGCTATCTGATCAGCCCTTAATCTTCCATACACAAACAGTTAGATGGCATCAACACACCACCACATCAACATCAAAGACAAAAGGAAATCTTTGATTGAATGTGCGTTATTTTCCTGTATTAATAGAAAAAACAACCCATCAGGGAATGTTCAAATTGCCTTAATTGGTCTTTCGACTATCCTAACTATCCTAACGATCCAGCTCTCACCATTCATGAGGTTCATTAATTTACAAGTTTCTCTCAACTAACAATTGAAAGTGCACCTCTGGACAACGTTTTGAACAAGTTACAATTTGTAAACCAAACAGTACTCTCGCCCATTCTTTTTTCTCATGAAACCATTTATAAATACCCATAAAATTAGTGCTATTGATTTTCTGGTGATAATATTAGCCAACTAATAAAATGGCACAGTGGTGAATTCAGCATTTTTCTTGGCTCTCAATCTAATTTTTGTTGGGCGTGTTGCGTAGGATCCACATCAGGACATAGAGCCCTGTAGTATTTAGCCTAGCCCATTTAAAGTAGTAACAACATCCCAACAGATCAAAGGGTATGGGAAGAAAGATGGAACAGAGTGTTAAGTTGGATGATCAGCTGTAATCATATTGAATGGCAAGGCAGGTTCAAAAGGCTGAGTGGCTTATTCTCACTCCTATTTTGTATGTAAGGGTCTCAGAAATACTAGCAACCAGAATTGATCAAAGTGCAAGCAGGAACTCAGAGCCATTGCTGGAAGTCAGTTGGGTGGAAGGTTGTAGGAAAATCAGAACAGTTGACATCATTCAGTCCCTCGAGCTGATTAGCTAGATCAGGTCAGACTCTTTATAAGACCAAAAGATATAGGAACAGGTGTAGGTCATTTAGCCCTTCTGAGGAAAGATGTTCTTGCTCACAAGGGAATACAATGCAGGTTTACCATGCTGGTTCCAGGAATGGCAGGACTCACTGATGTATGAGGAGAGGTTGACTAGGGTAGGATTGTTTTCATCAGAGATCAGATGAATGATGGGAATCTCATAGAGACTTATAAAGTTCTGACAGGACTGGGCAGTATAGATGCGGGGAGGATGCTCCTGATGGTGGGTCTGTCCAGAACCACGTGTCGGGGTAGGTAATTTGGGATGGAGATGAGGAGACACTTCTTCACCCAAAGATTGGTGAACCTGTGGAATTCATTACCACAGGAAGTAGTCAATGCCAAAACCTTAAATGTATTCAAGATGCAGCTTGATGTAGCACTTGGGGCGAATGGGATCAAAGGTTATGGGTAGGAAGCAGGATTAGGCTGTTGAGTTGGATGATCAGCCATGATTGTGATGATTGGCAGAACAGGCTAGAAGGGCCATTTGGCCTCATCCTGCTTCTATCTTCCATGCTTCTATGCTTTTATGATCCTGATTTGCCTTTCAATAGGGTCATTGTCTATCCTACACTCCTCACGTCCACTTTCCTGCCCTTTCCCCATAACACTTGATTCTCCGACTTATCAATAACCTATTAACCTCAGCCTTATATAGATACAAGGACCATGCACCCCAGCTGCCTGTGGCAAGAAGTTTCAAAGACTCACAACCCTGTGAGAGAAGAAATTCTTCCCCATCTCAATCTCAAGTTGGTGACCCTTTATTCTGAGACTGTGCCTTTGGTTCTAGACTCTCCTATGAGGGGAAGCATCCTCTCAGCATTAACCACGTGAAGCCCCTTAAAAATTGTATATGTTGCAATGAGGTTTCCCCTCGTTCTTCTAAACTCCAGTGAGTGAAGTTCCATTCTGTTTAACCTTTTCTCAAAAAACAATCTTTCCATACGAGAGATCATTCCAGTGAACCTTTTCTGAATTGCACAAATTTGATTACATCGATAATAAAGTTTTATCTAACTTATTTTGCTATATATCCAATGACTGTTCAGCAACTTGGAAGCGTCAATTCAAGCAGGCTTATGGGGAAAAGAATTTTTCTTTGTTTCTAAGTGATGCCTGAATTCTGTCCAATTCCTGAATTATACTTTGTTCTGGTTTTATTGTACCATTATGTCTTTTTATTCTTGATTTCCCACCAGAGGAAATAGCTTATCTGCATCTATCTTGTTGCATGCATTAATCAATTTAAATATCTTGATTTCCATTGCTCCTCAACCCTGTATACTGCTATGCACACAGACCTGGTTCATGCACTCACTTCTGATCATTCAATAGTTTAAGTCCTGGTGAACCAAAGCTTGACCTGTTCCTGAGGTCAGCACATCATTCCTGAGGGGCAGTGTCCGAAACTGAACACAGCAACCAATTGTGAAATATAATTGAGAGGAAATATCATCCCCGGAATTGCAAAGTGGTGCTGTAGGGGAAATAGGAAATTTGTAAATGGATAAGTTGAAAGTAGTGAACACGCTGCTAAAGCTAGACACATCATGTTCTATTTATTGCCATACTCTGCTACATCTTGTAAATGGAGGTTTAATGCCCTCAACTGATACCTGGAAGTAGATTTTGAAGTTAAGAGAAAATAAACTGGGGCCAGTTTGGTATAGCCATTAGCACTGCTCAGTTAAAACATTCCTTACTCATTATTCTTAATCAAAGATGATGGTAGCAATTATATGTTCTCCTGTGCTTTGTCACATTTCCAGTTGAAATGTAGCTTGCTGTGAGACTAATAATTCTCTGTCATTACATGACAGAGAACTTCATACCAAGTCTACCAACGAGATAACTGGGTGACGGTCTGACTGACCACTTTGCTCTCATTTGACCTTAACACCTGTTTCATCAATTTAGAATTAGATTTAGAATTAGCTTTATTGTCACATGTGCTCAAGAGTGTACAAGTCACTGCTTATAGTGCCCTCTTAGGTAAAAATGTCTCTTGGTACAGTGTTTTCAGTTACAGTTCTGAGAAAAATAGAGAAGTGAAAATGTCCAACATTGAACATTTTAGGAATAAATTATAAAATGGTGAAAAAAAAGTTCAGAACACACATCTTCCAATCCAGTCCATGCTGCCACCTGGCCACCGGGCCTTGAGCCTGGACTATTTCTGGCTTCACCTCAGGGCTCACGAGGCCAGGAGATTGGTCTGGTATTACCTTGGGACTGGAAGTTCACAGTGAGGCCATGCCAGGCAAACAGACTGCCATGTACCAAACAAACAGCAGTATGCCGGGCCGCTGGGAGACCACCATACCAGGCCGAGAAGACTCCAAGCTGGGACAGGAGGCTGCCATGCCGGGTTTAGACACCGCTACAGTGGGCCAGGAGGCTGCCGTACTGGGCCTAGACCCCGTTACGCTGGGCCGGGAGGCTGCCATACTGGGCCTAGTCACCGCTACGCTGGACCAGGACGCTGGGCCAGGAGGTGGCCACGCTGGGCCTAGACATTGTTACGCTGGGCCAGGAGGCTGCCATGCTGGGCCTCGACACCGCTATGCTGGGCCGGGACGCTGCCATGCCGAGCTTAGACACCGCTATGCTGGGCCGGGAGGCTGTCATACTGGGCCTAGACACCACTATGCTGGGCCAGGAGGCTGCCATACTGGGCCTAGACACCGCTATGCTGGGCCAGGACGCTGGGCCAGGAGGTGGCCACGCTGGGCCTAGACATTGTTACGCTGGGCCAGGAGGCTGCCATGCTGGGCCTCGACACCGCTATGCTGGGCCGGGACGCTGCCATGCTGAGCTTAGACACCGCTATGCTGGGCCGGGAGGCTGTCATACTGGGCCTAGACACCACTATGCTGGGCCAGGAGGCTGCCATACTGGGCCTAGACACCTCTATGCTGGGCCAGGAGGCTGCCATACTGGGCCTAGGCACCAGTACGCTGGGCCGGGAGGCTGCCATGCTGGGCCTAGACACCGCTACACTGGGCCAGGAGGCTGCCATGTTGTGCCTAGACACCGCTACGCTGGGTCGGGAGGCTGCCATACTAGGCCTGGACACCGTTAAGCTGGGCCGGGAGGCTGCCATACCGGGCCTGGACACCGCTATGCTGGGCCGGGAGGATGCCATACTGGGCCTAGACACCGCTACACTGGGCCAGGATGCTGCCATACTGGGCCTAGACACCGCTACGCTGGGCCGGGAGGCTGCCATACTGGGCCTAGACACTGCTACGTTGGGCCGGGAGGCTGTCATACTGGGCCTAGACACCACTACGCTGGGTCCGGAGGCCGCCATGCTGCGTCTGCACTGCAGCCAGGAATTCTAAAGCTGAGAGTGATATCAGCAGTCCCGATGCAAAAACATAGGAAATAAGAACATGTGAAGGCCATTCAGGCCCTCTAGCCTACTGTAGCTGATCTAACAGTGATTTTAAATCCACTCTCCAAGGCTGCAATAACCCTTGGCTCCTTTTTTTAATCAAATAATTATCAACTCAATTTGGAATACAGTTAGTTACTGAGCCTTAACTTCTCACTTGGGAAAACAGGCTTTAATGACTCTCCTGACGAACAAAACAACCTGCTTCAGCTCTGCCCTATGGTTCACAATAAATTCATGTTGTTCGTTATCTTGGATTCTAAAGTGGACAGGAAATCATTTTAACGTGTAGGCCTGACTTTCATTCCAAAAGCCAAAAAGTTGTTTTGATCAATGATTGAAAGCAGTATTACAAAATGAAATGTCTGACTGGACAGGTAAGTGCAAACATTTTTGCTGACTGGAGTTTTACACCATTCCGAGAGACAGAGACAGAGATTGGAGTGAGAAACATGTTTACTGAGAGAGAAGAGGTCAATTCCAGCAGAGGTACAGTCATTAATTGTCTCCAAGAAATCAGGTCTGAGAAGAAGTCCTGTGAAACCTAGAAGTCAGTGAAATGAAAGCTTCAGAAACAGAAGGCTGGAGGCAGAGAGGGTCATTGCTAAGGTTATTGAAGATATGAGGTTAAGGCACCCATGTTGAGTAATACATGAGCTAAATTAACAGCTTCTTTAGTAGTCTCAAGCAGGGACCTTAACTGAAGAAAAAACCATTGAATGTGAATGCATCAGAATTTGCCAAAAGGAAACCAATTGTGATCATGTCAGCTGATCAAGAAATGTCAACACAAAGATAGATGTGACCCTTGTCATACTAGACATTGGGTAATGTTCTCCAAATATATCATGGTTTCAAATGGGATACTCCAAATCATTAATCCCTCGGGATGGTCAACTGGCTTCACTTCTTTGTCCATCCAACCAGCCACTCAGTTAGGCCTGACAAGATTAATTTTAAACCAGATCCTTTGCCTCGTAGATAACATTCTCCCCGCTACAAATAAACATATGTTTTAAAAGGAACCTATTTAGCTAGACTTTCTCGAATTAACAATGAGGGAATTTATTAATGATTGCACAAAGGAAGAATTCATTACACGACACACATTATGCTCATTAGAAATGAGAGGCGAGTCCAAGAAAGTAAAAGTTTTAACAAAAAGTACAACGTGTGGCTCAGGCTCTGAATTCTCCACAAAAAGCAGATAGTTGAACATGCGTTATTATAGTGGGAGTTATCAATCATTTTGAAGCTGCGAGCGGAGAGTTGGGATTTCAAGATTTTAATTTTTGCAGCTTGGTTAAGAACTGCTGCACTGATTCATTCACTCTAGTTCCTAGTTAGCTCGTTTCTAACATTCAAAGTGATAAAATCCCTTTACCTGCATGGCAAGGATGTGTAGTCAATAGCTCTTTAATGGTGAACTTCACAACATGCTACTGTACAAATCCAGGCTGGAGCACGCAGGTATCTTAACACATAGGCAGACAACCCACAACCCACTCCACTGGAGTTGAAACTGGCTTTTTAACCTCTGTCCGTATGCATTCTTTGAAGGGAAAAAGACAAAAAGCACCTGCAGATTCAGGCATAATCTGCAGGGAGTGAAAAGTTGTTGAACAGAGAGTCATCAGTCTTAGAGTAAAGGGAAGACCTTTTAGAACAGACATAAGGAGAAACGTCTTCAGCCAGAGAGTGGTGAATCTATGGAATTCACTGCCACAGGCGCTGTGGGGGCCAGGTCATTGAGTACATTTAAGACTGAGGTAGATTGGCTCTTGATTTTCAAGGGGATCAAGGTTACGGGAAGAAAGCAGGAGAGTGGGGTTGAGGAACTTATCAGCCATGATTGAATATACGGAGTAGACTCAGTGGGCCGAATGGCCTAGTTTCTGCTCCTATGCCTTATGGTCTTATGGTCTTATATTTGTAGTCCAAAAGGATCACAGTCCCATGTTTTAGCTTGCGTCTTTGTCCTTTATAAAGGTTGTTGCTTGAAATTCCTTTTGCATCATTAAGTGTAATATAGTCTCGCTTCAGACAACTACAATAATTTTTGGCTGTGTCAGCCCTCTTTTAACTGGCACAGGTAGGAATCACAAGTCAAAAATATTCCTAATACTCTCAGGCTTTAGACTTATGGTCATGACTCTCCTTAATGATGTAAGAGGTGCAAACCTTTCTTCCTAATGTTTGTAACAAGGTTGGTCCAGAAGCTCTTGCCTAGTGGAGCATAGTTTGTACTTGTCTTTTGTATAGTAAACTTTTGAGTTCTTCTGTTAAAAGCCTCTTGTTAAGACTGACCTCTGTGGCAAAAAGAAACTAATAGTTACGACTTATCAAGCCAGGTTTGACACTAAGATCTGACTTGTTCCGTATCACCGTCAAGGGAGAATAAAGTGTGTAGCTGGATGAACACAGCAGGCCAAGCAGCATTTTAGGAGCACAAAAGCTGACGTTTCGGGCCTGGACCCTTCATCAGAAAAGCCTTCTGATGAAGGGTCTGGGCCCAAAACATCAGCTTTTGTTGTCCTAAAATGCTGCTTGGCCTGCTATGTTCATCCAGCTCCACACTTTGTTGTCTCAGATTCTCCAGCATCTGCAGTTCCCAGTGTCACCATCAGCTGGGATGATGCCAATAGGAGATCATGTATGTCTTAATTTGCACCCCCTAGTTCTCAATTCCCATCTATTGGAATCATTTTTTCAGTAGCTACATCGTGAAGCAACCTTGGAATCTTATTACTTTTATTAATATCACCTCCCATACTTCTAACATCCAAGATTGTATGGCCAGCTTGCTTAATGTTTCCTTGTAATGCAAGCCCTTCATTCCAGGAATCAGCTTAAAGCAAACCTTCTCTGAACTGTTTCTAATGTAGGTACATCCCTCCCTAACTAACCAAAGTGACCAAAACTATTCATAGCACTGAAGCAGTGAATTTTATGAAGGCTACACAGGTCTTGTTTGTCACTACCAATCAAAAATATCACTGATATGGGATACTCTCCCCTTTGGTTAGTAAAACAACATTTAAATAAAATGGAGAGGGTTTGTTGAACTCTGCAGTAAAGAGGAATCCGGATGTCCTGGTATGAGACTCGCTAGATGCTAGTACTGCAAGTGATTATTAAGCCAAGTGGAATGTGATATTTTACTGCAAAGGAATGGAATACAAAAACAAAGACATTTTGCTACTTCTGAGAGCAAATTAGCCACAACCCTGCTGGCCAGAGGGCTGCTTTCCTCATGACAGCGGGAGATGACCGCTGGTGGTTTCTCCCCCTGAGGGTCACCAGGCCTAAGGTGATGGGGAAAGGATGAGAAGGACAGTCTTTCATGGTAACCTCAGCCACCTGGGAATTGAACCCCTGCTGTTGGGATCGCTCTGTTTCGCAAGCCAGCCACCCTCAGCCAACTGAGCGAACTGACCCCACTGCTGTGCAAAGGACAGGTGACCGCATTTAGTGCACAGTATACGGTTTTAGCCTCTTTTATTTGAGAAGGGGAATTATTACATTCAAAACATTGCAGAGATATTTCACTGAATCCTAAGGCCGAGCATTGTCGTCTCCCTGTTTGACATGGTAGTCTCTCAGCAGGCCAGAGTGGCAGTTTCTCGGCCCAATATGCCCTCAGCATGAACATCCAGCCTCGACATGATTTCAGAGTGGTCTCCTGGCCACTCCCACCCTCATGATGAAGCCTGGTGTAGTCTGGAAACAAGGCCGGGTGCGGAATAAAGGCTCAGAGGCAGCTTGGACTGAGTTGGAGGAGCTATTATTCTGAACTTTTTATTTCTTTTATTTTCTAATTTTTTTTCTGAAGAATTTGTACTTAA